>NC_090935.1:1124730743-1125033773 GCF_040938575.1 Ambystoma mexicanum | reverse complement strand
TGGTCTACATTCAAATTCTCACTGTTAACTTTTCATAAGTCAATTTGTTCTATCAACAATGCCAAACTAGGTGTTTCTTCCAAGTTGGTTTTGCGACAGTTTTAGAAAGAATCACCTCAGATCCTATTCCTGGATCAGATGCTTTGGAGGTGGCAGGCAATCTATGAACGTCATCAATTCACCCTCCATTGGAGTCAAAATCACTGAGGTAGTATTCATTACACCTCCTTCATCTAAAATTGCAGAGATTATGTCTCATGTCACTCCCTTCAAATAGGTCAACTTTAAAAAATCTAATCCGGCAAAGGGTAATGCTAGAGAAAAATGTTATTAATTCACTTACCCTTTGAGTAGAGGATGCACATGTCTTTGGAGAAAAGAAGCACCGCTCCTCTCACCGCCACAAACTGCCATAAACTGCCATAAACTGCACTGCTCCGCGCTTCGTGCCTCGGCAGTGTATTTGCGTGTCTCCCATGCAGTACTCCAGGTCGTGCTCTTCCTATTCTGGAAATCTTAAAGGGGACATGCTCAAAAGCCAGTAGTTCTGAAAAATTCACAAAACACACATAGACCACCACAAAGCATGTATTAATAGATGCTCAGAGCCGCAGTATCACTTACAGTAAACTCTGGGTCTCTGCGTTTTGCGCCTTGCTAGTGTATTTGTGCATCTCCCACACACTATTCTATGTCGTGCTCCTTCTTTCCTAGACATCTTAAAGAGGGCATGTTCAATATCCAGTGGTTCTAGATACCCCACAATACATATGTAGATCACCAGAGAGCATATATTAGTAGATGCTCACGCCCGCAGTAACACTCAGTTTCCTGCGGAAAACTGCACTTCTCCACACTTTGCAGAATTTCGTTTCTATGCGCTGTATTTGTGCTTCTCCCATGGTGTACCCCATGTCGTGCTCCTCCTCTGCTGGAAATCATAAAGAGGATTAGCTAATAGTTCCGTAAACCGCACAATACACACAGAGACCACCACAGAGCATGTATTGGGAGATGCTCAAAGCCGTAGTATTACTCTCAGTCTCCTGCCTGGAAACTGCACTTCAGGCACTTCACAGCGCTCGATGCCTCAGCAGTGAATTTTTGTGTCTCCCACGCAGTACTCTACTTCATGCTCCTGATTTGCTGGAAATCTTAAAGGGGACGTGCTCAAAAACCACTAGTTCTGGAAAGTACACAATACACATGCAGATCACCACAGAGGATGTATTAGTAGTTGCTCAGTGCCGGAGTATAGCTCGCAGTCTCCTGCCGGAAACTGCATTTCTCTGCACTACCCTTCTTTCTTCACTTTGCCAAGTGTTCCACTAGCACTTCCCATGTTGATTGTGTGGGCTGTTTTCATTTCATACCTTGCCCCCTATATCATATTGTCTGCCTGTGCCATCTCTTTTCACGCTTTCAGCATTACCAAGTGCTGATTTACCTTAGAATATGCTCATTTATGACTATATTAACCAATTCCTCTTAATTGCTAACCTTGCTTTTGCATATCCATCCAATCCGATTCTTTGGCGAAAAGTTACCCATCTCAACAATATTTGTTGTCCATATATATTAGTTTCCCAGTTACTTTGTTTCCTCTGGTGTTTTGGCCCTCTTGTCTGGGGTCATGACAAACGTTATTAGCCACTGTTGTTTTGCATTTGTATTACCCCCTCTCTTCTACATTTCTAAGATTCTAAGTTTAAAATTCGATCCTTACACATGTTGGTAACATCCACCTCACAATACCCCCAGAACTCGTCCCCCATGCTGTGCACGTGGAGACTAAAATCCAGATCAGTAAACAACTCAATAACACCCTTACCTGCTGCATGACAACCAAGAACTGTTATAGGGTGGTGATGCGTAAGCTGTTGCGGTGCCGTGCCAAGCTGCTGGTACTGCTCACCCCCCCAACACAATCAATGCTGGTGCAGCCAGTAAAACCTCTGGGTTTTACCTTCAAAGTCTTAATCTTAAGATTTGCCTTTTCTCTTTCATGGTACATGCTCTCTCTGGTCACCCTGTCGTCGTCCAGTGTCTGATTGGCCTGCCTTTTCTCCTGTGTAGGGGCATCATATTGAGGTATCTCTGGATAGTACTTGGCACCCCTCTGTTTCTGTTTGCACCCATTGTAGACTGTTTTGTAATACATGGCATTTTCTACGAATGTGACTACAGATTTATTAAAAGAAATCTTGTCTTCATCTATAGTTACTTTTAGTGGTTGGCTGTTTGTGTCTGCTATCGTTCACTGTTGTTCAGATGTTTCATCGGTCATACAGTGCCGCTACCACCTGTCCTGTGATCTTGGTGATGGATGCCACTGTTCATAGTTTGGTCTGAATCCTCCAATGTCAGTCTACTTTTTCTCTGTAAATCCATCTTTATTTCTTACATATCTAGCTTCCTCAGTGGTAGTTCCTTTATGGAATTTGCCATGTACCCCAGTTTGGAACGGCCGTCAGAAGGGGACCAGGCTTCATCTGTTTTTAGGAATCTTCTCATTTTCCACCTGAATATTTTGCTTATTCCTACATCCGTCCTTGCTCCCTTCCCTCTGTTTTCCTGCCAATGCCCTGGCTATGAAACTCTTCTGCATCTGAACTCTCTACTCTTTTAATTCAGAGAAGAGGCCTTACCCTTTTAACAGCGGGATCTTCCTTTCAGTTTGAGTTGCAAAGTGTAGGTGTTGTGTTGAAAAGAGCTAAAGCATTGACAACCAGTGCGAGGATGCTAAGAGGTGAATGTAAGCTGGAGAGAGATTCGAGGTTTTATGAGTTTTACCCGAGCTTCTACAACAACCTCAATCTATCAAATTTTAACAACAGAGGTAAATCAAAACAACTAGAGGCATCTTTAGTAGCCTGTTGATAAATTACTCATGCTCAATTAGCACTTGGGCCAGGTGCGCAGACCAATTAAAGGCATGGTCTAGTAAAAAATGTTATTGTCCCTACGGGTCGGCCATGTTTTTTTAAGTCTAAGTGGCTTAGATTTTCCTATGGACCTTACCCGAGTTTTCGTCCATTAAACGCACGCGAAAACAAGCACCAGGGAGCTGCCATTTTCTGATAATCCTATCTTTTCCCCGATCGCCCTGGCTGACCTGCTTTTGCGGCACTAAATCAATTCCCCTGCCCCTGAGCCTGTCATCAGCAGACTCGTACCGCCCATTTCCCAACGCCAAAGCACGTCTCGTGTCAACATTCGCTGCGCTTCAGCTAATGACGTGTCGCCATGGAAATGGCAGGACGCCTCTTTCCTCAATAAGTATAAACAGACGGTTTCACAACACACAGCAGCAGATTTTCGATTCCATTCCTCTCTCTGTGTTACTTTGAGTATTCTGTGACTCGTTTCAGTGCTCTGGTCAGCTACCTTCGCCGCTTGTAGCCCGTGTGAACAGATACCAGTACCACCGCTATAAATTATTTTAGTTTGTTTAACACACAGTGGCTACAATAATGCCCTACATGTACGAGCCCGAGTATACGAGGAGGAACTACTGGAAAGGGAGCACGCAAAAACGATGGGGATTCGGACAGCAGTTGGCAGGACGAATCAACAGATGAAGAGCCTGGGCCTAGTCGAATGGACGGCGTCTCCCCCTGGTGCACATGCAATCGGTGCGAGCTAATGCCAACTGAGGACGAGAACTGCTGCTGCCGAGAAAACTCGGGATGCCTGGCCTACATTTCGGAAGGCGAGCCACGACCGCAATGCATCACCGAGCTGCCAGACTTCAGGGCAGCCTGCCTCACACGGGCCGTGTTGAGAATAATGATGGTGCTTATGCACGAACTTCGCGCAACTGTTCGTCCTCGTAATCCGAGTAACGAGTAAGTATACTCTGCTTGTCATGCCACTCCTATTTCATGTTCGTCTACTATATCCAAAATTACATCTACATATCATTGTAACGCATGTAAGTCGTTCAATAGTGTGCATTGTCTAGATAGCATTTGTCCGTGGAGAATGCCATTAGTTACAAGAATTGTCATTGACAACAAACGTTTATTAAACTTATCTTGGTCATTTAAAAACAGTTTGTTTCATTCCTTTTCACAGGTGGTACAGGCTGGTGGCCTATCGTTCCTTTACATGGTGGCTCCACGGGAGGCTTGGACACCGCGTTCGAAGAGTGATAACCGCCTGTGCGGTTCGTGCCATTAGAGAAACGTTCCCGAGTGACAGCGGTCAGTACAGGGGATTTTCTCTCGCTGTGCTGCAACCTGACCTGTATAATCTTTAAAGTCTTGTATTTTTGTGTCATGAAAATAAGATACAAAATAAAACACCACATATATTTTAACAACGGTTGTTTCGATATTTTAAATGAATCAAGTGTGTCTCCATTCAAGGATGGACGTCAGACATCTGTGCTCCGAATGGGTGAAGGTCTGGTCGCTGTGAAGCAGGGTGGTCACTATCTATCTAAGCTAACATAACATATTCTCGATAATACATGCACTAAATAACACTTGTTCAAAGTCTTTCAGTAGGTTATGTCTCTATAAAAGTCACACATATATCTAAACTAACAATTACCATTGGATTATACAGGCCTTAGGGTCTTGACCACTATAATACACTGGTTGAAGTGTGGGTCTGTGCTCACAAGGATCTCCGGTATGTGGCATTTGTTATTGATAAGCAACGATATACTATCATTGATATAAAGGCGATATACTATATATTGATATAAAGGCGGTTCACACCAATGGATGCGCGCTGGCATGGGGGGCTGTCAGGGGCGCGAAAGGCCAAGGTGCCAAACAGCATGTACATTTCAAAAGGTATCCCATGCCAAGGGGCCATCGGTCACATGGCCTCCTCAGACCCCGTGTCTCCAGACAGGCCTCCCCTTGAAGCAGGCCGCCCCCCTGCAATCCACATAAGTGTGTCTCCATTCAGCAGTCTTCCTGTGCCTTATCTGCACGCCCCAGGCCCATCCATCCCACCCACCCTCTATCAAAGGTGGTTCGCGCCAGTGGATGCGCGCTGGCATGGGGGGCTGTGACGGGCGCAAACGGCCAAGGTGCCAAACTACATGTACACTTCAAAAGGTATCCCACGCCAAGGGGCCACCGGTCACATGGCCTCCTCAGACCCCGTGTCTCCAGCCAGGCCTCCCCTTGAAGCAGGCCGCCCCCCTGCAATCCACATAAGTGTGTCTCCATTCAGCAGTCTTCCTGTGCCTTATCTGCATCCCCCAGGCCCATCCATCCCACCCCCCTGTATCAAAGGCGGTTCGCGCCGGTGGATGCCCGCTGGCATGGGGGCTGTGACGGGCGCAAACGGCCAAGGTGCCAAACTACATGTACACTTCAAAAGGTATCCCACGCCAAGGGGCCATCGGTCACATGGCCTCCTCAGACCCCGTGTCTCCAGCCAGGCCTCCCCTTGAAGCAGGCCGCCCCCCTGCAATCCACATAAGTTTGTCTCCATTCAGCAGTCTTCCTGTGCCTTATCTGCACGCCCCAGGCCCATCCATCCCACCCCCCTGTATCAAAGGCGGTTCGCGCCGGTGGATGCACGCTGGCATGGGGGGCTGTCAACGGCGCGAAAGGCCAAGGTGCCAAACTACATGTGCACTTCAAAAGGTGTCCCACGCCAAGGGGCCATCGGTCACATGGCCTCCTCAGACCCCGTGTCTCCAGCCAGGCCTCCCCTTGAAGCAGGCCGCCCCCCTAAAACCAGGACATACATACGTCATTTATTCACAAACACACCCCTGTTTCTAATACTTTATAAAGCACTTGATGTGTCTCATGAGAACATCTTTGTGCTTTGCAAGTCAACTCCTGAACGTGTTACCTGGCAACCACTGAGATCTACGCTAATCTGCTCGTCGTCGTGCTATCCGTGAACTTCTGTGACCGCTTAGAGCAAACCCATCAGTGTGCTACCCGTGGCCACACACCTATTCTCCTGCAACATACTGCTCTGCTCGCTGAATCCAACTGTTTGTTGGTCAAGGTAAGGCCATGTATCCTAGTCATATTTCGCAGATTTTTAAATTTCCATCTATTTACGAGTTGAGTACACAATAGTGCTAGGTTCATTGGTCTCATTGCTATTGACTTGAGTTTCCATTGCTATGCTATCAATAGATCTATTTATTTTCATCTGTGTCTATTGTCATCGAATTGCACTCTTCGGGGGTCCAGTCTATAATGTAAGCATGTTTCCTTCTCGTGCAATACAGAACATCCAAGGGATGAGTCACATGCTCAGTTTTTAGTCACATCATTTATACATTTCTGCAACTTATGCAAATACTAAGCTGCACATAATGAACTGGTATAGTTCCTGCGACCAAAGCAAACCTTGCATTGATCATTGTATGATTCATTTACTTTTGTATCAAATCTTTATTCTTGAAGATTGTATAATAATGTTGATATTCACTTTTCAGATTTATCAACAATGCCTGCCTGTTCGATTAGCGGTTGCCCTTCGAAGACCCATGCTAAATCTGAAGTAACTACAATGCATGTACTCCCGAAAACTGTTGATCGAATAAGAGAATGGGTCAGTCATTGCGGATATCCAATGGATGAGCTGGAAAGTAGAGTCCAACAAGTCTTACAGGACAAGAGGGGTGATCGATACCGCATCTGCAGCCGGCACTTTTCCTTGGACATGTACACAACATCTTGGGTAACAATGAAGAATAAACGGCGAACGACACGGAAATTGCTCGAAAACGCTATTCCCACTCTATTCGTCCACATTCCGCCACCGGTGAGTCAAGTGTCCGGATTTAGCTTTAGGCCTTGCGGTAGTGTGTAGGTAGCCGAATGGATTAATTGATATTGTAGGTGTTCTATCCCTTGTAATAATTTCGATATTGATATGAGTGTATAGTTTTTTGAATAATGACATTTATCAATATATTCTTTTTCGATTTCATAACCCACAAACGCAATGTATATATATATGGGGACAGGGAACTGTGCTGTATTGAGCATTTTTCAAGTATTCTGTCGCCTTACATGGCTATTTTTAATATTGCCATTTCATTATCAATCATTAATTGACCTTTACAACTTCTTGACTATCCCTTGAATCTGAAGCAAGAACATTCTACATCCTTGACGTGGTCGCATTTATCAACCACTTCTAGCGCGTATCAGGTAATCTTACTAGGCTAATCCGCTACATACTTGTTTTATGCATGTCAAGTAATAGTTTTATTCTATCGTGTAATTATTTTACCGAATGTTTGGTTAGTGCTTTCTAATTGATATACACCTTAGTTGTCGTCCACTGGTGTTTGTTTTCAGTTATAATTAGTGTTATCCATACTAATTCAAGTACTGTCTTTCAGGGAGATGGTGAAGCGTCTGCCACATCTACAACATTTCTAGATGTTCTTCAACAGCAGGAGGTATGGATACTGACAGCTCCATCGAGCATCATCATCAGAGCTGGAATTCTTGTCGTTTGATTGTTCTACACAATGTTTCATTCGTGGTTAGCCGTTGATATGTACCTGTGCTGTCGACCCCAGGTGTGTGTCATGTTTTCACAATTGTAATCCTCACTAATGCAAGTACTATGTTTCAGGCAGTTGATGGAGCGTCATCCCCTGCACTTGATGCAGAGCCTGACATTCAAGTAATTCCAGGGGAAGTGGAAGCGGGACCATGCGTATACGAATCGGCGCAACAGCTTTCGGAAGTGCGCACTACATTTGCAACATCCATAGATATTCTTCAGCAGCACGAGGTATGGATAATGACAGCTCCATCATGCGTGATCATATAACGTGATTCCATTTGCTGTACTTTCTTCCCTATTAACGCAAGTGCTGTGTTTCAGGGAGACGACAAAGCTTCCACTACAATCACAACATCCAATTTAGATGATGCAGATGTAAATAAATTGGAGAAAAAAGTCGATTAAATGTGATCATATTTAGATTTTCCTTGATTCTTTTGGACAATGCATCATTTGCGGTTATCTCTTTATATGTACCTGTGCGTTCGACCCTAAGTGTGTGTTATGTTTCCAATATTGAAAACCATACTAATCCAAGCACTGTGTTTCAGGGAGACGACGGAGCTTCCACCACAATCACAACATCTCATTTAGATGATGCAGATGTAAAGGAATCGTTGAAATAAGTCGATGAAATGTGATCATATTTGGATTTTCCTTGATTCTTTTGGACAATGCATCATTTGTGGTTATCTCTTTATATGTACCTGTGCCGTCGACCCCACGTGTGTGTTGTGTTTCCAATATTGAAAAGCATACTAATGCAAGTACTGTGTTTCAGGGAGATGCGGATGCCTCCTCTCCAATACAACCATTCATGGCAGTCCATGCAGAAACAGAGGTATGGATACTGACAGTTCCATCGAAATAGATCATCACTGGTCGAATACTTGTCGTTTGATTGTTGCACACAATGTTTAAATCGTGTTTGGCTATTGAGATGTACCTGTGTGTTCGTCCTCACGTGTGTTTTATGCTAACAATATTTTGATACATAGTAATGATAGTACTATGTTTCAGGGAGACGATGGAGCCTCATTCCGTGCTGTCTATGCGGATACAGAAAATATAGTCGTTGCAGCGCAAGAGGAAGGGAGGACATGCGGAAACAAATCAGAGCTACAGCGTGCAGATGCTGCAGGTCGAGTCAAAAAAGTTGCAAAGAAAAAAAAACAAAAAAAGGTTAGTTACAAACAGTTCATAACTTTAAAAAAATGTTTGTGCTGGGGACTATTTTATGTTTTTTCCAGTCAATTCTACTACACTCCATCTTGTGTTTAAACTGAACATCCCTTTTCCAATCTCTCCTCCAGTTACCCGTGGGTGTTAGAACTATACACACAGACAGTGAAGCGAATGAGAGATGTGGCTTGCCAGACCGTGTACACTATGGAGGAACTATTAATTGAGGCGAGGCGTGTTCAGGCCCGAGATGCTCATGTCCAATGGCCAGAACATGAATTAACTGTGTTTGGAGACTACAGCAAAGTTGCATTGGACCATAGCTACAGTGCGACCGCACCACCACAAGAAGATGTTATTGAATGTATTGAAGATAGCTCTGAAGTAGTTGCAGATCAATTTACACAATCTACACCCGCCAAAAATTTGCCACCAAAAAACCTGTCGACATTGTTGTGTTCTCCCATCAATGTTGAAGTAATAGATGTTGAAATGACAGAGAATGAACCAGCCGCAGCATCCATAGACACATCAGAACCTGATATCAGCGATATTACTTTCCAATGTGTTGAAATCTCCACAAGATCACAGGCCGAAACAACGTTGACGCAGGATGACAGTCTAATGAAAGAGAGCAAATACATTGTATTCGACAGTTGTTTGATGGAAATTATAAGTATGCTGAAATGTGTGCATTCCATTAGAGGGAAAGTGTGGGAAGCCATTGATTAATGTGACTCGTCAAATAAAAGGCAGTAACGTCAAAATAAATTCCGCCTGTAGATTAAATCATAGGTTCTCATGGTCTGCACAACCGATGCTGGGGAAACTGCCAGCAGGCAATCTACTGTGTGCAGCTGCATCACTTTTTAGTGGTTCCAGTTTTAGAAAGTTAGAGGCTTTCTTTCAGTTTGTGGGACTCCATTTCATTTCTAAAGCGCTGTACTACATATACCAACGTGATTATCTGTTTCCGGCCATTAGTGATGCTTGGAAAATTGAACAATTGTCTCTAGCAAGTACATTCGAAGGCAAACGATTCAGGCTAGCCGGCGATGGACAGTGCGACAGCTCTGGATTTTCTGCCAAGTACTGCACCTACCACTTTGGATAGTAAGAAAATGTTGAGTTCGGTGGTCGTGCAGATAACACAATGTACATCCTCAGTGGCCATGGAGAAACTAGGATTTATAAAATCAGTGGAATATCTACAATCAAGGGGAATGCACATCGACCTCATAGCCATGAATAGACACGTTTCAATTGCCAAGACAATGAGAGAGCAGTTCCCACATATTAAACATCAATTTGACGTATGGCATCTTGCTAAATCAATCAATAAGAAAATCTCGGCTGCAGGGAAAAAAAAGGTTTTGAAAGTATTTTGCAGTGGTCACATTCTATCACCAACCATCTTTGGTGGAGCTCAAAAACTTGTGAGGGGTCAGTGGAAATACTACTTGAAAAATGGCGGTCACTGATGCACCACTGTACCAACGTTCACCGCTGGACAGCAAATGAACATTTCCACCAATGTGAACATGGCCCTTTGTCCCCAGAGGAGGCACGGAAGAAGAAGTGGTTGATTCCATCTTCACCGACACACAAAGCCATTGAGAAGATTGTTTTCGACAAAACTCTATCAAGTGATTTGAGAGGACTGACAGAATTCTGTCACACAGGAGATTTGGAGGTGTTCCACAATATGTGCCTAAAGTACAGGCCAAAGCGCTTGCATTTTAGCTTTCGGGGCATGAAACATCGCACTCTACTAGCGGTCTTGGCCCATAACAGCAATGTCGGACGTGAACAATCTAGGACTAGGGGTAAAGTAAGGATGCCTCGCTACACTAAGGTGTTTTCAAAACGAAGTAAGCAATGGGTGATCAAACCAGTCTATGATGAAATGCAGTTCGACTTTGTGAAAGGCCTTATTGTTGCTGTGTTAGAGAAGCACAGATATGGAATTTTGGACGTTTCTGTGCAGAGCAGTGATCCATTGCCACCGAACATTGCGACTGTGCCATGCCCACCCGACGCACAGCTGATTGTGAAGTACAAATCCCGGTTTAAATAATTGCAATACGATTGTCTTTTTGTAAATAAATGTGTACCTGTAAACCTAACCCCTACCTTCACCATCATAGGTGGCGAACAAGCTGGGTGTCATCTTTGAATTCTCTCTATTCACCTCACATATGCGTATGTATATATTTTTCTCATGTCTCATCTCATGTAAGTGTAAATGCTGCGCACTGTTAACGGAGGGGAAGCTTGCGTATTGCAAATAATAAAACAAACAAACAAACAATAAATCTCACTTTTAACTCAACTCCTGTGGTACTTTATACTTTCCCTAACCTTCCGCAAAAAATTAAATGTCTCAATTTGGGCTGCAAAGCTCGCAGACAACGGGGACAAAATTGGGGCACTTAGAACGCACCAGCCAAGCGGGCCGTGGCATTTGGGAGAGAAGCCTGTTCGCATTTGCACATTGAGGCGCACTACATAGACGGATTCTAAACTTCAAGTTCTCACAGATGCCTATACTACGTGATGTTGCAAATAAAGAATGCGAAGGACAGCGCCCAGATGAGGCCCACAAGTCGCACTGGAAGTATAAGGGTCTATTGTTTTTTGACCTTGAGACAGGGACCATGCCGAAAGAACTACATTTGAAGGGAGTGGTCAATAACGTAAGAGATGATAAGGCAGAAAATTCAGAAACTAGACCGAGTTTCATTTTAGTTCAGTATACGAAAAATCGTTGTCAAGAGCACGGTCCGTTTTACAGACTGCATTATGAAGAGACAAAATGGAAATTTCAAATATAATGTAAGTAAATCTTTACACGCTTTTATACTGGAATGAAGATTTAATGAATGGATGCATGAATAAATGAATGAATGAAGAGCTAGGAAAAGCAAGTAAAACGTGTTCGTAGTGGGCACATGGGCATGCAGGTCCACTGGTCTCACCGGTCTCGGTCCTTGGCACAGCCACTTTTCCCTGCACTGCCTACCCTCACTATGGGACTGTCTCTGTATCCTTCAGACCCTTCTCCCGGCATTTACCTTGCACTTGCCACCAGCTGGCCCTATTATTTAATTTGTATTCAACTAACCATGTACAGCCCTTCCCCATGCGCGATCAGAAAGACACCTGGCCTAGTAGGATCGTTGTCTGTCTGCCCTTGTTCCCCACCTGCCTCGTCACGCCTAGAAACACTTGAGTATAGGCACGTTACAAATGCCATATCATATATCATATCATTCCTCACGCATGTAGACTAACTGTCGTTTATCATTGTGTGTTGGCCTCGATTTATCTCGTTACTTTTCGCATTGATTTTAGAGACGAACATACTCCATTGAACTATCCTTGCAAGCAAATAGTTTCTGATCGGCCGTAATAAATAAAATGAGTAATATTAATGAAGTTCGGCTAGCGAGACTAATTATCATTTTTTTGTTTTCATAACAGGTATTTGATCCCATTCTGCCACTGCCATCTGTTTGAGACACCGGCGGATGGATTCTTCAGCAGACACCTGCAGCTTCGTGTCAACAACTGGAGCACAATCACCATATTATGGGACGATCGCCAAGGGCCCACATGCCCTTACGCTGTACTAGTGGCTAGAAGCAACATATCAACCTTTAGGCTGGACTAGTGCCTAGTTGATAGAACAGCCTTGCGGTTCACCGTGCTTCCAAAGTGATTCTTTTTACGAAAATGAACACCCTGTGTACCATAAAGGAACAGCGCGTGACTCAAGATGAAACGGAACAGTTATTGCGGATACAGATAAAAGAAAATAAATGGCTTTCGGAGTTCATATGGCAATTGCTGAATATTCTCTAAACATTTAATGTCAAATAAATGTACTTTACCAAATGTACCGTGTTGCTGTTTCATTTTAAAGTACAGTTTCATATTCCGAATTGTGGCGTGCTGTGTTGTGAGTTGATCTGTGTTGGTTTCCGGGTTCTGTGTGGAGTCGCGCAGAAGACGACTGGGCGCGTTTGCCTACGCAGCACAGTAACGTCACGGAGAGAGGCGGGGAATATGAATGTTTTGATAATGTCAGGCTCAGGGGCGGGGGAATTGATTTAGTGCCGCAAAAGCAGGTCAGCCGGGGCGATCGGGGAAAAGATAGGATTATCAGAAAATGGTGGCTCCCTGGTGCTTGTTTTCACGTGCGTTTAATGGACGAAAACTCTGGTAAGGTCCATAGGAAAGTTTTCTAAAATCGAGCCACTTAGGCTTAAAAAAACATGGCCGACCCGCAGGGACAATAACATTTTTTACTCGACCATGCCTTTAAGATGCTCAGAATACAGGATGCCTCTACAAATAAATGTCCACGTTTTGAGCTTAATGATGACCACTTGATCTGATTCATCCCACTCCACCCCGATAATTACATGAATGAAGTATAATGACCTATGCCGCTTATCTTTGGCCCTTCACTCCAAGTCATGCCTCCTCCATCATTTATTTCATTTACCAGAGAAATAGAAAAGGGTCTACTTATTGAGCATCCTTCACTCTTTCCATGGTGGCCCTCTTTTTTGTAACTGTTTTGATAAACTGGTATGCTAACCTCTTTAACCAAAAAGAAAGAAAAAATGCCCCAACCATTTTCCTGGGTGCTAATGGCTATAATGACCTTGGGGGGCTATACCTAGTGATAAAGGATTCACAGGCGTTGATAATAGCTTGATCAATTACGAAGGGCTAGAGGGCTTTCCCAGCTAATATGACTCGCCCTGCAATTCATTATTGCCTAAGTTTTAGCTTTGCCAGAAAGCCTCTGAGGTTTGCAAAACACAGTAAGCACATGCAAGCCAAGATATATAGACTTTGCAAGTGTGTTAATGCTGCTAAGGATGTTAGTGTGAACATCGGAACAACCGTTTCATATGGTTAGTTAAAAGGACCTTTTATTTCATTCTATGGAACCCTAAAATTGTGTACTTTTAACTGCTTCATTTTGTAGACCAATGAAAATCTGTTGGATTGGACCAGGACCGCATCTGCTTGGGATCCACTCTGCCAGATTCTCATCTTGTTCTGCTGAGTAATGTAGGCTCAGGAACCCGGATGTATCCCACGTTTCTGTACCTTTGTCCACTCCATCAGGATGATAGCCCTGGATAACCAGAGTGTACTCATGCGTGAAAGGCATTGTTTGCGAATGGCGACCGCCATGTAAAGTCATGATGGCCACCATTGCTATGGATCGACTCTGCCAGTGAGTAAAAAGGGCAGGCTGAATACGTAGGGACTATGCTTCTCTCCCTCCAGAAAAACTGTGGTGTAAGCACACAAGCATGCAGATTCCCTGCACGGATTAAGGAATAGCTCCGAGCAGATTTACCACTCAACGTCCTGCTCCCTGCAGAGTCTCTTGACCAAAATCACATACATAAGTAAAAACATGCAGAGTGCTTTTATTCATCCGTAATATTTATAATGTTCATCGAAATATGTAAGTGTCTCTCTCTTACTTTGCATATCAAGATAATGGCAGATATACACAGGGTGACCTTTTCAAGGAGAAGTCAGCTTCTTGTGAAGGAATGCCAGTCTGTTTTTGACATTTTCCATTCCAAATATACCTTCCCACTAGGCAGTCCTGCCTAGTCTCTGGGTTTAGCCCAGAATTTCTGGCAGTCTCAGCAACTCCCGAACACACCTCTATGTGATTGGCTACAAAGAGACTGCTATTGACCAATCACATGGAGGTGTGGGCGAAGACACGTTATAGCAAGCGCATCCCACCATATCTGGCGCAACACTATAATGCTTGCCTTTCTATTATAAAATTGGGTTAGTAAAATTGGCAAAAGAGTGGGCAGAGTCTTGCATAGATGTGGGCAGGGCATAGGGTGACACAAATGTCCAGTGTTTTTTAAAAAAAAATTTATGTAGGCAGGTCTGCGTGCCTGTGATACTGAATGCTGACTTGTGCCCTCAACATGCAGTTATCATTCATTGATCTGACAACCCCCATTATGCCATGAGGTTTGGGAGATGGTTGTCCATATGGGCAGGATAAAGGCCAAAATGCATCTCAAAATGCCAATAATTTAATTCTACTTCGTGAATATGTATCATCAGGATTTTCAAAGCAGTCATAGGCTCTCTTGAACAGCATATATTCTAAGGATAATTCAATGTATAAAGCCGTGAAGAAAACGAACACCAGCGCTTAGAGCACAGACAGAAGTAAGGACAAGGCGTGCAGACAACTGAACAAGGTTATTCATACAAACATTGAAGAAATTAATTGATGTCCTGTTCGCAGACTGAAAAGCTGCAGTATAAGGATGCTTGGTAGCCTTGATAACTAATCATTTTACAGAGTAACACACACATCCATAGTCGAGTTCATTCAATGACCGTAATTCTATGGTACCGAGTGTGACTATGACAACAAAGAGGTAGAAACACCTCACACAGACATCATGAACTCTAACACATCCCAGAGATAAGTGGGCTCTATGCTTCATAAGGAGGTCACTCCTGTGCGCTTCTTCAGTGCTTACCTGTCTCACTGCGGCAGACATGTTTGTCAAAATGGCGGTGGTTTTCATTTATGTCTTCTTTGTGGCCTGCTGTTATAGTAGCTAAGTTATTCATTCACACCTCATCTACACGTGAATAGGGAATGGTCTGCCCAACCTATTACTCTGAGCTACGAGCGGTTCTTGCTTCATGACAAGTAACACAGAACATCACTCAAACTTGCATGCATGTTTGATGGTGCGGGTTGCGACTTCAGCAGTTCAACCAGAGCTCTGCAGTCGGCAGGGAGGTTATGTAGCCCTTTAACAGACCCAGATCACTTTCACTTTCTTTGATGAATTGTTTGGCTGTAGGAGTAGGCATGCACTTGGGAGGCTTACAACCTACGGTTTATAGGAGTTTTGGTGATTGGTTTGTTTTGGTCGGATTTAGTGGCCTTTTCTTGAGTTTATCCAATTTTAGTGATTGCTGATACTTCTTTTCTCACTTTTGATGGTTTGTGTGTGTATTAGCCCCTTTTGTCATCTTTCCATTGTACCTTTACTTTCCCCGTGTGTCACCCCAAAAACTAAAAAAACAAAAGGCTTTGCCACTTATTTCATTTCTTACCCCAAAAGTTTAAAATAGCAACCAAAAACATGTTCCCTTCTTTATTTCTAATCTCAGTTTCCTGTGTATTTGCCTTACCAAGCCTTGTGTGGCTTCTTCCATTTGTTTCTCTTATTTTCCATTTGACTAAAATCATTTCTTTTAAAATATTGTTCCTTTTTGTAGTGCTGCTTGTTTGTGAAGCCTAAAAAGCCGTCCCATGTGTGTATGAACAAGCAAATGCTTCCTGTGTTTACATCACATTCCTTTGTCTTTGTGTGTATCCATTTGTTTTCTTTTGTCACTTGTTTTTGTTTCTATCTTTATTGAGTCCTCATAAAAAGGTATTGAAATCATGAAGCTTGAGCAGGCATTGTGCTTGGGCGGGAGAGGAGTAGAGGTGTAGCAGGAAGAGGAGGATCATTTACCGAAGGATGAGGGCGTGGTCAGGCATTGGAGGAAAATAGTGAGCCTCTTGTGCTTCTGTGGTAGGTCATAGTGCCAGTCACCAACACCATGCCCAGAGTGATGCCGTAGGTTCCGATTAATTCTAAACTTTCCAACCATCATCTCTTTTGTTTTGCCTTAGTCACCATGCATAGGACAGATATGCCCAGTTGGGTCTTGTGCCTGCTGGGCCTAGAGACCCAAACTACACCTCCCTGATGAGGCCAAAACATGTTTGGTGTTGCTTGTGGTCTCATACAGAATGGATGTAAACTAGCAGTTCGGGCTGGGCTGACCCTTTTGGGATGGGACCAAGCCTGGTTAGCATATGGTCTTTCCACTTCCTGTAATGCCTTGGCGGACGAAGAATGTTTGTTTAGAGGGTTGCCCAGAGTGATGCCAGAGGTTAAGATTAATTTTAAACCTTCCTGCCACCATCTCTTTTGTTTTGCTTTGGTCATCATGAGTGGGGCAGGTATCCCCAGACTTGAGCCCTCTGCCTGCTGGGCCTAGAGATCCAAGAATCACCTCACTGATGACACCCAATGAGACTGAGACATGTCTTACGTTGCTTGTGGTCTTGTGCAGTCAGGGTGCAACCTAGCAATTCGGGCTGGACTGCTCTTTTGGTGTGGGACCAAGCCTGATTGTTGTATGGTCTTTGCCCTTTTTGTAATGGCTTGGCCCAAACATGGGTCCCGTGCATGCTGGGCCTAGGGACCCAAGCTACACTTCACTGATGACACCCAGTGAAGCCAACACTTGTCTGGGGTTGCTTGTGGCCCTGTGCCGAAGTTGTGTGACCTAGCAGTTCAGGCTGGGCTGCCCCTTTTGAGGTGGGACCAAGACCGATTAGCATATGGTCTTTCTCCTTTCTGTAAAGGCTGGCAGGCATAAAAACAGGGTTGCACAGAGCGATGCCAGAGGTTAAGATTAATTTTAAGCATTCCAGCCATCACCTCTTATATTTTGCTTTAGTCACCAACAACCACAGCAGGTATTTTCTGAGAAGGAAGAGTGATTGAGAGACGATTCAGGAAGAGGAGGGAATGATAAGGAAGTAGGGCTGAGAAAGGAGGGGTTCCCACTGCCTCAGGAAAAGAGGGAGGAGGAGGAAGAGCAATAGGTGCTAGAGACAGGTCCATCACATTGGGCCATGTCGGTGCAAGCAGTGGCGTAACCCAAAACTATGGGGGCCCCTTGCAAGCCATGTTGGTGCCCCTACCCACACATTTCCTAGCTCCTAAACAAAGCACAGGCTGCACCACAGTTCCGGCTGGCCTGGACCACCACGCATGCGCAGTGCCCATGATGACCATGCTGCAAGTGCACACACACAATGCACTAGGTGAAAGATGTAAGTATAGTTTTTAATCAAAGATTACGGGGCCCATTCTGAGCCTGCCGGCCCGGAAACAACTGGCTCTGTTGTTTCTGGACCGGCATATTACAGGTCTGCATGCCGAAGCTGCTGTGCCCGACACGCCGGACCATGTCGGGTACAGCGGCAACGGTATGCAAACATCACGAAAGCACCGTCCGTGTTATCCATTCCCATAGAGTCCGACGTGACTCTATGGGAATGGGGAATTACAATTTACCGGCGCCTGACTTTCTGGACCGCTGGGGTTGTAATTCCCTGGTGTTATCGGCAAGTCAGGCGTCAGTAAATATTTACGGGTCCGGCGGCAACCCGCCGGTAGTACCGCACGGCTACCGCCAGATCCATAATAAGGCCCTACATCTTTCACCTAGTGTAGTACCAAGGGTGGGGTGCCTGGCCCCTGGCACCCAAATGAACCAGCCACAGGTGGCAGCTAGTGAAATGTTTACTAGGAAGGGTGTAAATATTTACCACAAGTATGCGAGAGTGAGGGAGTTTAGAGAGGGACCCCGAAAAATTAAAGGCAGTTCAGGTGGAGGGGGGATACTCCTGCTGAGAACATTTTTGAATAAGGGGTTAAAATAGTGCATTATACATCACACTGTCTTTGAAAAATTGTGTAAAAAAAACCAAGCAAGTTGCAATCGGTTTGTAGGGTAAACCATGGAAAAATCTAATAGATGCAAGACTCCCAACAGTCCACAGGAGCATTTACCAATGCATTTTCATGCCTTTCCCCTGACATGATTTTATCACCCCTACCTCCAGAGCATTCCCTAAACCCCCAGCGGAGTGTCCAATACCTCCCCACCAAACTAGAGGCTGTGGTACGAGGCCTCCCAAACTCACTAAATGTAGAAGGTAGAGATTTGAAAGGGGTAGAGAAGACTGGATGCCTGGGAATATCCTCAATTCAAGGAAACATTGAACAATTCCAAACATTTTAAATTAAAACTCCACCTATTAATGCACCATGTTCTTTTCATCAAAAAGGCATCAAATATAGGATAATATCCTTCAAAAAATAATTAAATGTCCATTGGGATTAATGCTTCCAGCATATAGTCCATCCAGAATAAGGTGCCTGCTTTTAGGTAGTGACCTGATTTGCCTTGAAGGGGAAAAAAAGTTTTTTCTCCAAGCAGCTCAAACAGACTCCATGTTCTGCTCCAAAGACAATAGGCATATTCCTTTAGGGACTCAAAATGCTTCAAAACAGCTAGAATCCAGCTTGGTGGCTTTAGAATACAGTTAAAAAACAGGGAGTTGGCTCCTCCCATCTGGGAAGCCTCCAACTTTAGCCCTTCGTCTTCTGCCCCCTCATCTAGCTCCGTCACCGAACAGCTGTGTGTGGGGCTTGAAGCCTGTTTTATTTATACTCTTCAGGCGTTCATTGTTCCACGCGTACAAATGCCAAAGTGTATCCAGCACTAAAAATCTTTCTAAACAAAATTGTCAGTGAACTGATTCTCTCCTTTGTAAGCAATAGCGAGGACAATCCAGTCATCCAGCACTACGAATCCTTCCAACAAAAGTATCAGCAAACTACATCGATCCTGTGTAAAACTACAGAAAAGACTGTGTTTCTATTTGCTGGAACATTGGCTCTCATCCTAGAAAAACCCTAAATACCAGTGAACAACTTTTGATTATACAAGAGGACTGTGATGTGCCAGGCACATGGTTGCTGACGATCAGCCTAGGTATTGCACAGAACACTGATGTAATGTACTATACTTTTGCAAAAACAAATCTTGCAGCTCGCATTTTTCTGAAGAATAAACTGCATTGCCTTCTTCATTAACACATTAGCATTGAAGGCTGGGCCTACACCTCAAACAACCTGGTGCTATAGGCCTGGCTGTCATGGTTAGACAAAAATTACATTTCAGCCCACAATATACGCAAGTATAAAAACATTTTAATGTGGGCTGTGCCCATACATTTCCATGCTGGCTGCACCAATATCTGCCAGTATTCCCCTATAAGAATATAATCCTGTTGGGTTTGCCATTAAAAATGCCATGCCACAATAAGAAAACATGTCCAAGCAGGCTGTAATGTAGGGCAGTTTACACATGTAATAACACTTATCATCAGACCTCCAGATAAGGGGCATACAAGGCCTTTTTACGCATGAAAATCTTGTAAATATGGCAGCTTTATTATTTTACTGTGTACAAAAAGCCTCTGAAACAGTATGTATTTCTCTGAAGCCTTTCAAAAAAAGATACTGCACACTGTGATAAAAGGAATGGTTTCTTTCCATTCAGCTTCTGCCTTGTTGATGCTCATGGAGCAAACAGAAGCACTGTGCATATTTATTTTTCTAGCATTTTAGGATTGTATAATTAAGAAGATGGAAAAATAAGTTGCAATTGAGAATTCATCTTTTTATTCCAGTGAAAGCAAACCAGTATTGCACAATTGTATTTTTCAGACTTCTTGTGCTATGCAGATAATTTTTACACTTATAATTTAATTTACACTCTAATTATAAAAACTGTGTGTAAAATGATGAGTATGCACAGTCTTGTTTACATCCCTTCCACCTTGCAGTTAATGGGGTATATTACTATAAATGGTCAGTGGCAGAAGAGTCTTTGCTCAAGGGTGCGTGATTGTCATATCACAGGTGTTCTAGCCTCTCAAATCTTCAAGACTACAATTAAAACATCCAAAACCTGACTCTCCAGGAAGTGCAAGCGCTGTTCAAAAACAAACAAGAGAAAGTTACATTTGTAATTGAAATAGAAACTCAGTAAAACCTGTCACTGTGATAATCCAGATAGGAACTTAACTTCATGTAGTGCTTCATACATGGTTCGTCCAACATCTAGGCACTGTGATTATTATACCTCAGTCGATACTCAGTTTACCGACCTCTGGAGGATGTTAGCAAATAAGGTAGCTCAGCCGGTGTTAGGCAGAATCTTATGCGGTACCCTTTGGGAACACTTCATACAATTAAGACTACAAGTGCAAATACAAATTAACCTTTGGTACAAGCCTGTACTACACAGAAATTTGGAAGTGGTGGCTGAACAGCCAGACTTATGTCAAGCGTAAAGTGAGCAGTATCAGAAGTTACACAAAGGACAGTATTTACTATGGTTCAAACAAACACTGATTCAAGGTTTCTGAGTAAAAGAATATACATTTATTTACACCATCAGTTATAAAACAGTTCACTAATATACAGGAGCAGAAAATCACAATCTTAATATACTACACAACACCCAATCAATTCTGGACAAGTTAAGCTCAAAATGAAGTGTGAGCAAAATGGCACTCCAGCAATTTAAAAGGTAGGGAAAAACAAGGTTATCAAAAATCAACAACACCAACAAGTGATAGGCAGGGCAATCTAGAAAAAGCTTAATAGAACTAGGATTCAAATGAATAGGCCTGGGCCAATGTTAATGGTACAGAGTCTTTGCAGAGGATCACACAGTTCAGAGTAGTCCGCGGTTAAGTCTTTGCCAAGATTTCAAAACAAAGTTGGTCGGAGGAAAAGTTATTCAAAAGAGTAGAGAAGGACAAACCTTCGGATTGGCGAAAGATTTCAAACACTTTCACTGCGGTCGACGACCGGATTTGAACAGTACCTTATAAGAAGAATAATGCTGTAGCTGAGGCAGAGGTTCCTGGCAGTTCCTGCAGGCTCACAGTTCCTGAAGCGATTGTCGGACTGACAAGAAGGAGGAAGACTGGAGGGCCCTGCACTGCCCAGGGAAGAAACCAGCAGCAGAGCAAACCAACAAATAAAAGGTGCTCTCCTTAAACCCCAAACAGGGTCCAGTCCTCCTGGCTATCTGGTTCACTGTAGTGATGCACATCAAATTTGACCAGGAGAGGGAGGCCTTGCTTGGTGTTTGGCAAACTGGTTGGTCCCACCAGCTCAAGGGAAGAAGATTCCTTTTAGATCTCCTCTGTCGTTGAATTTTCAGGCGATTCGGACCTGCAGCAGAGCTTCACCGGGAGGTTCAGTAGTTGCAGTAGTCCTCTTCCTTCATCTTCTCTTTGGTTCTCTCGATCCAGTGGTGACTCTGCCTTCCAAGTCCCAGAGACCCGCTTTTAAGCAGATGTCCCCCATTCACACAACCTGGCTGTCAACACAGCCACCCTGCTGTGTGATTAAGGATTTCAATCAGGCAATACACCCTGGTCTCAGCCTAGTATGCAGCACACAACTGAAATGCTTATTTTGTCATATATATGTTCAAGATTTGAGAGATACACCACTCATATCACACCCCTTTTCAAATACCCCGGGTCACGGTGGACCAGGAACCAGGCTGGTTCGTAAAGATAATATTTATTTATTTATTTATAATTCAAGAAAATCATACACTTTTTAATATATGTGGCAGCAATCACCAATGTGGTGACAATAACAAATAGGAATGTGAACAAGTCACTTAAATTAACCCTTTAGCAACACAGATAGAAAACACCCGAGAATAGAAACACTTTTGGCTTTTGGAAAGATAGCACTCAAGTTAGGATTTCCCCCTAAAATATTCCTCAACCCACAAATAATCAATTCTAAATAGATATAAGGAAGCAGCAGGTCATCAGGAATGAGGAATGAGAAACAAAATTCGAATCCAACCTTCCCTCCCCAAACAAGAGAGAAAACCGGATTGGAAACCCTTGCAATGTTAAAATGGCACTCGGAAATGGTGTAATAAAACAATGAATGTGTGCAAAAATCCTTAAATAAGTCAAATTCTCTACGGGAGCAACAATGGAAAGTTACAAGCAATCATAAGCAATAGATTGAGCAAAAGTAGACCATTCGAAAATGAATGGAAGGTTTAAAACAATTCATAGTAAAAATAACAGGTGTAAAACTTTGCAAAAATGCTCATTCCCGCCTGAAATTAACCAAATGGTTTTTAATAAAAACGGGGGAAATATCGCAAATCTGGATCCTGAGAGCAGCAGAAGGAAAAGCTTTTCAGATGGACTGCTTCTCAGGTAAGGACTCAACCCCTGTTCTAGTTCTTGTTCTCTCTTCCTTTCCTTTCTCCACAGGTGCTGATGGTTCGTGGTTCCCAAGCCAGGCATGGCTGAAGACCGAGTAACTGGAGCTGAGCAGACATGGTGAGCGTTACGCTGCAGGAGTGCAGAATAACGCAAAGCGTGTTCTTTCCTTAGTGTGTGGTTTATATAGCCTTGCACAAGTAGTCCCCGGTAAAGTAGTCCCTCCAGCCACACCCTGCGCAAGTAGTCTCAGGTAAAGTAGTCCTTCCAGCCACACCCAAAGCTAGACTGTATGGCTCAGTTCTTTAAGGCTGGGCTATATGTGTGTCCATGCTCCCTGCAACAAGATGAAATAACATGAGCCTGATGCGGCAGAGTCAGCTGGGCAGGGATTGGATACCAAAGTATAGTTCTTCTGGACTGGCAGTTCTGGTTACTGGATCATATAGGGCATCAGGATAACAGGATAGCAGTGAGTGGCAACAAACCAGGTAAATTCAGGATGCTTCCCCAAAACACCACAGTGCTTCCCTTGGTTATGGGGATTATTTTAGAATTGTGACCTATCTGAAGCAGGATCAGCAATTGCTTGGCCTTGTGGTTGGGATCTGTAGTTTAGATGGATAGATGCAAGATGAAAACAGGAACAGACAGGAACAGGACACCGGCGTAGGAATCAGGAATCAGTGTGTCCCCTAAGTGCTAGTCAGGGGCCCTTATTCATAATGCCAGATGACATTATTACAGTATATGACAGGGGCAGGATTCACTACCCACGCCCCTAACAATAGGATTGGGCAAGGACATAGTCTCCGCCATGCTCACAATTGGTTGGATATCAGAAAAGTGATGCCATGTTTATGAGGTGATTTTTACTGTCTCTAGAAACTCCCACATTTCCATTACTGAAAATCTGCCAAAAACAGATATTTATGCAGTTGCCACCTCTTAGTAAATCAGATACACAGGTTACATATTTGGTGCAGCACAGATTAGTCCAAACCTCCAGTCTGTGTGACCTTGTTTCTTCTTTCTGACACATTTTGGTAATTGTACACATTAAAGATTTGGCCCACAATTCCCCAATTTTATACACAGATGCGAATTGTCCCCACGGGTGTATGTACAAGATTTAACATTTGCAACATGGATGCTTTTCTGGTAATACAACATATATCACCATTTCTGTACAGAGTGTGTCACGACATTCTACCAAATTTTCAAACACAGCCCACAATTCCACTTTTACGCTGTGAAAATTCCACATTTTTATCAATTTTGACAGCTGAGATATAAGTCTTTTTAAAGTTCTTTATAAAATAGACTTAAGACAAATGGGGTCATTGTTTGTCATTTTTTTCTTCCCAGCTAACACCAACTGGCAGTTTTTTCCAAGCAGGATAGGGGGCCTCTCTCTTAATTGAAGGTTTTATTGCCCTTCACACTTAACAGGTGATGGTCCCAGCACTGCTATTGTCCCAGCCTGCAGCAAAGACGAATGTCTGAGCATGTGAACTGTCATTGTCCTATCCCATTCAAAGTTTTTCAAGCTGGTACTTAGCTTTAAGTGTCTTTAGGGTGTATCTCCCTTCCTAGAAGGAGTTTCATAGCTGGCAACTGAAATGACAGGTTTCTGAGAGCTTGCAACTCCAGCCTATGGGCCTCATTCCGAGTACGGCGCTAACCAATGGCGCTATTAACGCCTTGGTTGACGCCGTACCCGGACCGGCAGCGCCTTGGTGGATGGCGGAATTACCGCCCCATTCCAAGGTTGGCGGGGCGGTAATTCCCCAATCCCCATTTACCCTTCCCCATTCCCATTCTTGCCCCATAGGGCATAATGGGAGTGGGGAAGGCGTTAATTACGCCACCGTAAATTACGGTGGCGTAATTAACATCAAGGTCCCTTAGCGCCATGGTTTTTAACACCTGCTAAAAGCAGGTGTTAAAACCTCCATGGCGCAAAGGGAACTCGGAGTATGGCGGTAAGGGATTACCGCCACCGCTCTCGTTAGCGGTGGCCGCTATCCCTTACCGCCATACTCGGAATGAGGCCCTATGTGTTTTAAATTGTTTAATTTCTTACTTTCATTCGGTTTGCAGCTCCTCGGATTGCCACTGTCTTGGCAGCTGTAGTCATTTTCCTTGCAGCAGGACTCCTATCTAAAGTATAGATACAGTTCTCCATGACCTTGCTCAGAGGGTAAAAAGTCTCTTTGAACTTCTGCGCCTGGATACATTTTGTCAAGAAATAAATGTGTGTTTCCCCGTGCGAGTGAAAATGAAGTTGCTTTTGATTTCTCTGAGAGTTGGTTTTAACCTGGCCTTTTTACTCACAGTGGTTTCAGAATGACAGATGAAATTGGCATCAAAGCAGCATTTTGTAAGGATGAAAACAGTTTTAATTTAAAGGGGATTTTGGCTTTTGCAGAAATGGCAGGCTTTCCTTTTCACTTGATTCCATATATGTTTGAGAACACACTGGCCTATTTTTCAGTATGTCCCCTTGTTCTATTTTGCCCGAAGTGTGTGAGGCAAAATGGTGCAGCAATTTTTCTGTTGTTGCTGCCAAAAGCAGTTTTGAGGTCCTGGTGCACACAGGAGCCAGCGCAGCCAGGTTACTGTTTCTTGCACACAGGCAGCTCAGTGATGTGAGGCAATGCCGTTGAGTGGGTCAATATATCCCAAACCTGTCCTGGCAGGACAATCACCTAGCCAATCAAACTAGAGTGTGACTTGAGTCTCCAAGGAGACCCTGTGCAGGGGGCCTCAAACCCCTCCCTCACATCCTGTCCACCCAGACATTCAGGCGCCTAAGGAGGGCTACTGTGTAGAAGCCCGCCAAAGGACGGCGAACAAAGGAACCAAACCTGGTTTGGCACGCAGAGTAAAACACGAGAAAGACCTTTACAAAATGAAATGGCGAATAAACCCGACCGGAACCAAATAAAATTAAATGGGGTCCAAGCGGGTTACAGTTCGAGGCTACCACCATAGCCTCTAACAGTACCAAGACTATTTTCATAGTCCACTGTAGGAAAAAAATGGTAGATACCACTGCCACCAGCCAAATCTTAGAGAAAGGGGAATGAAATAATGTTCCAAGAGAAACAGACAAAAAGGGATAACTATTAACCATTCCAGTACTCTATGGGAAGATAGGTTGTACTGGGTCTGTACACTTAAAAAGACTAGTAAAGTCAATGGCAACTTTACATCTTCTGGGAGACAGTACCTAGTCCCAGAAAATGGAGTTTAAAGTGGGAAGTCTAAAAAAGACAACCCTGTGTCACTGCACTAAAGCTGCTGTGTGACACACAGTAAAAAGATGATGCCTAAGGAGTAGGTAAGACTCCATAGTCTACGAACACTGAAATGTACAACACACAGCCAAAAACACATGTAAGAATGGGAAAAAAGGCTCACACTTACCAGGTGAAAAAAAATAATCCTAGAAATCCAACAAAGCTGCTGAGGGACTCAGTAGGTAAGGAAAATTAGCCATTCTGGGGAATTCTCCCTAACAGCCGGTTGAGCGCTCGTTGTTACGATCTGTGCATGATCTATAGGTTGCAGGTTCGAATCCCGGCAAGACCAACTCAGCCTTTCCTCCTTTCGAGGTTGATAAAGGAGTGCCAACTTCAGCGTGGTGATAATTGGTATAAGTATGTTCTATGCACAGTGCTTTTCCAAAAGTGCTATATAAATAACCATTTGACCATGAGATTAGATATGGAATTTAGCATGGAGTCCTTGCACCTTTGCACTGTTGTATCATAACATTGGCATACCATTAGGTAGTAATAGCTCCAGGAAATGAGGGCTTTCATTAAACATAAAAGACAATTCTGCTATCGAACCTCAAAACGCAATACAGTTCATGTATGATTTACGATGTAATTGGCTAGGTTTTTGTTTTTTCAACATTTAAATGTATACAGGAGAGAGGCAAGACCGTGGAGAAATAATGAAAGGTGTATTCTGTCACAATGAAGAAAGCTGCTGCATAGTAATGATTTCCATACACTTTTTGCACACATCTGCTGGATGTCACACACATTGTACTCTCTTGCAAAGGAGAACAGTAATATTTACTCTTGTGAAATCACATTTACTCTCAAAGTTTAAAAATAGGGAGTTAAATACTCCCACCTCAAAATCTTATCTGGAGCACTGCTTATCATGCTTGCTTTATCATAGATGCCCAGTAAAAAAATGTCATACCAGAGTAACACATTGCTAGAGTGATTGCACCATTCACCCACCAGTCACTCACCCATACACCTTCTCTCCCATTCACATACACCCATAACATTCACACTGCAATCTCCACATGGGCACCCACCCAGAACGTTCATACACAATGACTTTCATGCCCATTCACCCACCAGTCTTTCAGTCATACACCTTCTCTTACAGTAACTCACATACGCACCAAGAACATTCACACTTCATTGTCCACAAGCACACCCACTCAGAACATTCACAAACACTGCAATTTCATTCACACAACATGCACACTCACACCCATACATACATACACAATATTCACATGCACCACATATACAAAAAAAAGTCTTTCCCACAGTAGCTCTGGTTCGCCAGACTCAATGCTCCATCACTCCAGGCCTCCGGTTACTGTGCTTCCTGGTTCCTGTCTGACATGCATAGGTGAGGCAGAGGCCCCCGTTCTCACACCACTAGCCAGCCACAGTCAGCCTCAGACAGGCCCTAGCCCTGAGATTAGTCACAGTGACAGCTGTGGTGGGCCTCCCCCACGATCCCGGACATGGGTGCATGGAGTCCTTGGGCAAGAGGTTCGGGAAGGAGTTAGTGAGGTGTCTAGGGATTAGGAGGCCATAGCTGTAATCTCATAGCAATGCAGGAGTTCATGGCCACTGCAGATACTCTACATGACTTGATGAACAATGTCTATGGATTGTTCAACCTTGTAATTGGAGAGGAGGTGATAGTAACTAAACAGTGTGGGGATGTAGCGGATGTGTAGGAGAGGAGCACCCTTTAGGAGGATGCGATTTCAGTGCACATAGAGGTGCTGTAGGACACCAAAGACCAACAATCGGAGGAGTCTGAAGTTGTCCACCAACAGATGGCCCAGAAGAAGGAAGAGACTGGGGTCTAAGCTCCCGCATTTGTCCTTGGAGAGTGGGGAAGGGAGACGCAAGAATCAATTGTCCTGACCATGACAGCAGCTATATCTCTATGGGTGTGGGAGTACTTTAGTTTGCCAGACTGAAAGATTCTTAAAGGGAATAAAAGGCATTGCTAAATAGAACCTATGCAAGAGTCTAGTAAAGGTGGGCAGGACCAGGAAGGGGTTGCACATTGGGACCCATGGCAATGCAGAGTGACATTTTGTGGTAGTATGTTTCTGACTGCAAATGAAATATGCTTCATACACTGGCACAAGCAGCATTTGTCCCCCCCACGTTCTGAGCACACCGAAGCATCTCTGCTGGCATCTCTGCCCTGTGTGCATACTGCACCAGTGGCAATTTTCCCAGCAGGGCCATGCTACCATCACCACCAGAGACAGAGCTATTTGTTGATGGTGGTAGCATTCTAAGTGTCACACTATTTTAGGCAGTCAAGGAGAGAGACCAAAATGTAGCATGCAAGCAACTGCTGCCTATATTTCCCGATGATCATCATTCAGGTATAGCTGGTCTTTGCTAGGGGACAGTTACTTCAATTGTGGAGGTGGGTTACGATCTGAATCAACCATACTCAACACTAGATATTGTATCAGTGTCTGCAGAATTGAATAAGAGTCAATCTGGAATCAATTTAATGGACCACATTTCCATGAATTCTATCGGTGGTCCATGATAGCACAGTGTTGCAATACAGTTATAGTATTCACTGAAAGCAGAAACTCAAAAACATTCAACGTCTCTCACATTTTTGAATCGTATTGGAGTTCCATGTTAGAACACATTTGTGTTTTGTTTTTTATTGAATTTATTGAGCACTTTCGCTAAAGCACTTTAACAAACATGTAAATTACAACGGTACAATTGACCAAACTGAAAAATGATTGGGTTGGGATTGGCAGTCAGAAGATAAGAAGAGGAAAGAGACAGCAAAATGTGATTTTATTAGTTGAGAAGGGAATACATGATAGGAAGGTGAGGCACAGATAGGTAAAGGAAGAGAGTTCCAGTGCTTAGAGGAAAGGAGGGAAAAGGAGTGCAGTCAAAATCAATGTTCCACATATTTGAATTGGACATCCAAACCTTCTTGCATCAATAGATCACTTGCCTTCCAAGAGATGTTGCTATGCCTTAGATAATGCTTTAGACTCAATTTTAATAAGCCTTGAAAAGGCATGCATTGCACAAAACACATGTCAGCTGTTTATCTACACAAAATAAAAAGATTCTTAAAGGAATAAGGTTGTTGTCATTTGTCAGGATAACTAAATCACAGTTCAGATCTGCTGAACTTTTTATGATTAACTTGATAAGCTATACAAATAGAATGCTGATTCTTCATCTAGCTTGGATACAATTCTTTTCCTAATATTTGAGGTTCTTGGTATCCCACTTAATAGCCGGACACACTGGCTATTCTAACAGTGCATAATATCTATCTCGGGGGAAGAGCTTTCAGCTGGTATCCAAAATGGGCTGTTTGTACTTATTACAATCCTAGAAAGGAATAACCCAAAGCCTTTTTCAAGAAACATCTGTTTATAAGATAAACATTTGGTTAAAGTCTAGCATAATAAGGACAGGTGGATGGCAAAGTATTTTTTGCTATGTCTTCACTGCCGCTTCCGCTGGTTTAGTCCATGTTACCCGTTGGGTTGCAAAGCTTTGAGTTGGCCCATAAGACGTCTGGTGATTGTCCAGAAAGGAGAAATAAACCACCAGTACTAGCTGACTGGACTCAGGAGAATTTCCTGCTGGTGTTGGCAAGAGGACATTTCTGGGTGTCTTCCATTTTGGCCTCCTGAGTTTGCAAGATCATTGCCCCACTTTTAACCTGAGATAGGCTAAAGTAACGTGACACTTATACGGGTTGGCTTGTATCTCTGCTTTTCTTAGGTTTTGGGTTACAGTGAGAAACATGAGGACGTTCTCACATCTACTCCCCTTGTATCCTCTATACAGGTGGCCATAGAAAGGCAATCGCTTTTGGATCCTGCCCCTGGAGGTGGACAAGCTAGGGAGGACCATCTGGATGGAGGGTCCTTGGGGATTGGAGGTGGGATGCCCTTAGGTAAGACACTGGATTCCACACCCTCCTTTCAGGAGGGAAACCCTATCCCAGAAGTGGTTATGGGGTATTGTTCACCCTGTTCCATTTTCTCTGAGAAGAACAGGGAATATTATCACCCCAGATGAGTTAGAAAGAGGAGGAGAAGGATTGGAGATGAGATACCTTGAGACCAAACACAGTATCCCGTTTATCCTCGTGGCAACCAGCCTAACCCTTCCATGTCCTTTATGGGTCATTGTAGAGCAGTTTCCCTTTATTCCCACTTGGGGTACCTGACAGTATTGAGACAAGGAAGAAACAACTGAGAGTAATGAACATTAAATACTTTCCCTGCTCTAGTACTGAGACTAGGAAGAAGCAACTGGGTGTAATGGACACCACTTACTCTCACCACTTTGGTACTGGCACGAAAAAGATGCATGAAAGTCAAGCATGTCCTTCTAATCAGAGTCAGGCAGCATTGATTGATGGAATACACGTGCAGTCCATTGAAGGACCACAGGTGTATGAAAGATGGAATGCAGATACACATGAGAGCAGCAGGGGATGAGGCAAGAGCAGCAGAAGGAGGAGAGACCTGAGAAATCTCAATACCCAAGTCCGTGTTGGAGAGCGAGGAGCCAAGATGCTGAGATGCTGAAAAGATCCCTGGAGTCCTGCCAGTGAGACTTTGCAGGATGGGGAAGCCTCATAAGGGAAGGCGCGCAGCAGGTGTTGCCATGGAGCAGCGGCAAAGCTAAGCACAGAGGCCGGCATGTGCTGAACAAAGCACCCAGCGCACAGGCTTTCCCGCTTGGGGAGAACCTATGAAGAGGTGGTGCTGGTATTTGTCAGGGACACTAGTACCACCTGTGTACTCCAAAGGACCATGAATATAGTAGCGGTTCACTTAAGTAGGAAACCTTTGCCTTTATTGAATGCGGAACTGAATGAAATAAGCAGAACAGCACATGTTGAATACTGACGTGAAAGGAAAGGCAAAACTATTCATCTTGAATATTGAATTGTATGAAACAGCACAACTGCTAACAGTGAATACCAAATTGAATGCAAATTACAAACCTGCTAATATTGAACTCTGAACTGAAAGAAAATAGCAAACTAATTTGGACTTTGACTGCAGAGTTAAAGTCAAGACCGAGAAAGTGCTTGCTGTGTAGCTACCTTTAAGAAAACCACTTTGTTATTGAAGTTGTGAAACTGCATGTGAGAAAGCACTTGTTTAGCTGAATATTGAACTATTCAAAGTGAACTTGCATTTCCTGGTTGCATGACCTGTCATGGGTGGACTGTTTGGTCTAAAGAACTGCGCCAAGACCAGAGAACCCTATCTGCTAACAAGGATGCTTGCTATTGTGTCAAAAGGAAACCTACTAGTGGTGCATATAAGACTTGGGGAAGGGAACCCCGAGTTGTAAAACATTGTTGAAACTCTGTGCAAACAGAAAGCTTCAAGATACACATTTTTGTGACATCTTTTGATATTGAATTTGTGGAAGGGATCCCTACAAAATGCTGCCCTGCAACTACATTGAACTTGTGAAAGGAATCCCTGACATTTAGAAAGGTGTGTAACTTTATTAATTTGAGTCTGCAAGAAGGTAAATTGAACATTGTGGTGAACTGGTTGACATTTGGGGAAAAGAGGCTGAAGAGTAAGCACGAGCTGGAAATAGCTCAGAACTTTACTTTTGGTTGATATCCCTACACATTGTTTGGTCTTAGTTGTGAGGGCAAGCATAGGTTTTGGACACAGACAGATTTTTCAGTTTAATTTACTGACACAGACTATCTTAGTTTCTTTAGGTAGGGAAATCCCACCATAGCATAGGGCAAGTTAGTCCTCACACCATCCTGATATTGGGCCTCATTACACAGATGGCGGTAAGGGTTTACCGGTACCGGTAAGGGTACCAGTGCCAGTAAACCCTTACCGCCTTACTACGAGGTCCCTTTGTGGGACCCTACCTTAACGGCTGGTTTTACCAGCCGTTAAGGACGGGACCCGCAAAGGGACCTTGGAGGTAATTACGGTACTGCAATTTGCAGTACCGTAATTGCCGCCTTGCCCATTCCCATTGAGTCCTATGGAGGCAAAAATGGGAATGGGGAAGTGCCATGGTGAATGGGGAATTACCGCCCCCACACACCTTGGAATAGGGCGGTAATTCCACCATTCACCATGGCGGACTCGGTAAAATACCGGCGGCAACCGTGGCGCTAATATCGCCATGGTTACCGCCTTCCGTGTAATGAGGCCCATTGTCTTTAATATAAAACCTTTTGTTAAACATTGAATCTGTTGTCTGTGTCTCCTTCCATGATGCCAACCTCACATTACACATAGAGATGGGGCAAATGTTCAGCCCAAGACTTGTTGTAGAGTACAAAGTCCTTGAGATTTGACTTAGCATACTCCAATAAGGGCTGAGGAACCTAGTTCATCATCCTCTAGTCTGTTGCTGGAACTCCATGACATCCAAAGTGTTGGAGAGTGAACCAGCAGGTTTTGAAAAATATGTCTTCTCCTGGTCTTGGGAATTAGCCAGTACAGCTTTGTTGATTCCAGAGCAGAGATGGATGTGGGTGGCTGATTCATTTTTTCATATCATCTATGCAGCGCATTGGGTGTGCATCGATGCTGGAGATCTGTCCACCTTCTGGAAATCGATACAATACGTCCATGACTCGTTTGGCATCATGACCAACTGAATGGGTGAAGACCAATGAATCTTGGAGGGCTCCTTCATATTTTGCACTTCCGAGAGGACAACCTGTCATATGGCTTCTGGTAAGCAATAGGGGTGTATTCAGAAGGACTGCCCTCAAAAGGGTTCTGATGTGATGTATGACCCAGTCACCATTCCAGGCTTGTCAGCAAATACATCTCAAAAGGGGTTAAGGTCGTTTTGCAGGTCGCCAGGGTTCTATGTTTCAGGAATTATCAACCTTAGTCTGACGGTTAGTTGGGATTGTGTATAAATGCATGTGCTGGCCATCACTGCTGTGTCTTCCGGGCCTCTCCAAATGTTCAGTCTATTGATGTGATTCACCTGCGAGGACTTCTGGTGATCCCTTTGCTGTACCTGATAATTCAAGACAATCGTGACATCTGTGGCTGGGTATGCTCAATGTCAGTGCTCCAAGAGCTTGTTCTGAGATGTGGGGAGCAGCTCTGAGAAATGATCACCCAATTAGATTTTTTTTAAGTGGGCCTTGTGGTCATATAGTTGCTTCTATTTTCCTTTGCTCCCTTGATTGTGTTATGAATCAGTTTTCTCATCAATTCCAAGCATTCTCAGGTGGCTTGGACAAAAAAGGCTGTTCTCTGAGGCGTATTACGAGTTTAGCGTTGCGGGAAAAAAGTGGAGGTAATTCTGTTAATCTCAATTTTTCCGACACCACCAAACTACCATTTTGCCAGTATTACCTCTGCCGGTATTACATAACTCCTCCACTTTACCTACAAAAATCGTCAGATGTAATACTGCCAGATTACAAGTGGTGGTTTGGCAGTGTAAATCCCCATTTTATGGAGTCCATAGGACACCAGTGGGAATTTCTGCTGGGTGGTAATACTGACGATTTTTGTAGGTAAATCCTCCATTTTACCTGAAATAATAGGCAGTATTACCATCCGGTAATACCGGCGGAGGTGATACCGGCAAACTTGTAATTTGGCAGTGCAGGGAAAATGGAGGTTGACGCTGCCACTGATTTTTGGAGGTAAAGTGGAATTACCATGTAAATCTGGTAATACCGGTGGAAGTAATAATGGCAAAAATCCCCAATGGTGTCCTATGGACTCCATAAAATGGGGTTTCCCACCACCAAAACACCACTTGTAATCTGGCAGTAATACCTTCAGCGGTAATACTGCCTGACCAAGTGGCAGTATCAGTAATTCCGTTTGCCAGTATTCTGGTGGATTTACCACCTGAATACCGGCAAACCCGTAATGAGCCTCTTTGTCTGGTCTCTTCCTGGTTTAACTATCCTTCCTTCAGCATGCCAAAGGTATCTTGATGCTCCTGTCCGTCATCAAGTTCAAAGGTGAAGAATCCTGTTGACGCTTGTGGCGTCTGCTACACAGCGAACAGTGTCCATGGAAGAAAATTATGCAAGTTCTTGGTTTCATCTTCAATTAACTTCTGCAAGAGGTCCTTCAAGGTCTGAATAAGTCTTCTGACCATGCCATCTGTTTGAGACCTATAGATGGAGGCGTGGAGGTTCTCTAAAAGTAATAAGACTTTTTGTTTCAACATCAATTTTGATATAAATGTTGACCCTAGATCAATGAGCATCTCTTTTGGGAACCCCACTTACAAAAATTGGATCTAAAGGCGTGATGATCTGCTGAGTTGCGTGTTTTGTTTCTCAATGCAAACACTGCTGGATACCAGGTAGTATAAACTACAGTACCCAAGATGTATCTGTTCCCTGCTTCCTAGGGAATGGTATGCCACTGATAGGCAAAGGCTGTAACTTAGTTCACCCTACATTGCCACTTGGTGTCTTTTGGCAATTAGCACATTCATCACAAATTGGACCTTTTAACAACAGTGCTAAAACAGGGGTTAAATGAGTCTGTCGCAACAACTCTTTTTGTACGTAGAGTGTGGGCAAGGAAAACATTATACATTACTTCCATTAATTACTTCTCAGCTTGCAAAAAGATATGGTTTTACACCAGAATGCCATGTTCATACTGGCATAAAACCAATGGATTCCTGTTATTCTACCTGTGTTAAGCACCTTCTAAAAGCAGCCAGATCCTTTAGCAATATATTGCAAATGCCTCCTCATTTACACCTTTTCTAAAAAGTAGTAGAACTAAAGGCTGAAAGATGATTTCCCATTTTAACACTTTTTTCCACTACATTGTGGAAGTGATGAGAATTTCATAGAGGAGGATGATTTGTATGGAAGTGCAAATGTAGGCACGCCTCCTGTAGAATTAAAACTGTGGCCAGAATCAGGGAAACCTTCTAAGAATGTGATCTTGGGTCTCATATATGCCCTGATGGCCTGCTGGTAGCTGTGAATGTGCTATCACAGTCTTATTAAAGTGGGGCGTTAACAAGAGCTGGTATCAAGTCTGGCCACCCCCCTTGGCATTGTTCTCAGATCAGTAAAGTGACCTTGCTTTTGTACAGTTATGTACAAAGTATGTTTCCTTTTCACCCTGGCCCTTTTCTACTGATATGGTTTGGTGATAGGTGGGCATTAGGTATAGGTCATTTTTTTGTGCTACAGTGAACTCCAGAATCAGGGGAAGGGGAAAGGATGTCAATGGGTTTTGCCCATATCTGTACTCTCTTCTGAGACTAATGGTCAATGCTGTAACAGTTGGAGTTTGAAGAGAATTGTGCACACTTATTGGGCCACAAGGCCCTCTTTCTGGATTATGAATATGTTAGGGCAATGGTTGTACAGCAATACCTTAATTATTGCATGGCTAATCCTTATCCACTACTCTAGCACCAACATCTATCCCATACTTTACAGCCAGACCCACAACAGCTAAAATTCACCTATAGGTTCGGCTGGTAGGAGTAGGGGAGAGTGAAGGAACATTGAGACTGGTTGAACCTAAAGTGAAAGGTGCCCGAATGGTGCCTGGCTGTATTTATACATGGTGTACTTTTTCGCCAACCATGAAAAGAAAGTGTGCTAAATTACTGCACTAAACCACTAAGGGACTTCACCGAACTCTGCAAATAATTAATATGCAGCCTATGAAATCTAAAGCCATACCCTTCAGATAAATCAATAATAACACTATTTCCTGCAAATAAAGGGAAACTAAATTCGAGAAAGCAAAAGTACTAGCACATTTGTCTACATTTACCTAGAAACTGTTGCCATGTAATTTCAAATGAAGCATAACATTGAAACGGGATCCGCTTCAATGTTACAGTGAATTTCATTCAGAGCATGTGAAACAATGTTAAAACTAAAAACTATGCAATCATTTTTTTGTAAAATTTCTTTATTGATTGATTCACGTCTCAAGACATTCAACAAACAAGAAACAAACACTTTCATAGTGAAGTACAGCTATAGAAACACACTATAAGCAGGTTGTCAGTATGCAAACGGCTAAGCTCCCCCATTCACATGTTGCTTGTGCAGCAAGTTAGCTTCCCGGAGCAAACTTTAGCATGATAAGATATACTGCAGCGTAGGGTAGGTACAGTGACATTTCCGATAGTACATGCCCTGACTCCCAAGAGTCCGAACCCAAGCGCTCGGATAGTAGGTAGGGCACCCAGGGATACCCAAATGTTCTTAGACCTGTTCTGTTGGCCACATAGTATGCTGTATGCTTTATCATTGTTGCTAAGCCAGACCAAGTCCTTAAGCCATGCCTGTACTCCCGGAGGGGATGAGCTAGTCCATCTCATCAAAATGCATCTTCTAGCAACTATCATGCATGTTGTAAGCAACTTCCAGTTTTGTTTTGGGATCGCAGGGAGCCAACCAAACATACAACACATTAATTAGCAGGGTGTGTCGCACCCCAGCATGCTGGAGACTGCCCCCACCACCCCCTTCCAGAAGTCCTGTAGCTTAGGGCATCCCCACACCATGTGAATAAAGTCAGCTGTTTCAGCGATACATCTCGGGCAGCTACCTGCCTTTTCACGGTTAAACAGATGGAGGCCTGCTGGGGCTAGGTATCCCGTATGTAGAGTTTTGAATTGAATCAATTGTAAGCGTGTGTTGGATGCACCACTGTGTGTTTGTTCGCATAGCATTGCCCATTGTTTCTCAGTGAAGGGGGCCCCAGCATCCTCCTCCCATTTTCGTTTACACTTCAGGGTGTTCCGGGGGGAATTGCATTGGATTAGCCCATACAACGCAGAGACCACACGTCTCATAACAGGGGAGCAGAATAGGAGTTTCAACAGCGGGAGTGCAGGTGGTATTTCAGAGAACGATGAGGACCACTTCCTAAATGCGGCTCGGATTCTAAAGTACTGCATTCTGCATTGGAACCCTACCCCAATCTTTGCCGAGAACTACTCCTGGGTTACAAATGTTCCCCCCAGGGTATAAATCATCCATACGTTCAATCCCCGCCCCTCGCAACTCCCAGGCAACAGCTCCATTGCTTGTTGGTGGTAGGCACTCAATAGTCCAAAAATGAAGGCCCGGGTTGAAGAGGATATTAAGCGCAGGCATTTCAGGGTCCTGTTCCATGCATGCACTGTGCATACCACTGCGTCAGATTTACATCTATCCGACACGCTCCTTGACACTAGAGTCCCTGGCAGTGTAAATGGTCAGACTGAGCATCTCTCTATGCGCGCATGAGAATAACATGGGGCATCTGGCATCCAATAGGACACAAAGTGTAGTTGTACTGCAAGGGAGTATAACTCCACGTCTGGTGTGCCAACGCCTCCTCTGTCCCAAGGGAGGACAAGGGTGTCACAACTGATCCGTGGGGTCTGTGGGTGCCATGGAAGGTAAGTAAGTGGGCACCACTTGTTTAAATTCACTTTCAAACAGATCAAAAAAGGTTGAGGTTATAAATCATCTTTCAAAAAATTCACAGGAGCTGGCTACGATGAGTCTGGAGACACCCTGACTCGTGGAACACAAAAATATGCAGAAGACCAGGTAACAAACCTGGCCACACAGCCGCTCTCTGTATAAGCCCTACCAAGGGCAGTGCAATTTGCCAAATTAGAATCAACTAGTAAATGTTCACTGTATTTACAGAATGTAACTCATCCAAATAAATCTCTTAGTCGGATCCAAAAGTAATATGCGTTTATCAAAAAGAAAATTCCAAGTTGGTCACTAATAAAATCTTAGTGAGGCCGCGGCTAACTCATCCCATAATTGTTATAAACATAAAGTGCCAATGCATTTCGGAGCATACAGCTCCTTCATCAGGGCAGGCCTAATTTACACAAACTGTGGAACATTTATACAAAAGCATCAAATTTTGAAAAACATAAACAAAATCGTGATTGTGTTACAAAATATAACCATGCGTGAAAACAATATAAAAATAACATACCAATTTTCGATGAGTTGCAAGGTAAATGGAAAAGGTGAATGAAGCCACACAGTAGGGAAAAGAAAAGATGCCAAAATAAATAATGTGTAAATGAAATAACACAGTTAATTTGAACATGATCAGAAAACCAAGGAAAGTTACCTCAAGGGATCGAGGTAGCCCGTGGAAAAAATGTGCGGGGAGTTGACAACAACTTCACGCAAGATCAAAGGTCTGGAAACCAGACCAAATCAATTCTTCAATCTGTAGGTGCAACGACATGTGTTTTAGTGGGTTGTCTCAGAATTTGTCATAGACACTAGTTGTAGAGGTCTGCAGGCTTACCTGTACTCGTAAAGCTACGAGTGTACTGAGGCTGGGATTGCAGTCAAGCAGGGGACGCCATTCCGCATAGCCAGGGAACAGTGTTCCCAAGGTTACTCATACTAATATAAACACGTGACCCAAATGTGTCCATTGATCGACACGATGCCGATAGGCAGTTGCACTCTATGCAATCAGGCAATCAAGGCTAAGAATCATGGAAATAAAGAATTTGCAGTAGAGCTGATGATAATTACGGAATTATAGAAGGAAAAAAATCGAAAATTAAATATGAGAAAAACGGCTGATAGACATAGAAAACATACTGCCGATTACACTCTATGCAATCAGACAATTCAGGCCAAGAATTCAAATAAAAAAGAATTTGCAGTAGAGCTGTTGATAATTACGGAATTATAGAAGGAAAAAAACAAAAATTAAATATGAGAAAAAAAGCTGATAGACATAGAAAACATACTGACGATTGCTCTCCATGCAATCAGGCAATTCAAGCCAGGAATCCAGATAAAAAAGAATTTACAGTAAAGCTACTGATAAATGTAGAATTGTAGAAGGAAAAGAACAGAAAATTGAATATGAGAAAAAAAGGCTAATAGACATAGAAAACATACTGACAATTGTGTATAAATGAGTGAAAATGTCATAGATAAAATAAACAAACATTATGATAATAATAATAATGATAATAATAAGCATATTAGACACACTGCGATATATGGAATAAATCATGCAAGGGTAGCATGTGTATCTAAACCATTACATAAACAACTAATGGGTGTAATCGTGGATATATCATGTACATTTATCATAAATACACCAGTCGCATGCGGTAGCCCCCGGAAGGCGCTACCTTGGGTCCCAAACCTAAGTTCGGGAAGGGCGACAATGGTGTGTAAACGTTCGTGATTGGATCCTAATGTGATAACAATTCATATTGAATCCTAAAATAAAAGACATGAATGACCCCCTAAAAGAGAGAGGTCATCCAAAGTGTCACGGTATAAATGTACATTGGTAGAGGAAGGAAATCATGTACTAGTCACTCATGTATCAACATAATCCTCTTAAGTCAAGCATGGAAAACAATGATTCAAATGTAACAGTGATAGTTAATCTCTTCATTTAGGCCATTTGGGTAGAGGCTCCCAAGTTTGTCTATCCAAAAGGTTTCTCTTTGGTTGAGTCGCAGGCCCAAATCCTCATGGGGATTCGATTTCTTTAACACTTCAAGAATGACAAATCTAATTTGAGTCAGGTTGTGGTTCTCATCACGCCAGTGGCGTGCCACCGCCGAGTTGGTGTTACATGTACGTATGCACGAACGGTGCTCGTTCCAACGTGCCTTTGCTGATCTCGTGGACTGTCCTACATAATACTTACCACAGGGGCATTTTATACCATATATAATGTTCACACTATCACACGTACCAAATGTCTTCAGGAAAATCTTGTTGCCTGTTCTGGGATGGTATATCGTGTCACCCTTGATCACCAAATTACAATTGATGCAATGTAAGCACGGATATGTTCCTGTGCGTGAAGTAATGGGTTCTTTCATCGGTGGCCTCGTGTGGACCAGTTCATCTCGTAGGTTTTTGCTTCTTTGATAAGCAAAGACTGGAAGTTGTTCAAATAGATTCTGGACCCTTACATCATTCTTAAAAATGCTCCAATGTTTCTTAATGGAATTCTTTATTTTGTTACTCTGAATGGAAAATTTAGAAACATATACTGGAGTTTTGAGTTCTTTCTTGGGTTTAGTAGTACTTTTCAATAGGCTGTCACGATCAAGGGAATTAACCCTCTGGACTGCCAAATCTAATTCATCCTTTCTGTAGCCACGTGCTTCAAATTTCTCTCTCATGTTCAATTGCTGTGCTAAGTAGTCTTCAGGATCGCTCACGATCTTTTTAACTCTCAACAATTGACTGTAAGGAAGATTTTTGAGTAAACTGGACTGATGGAAACTCAGGCGGTGAAGTAAGTTATTGCGATCTGTGATTTTTCGAAATAATGTAGTAGAATAGTTGGCGTCTTTTTTCTCAATCTGAACATCAAGGAATGTGATTCTGTCTCTGGAGGTCTCTTTGGTGAACTGGATGCGCTGGTCGATGTTGTTAAGATATGTGAAAAAGTCACTGAAGCTCTCATCCGTGCCTGTCCATATTCCAAAAATATCATCGATGAACCGTAACCAGAGGTGTATATTTTTGTTCCATTCCTGGTTATTCAGTATATGGTCCATTTCATACTTATGCATAAAACAGTTCGCATAGGATGGTGCCATAGTGGCCCCCATTGATGTACCAGACACTTGAAGGAAGAATTTGTCTTGAAATTGAAAATATGAGTTCTCTGAAATAAAGTGAAGGAGAGATAGTATAAATTCCTTCTGTGCTCGAATTTCTGGTGCTTTTAACAGCAGCCATTCAACTGATTCTATCCCAAGGTCATGAGGTATAGATGTGTATAGACTCTTCACATCAATGGTAAACATCAGGTGATCACAATCAAACATAACAGAGTGTAGTTGCTGTAAGAAGTGTGTGGTATCTCTAACGTATGTGGAAGTTTGTTGTATTAAAGGTTGCAGAAAAAAGTCAATATACACTCCCAATGGTTGATTGATGCTACTCATTCCAGCAACAATAGGTCTCCCCGGTGGTTTAACAAGATCCTTATGAATTTTGGGCAACGTATAGAAATTGGGAACCCTTGGGTGTGGGTTGTTGAGGAATTTATAGGTGTGTTCATTTATCCAGTCTAATTCCATGGCTTTATCCAACAACATCTCAAGGTTCAATTTGATAGAAAGAGTGGGGTCTTGGTCTAAAGGTGCATAAATGGTCCGATCTTGCAGTTGTCTGATGCATTCAATGTTATAATCTGTAGTGTTCATGATGACTAGGGCGCCTCCCTTATCAGCTGGGCGTATGGTGATATCCTTATCACAATATAAATCTCTGATGATTTTCATTTCATGAGGTTTCATGTTTCTATGCGGTGGAGTTTTATAACTGATCCGTTCAATGTCTCGAGTAACAAGTTTTTGAAAAATATCAATTGATAGTACTGAGATTGGTGGTATGAAGCCACTCTTAGTTCTGAATTCTTGAAAATCTGGGGCATCCGAGGTGTTCTCGTATGGTTCTAACTCCTCAAAGAATACTTTCAATTTAAGTTTTCTTATGAATTTGTACAACTCAATCTTGGTATTAAATAGAGTGGTACTGTAAGTGGGTACAAAACTCAACCCCTTTTGTAGGGTATCCTCTTCAGTTTTATTCAGAGTTTTATGAGATATATTTATGACTAGGTTTTCCTCAGTTGTAATCTTGTTTGTGGTTTGTTTTTTAGATTTCCTCCTCCCCCTGCGGGTTCTTTTGGGCGAGCTCCTAAAAAAGGTCCAGTCGTAGATGTGCGTGTGGACGGGCTGGCTGTTTGGTTGGGATCGCTCGATGCTTGTTCTGTCGGGACCTCGGTCTCCCTCTGTGCGTCTGAATCGGAGCTGGAAGTGTTATCTGATGGATACCTGTGGAGTTTCTTTGGTGCTATAGGGCCATACTTCTCCATCCATGTATAAACCTCTTCATTGATATAATCATATGTGTCCCTTTTAAACTTCTTCACCTTCTTTTGTTCCAACTCGTTTTTGTAGTCTTCCAGTTTCGCATTGATGTCAGTTAGAATGATATTGTATTCTTCTTTTCCTAGTGAACCTACAAGTTCTTTCTCAATTTCCTGAATTTCAGTGTTTAGTGTAACCAAATTTTTTGATAATTCCTGTATGGTTAATAAAATCAGGTCAAGGGAACACTTATTCAAAATAGCCTCCCATTTCCGTACAAATTCTTTGCTTTCCTTGCAAAGTGTTGGGCGAAGTTGGATCCGTAACCCTCTTGGTATACGTTGATTCTTGAAATAGCGGCCTAGAGTGATCGCATGTAGTTTGCGGTTTATCTCCTTCCGTATCAAGTATTCAAGTTGTTTAATGCGTTTAGCCGGGTCTTTAGTTGTGGTGGAGTGTGTGCCAATGCTTGTTTCACTAATCAGTTCTAGAATGGCTGCCGCCTCCTCTGTGGAAAACCCTAGGGTTTCTGCGCATTTGGATGAAAGACCTTCGATATCTTCTATTTTAGGATTCAATATGAATTGTTATCACATTAGGATCCAATCACCAACGTTTACACACCATTGTCGCCCTTCCCGAACTTAGGTTTGGGACCCAAGGTAGCGCCTTCCGGGGGCTACCGCATGCGACTGGTGTATTTATGATAAATGTACATGATATATCCACGATTACACCCATTAGTTGTTTATGTAATGGTTTAGATACACATGCTACCCTTGCATGATTTATTCCATATATCGCAGTGTGTCTGATATGCTTATTATTATCATTATTATTATTATCATAATGTTTGTTTATTTTATCTATGACATTTTCACTCATTTATACACAATTGTCAGTATGTTTTCTATGTCTATTAGCCTTTTTTTCTCATATTCAATTTTCTGTTCTTTTCCTTCTACAATTCTACATTTATCAGTAGCTTTACTGTAAATTCTTTTTTATCTGGATTCCTGGCTTGAATTGCCTGATTGCATGGAGAGCAATCGTCAGTATGTTTTCTATGTCTATCAGCTTTTTTTCTCATATTTAATTTTTGTTTTTTTCCTTCTATAATTCCGTAATTATCAACAGCTCTACTGCAAATTCTTTTTTATTTGAATTCTTGGCCTGAATTGTCTGATTGCATAGAGTGTAATCGGCAGTATGTTTTCTATGTCTATCAGCCGTTTTTCTCATATTTAATTTTCGATTTTTTTCCTTCTATAATTCCGTAATTATCATCAGCTCTACTGCAAATTCTTTATTTCCATGATTCTTAGCCTTGATTGCCTGATTGCATAGAGTGCAACTGCCTATCGGCATCGTGTCGATCAATGGACACATTTGGGTCACGTGTTTATATTAGTATGAGTAACCTTGGGAACACTGTTCCCTGGCTATGCGGAATGGCGTCCCCTGCTTGACTGCAATCCCAGCCTCAGTACACTCGTAGCTTTACGAGTACAGGTAAGCCTGCAGACCTCTACAACTAGTGTCTATGACAAATTCTGAGACAACCCACTAAAACACATGTCGTTGCACCTACAGATTGAAGAATTGATTTGGTCTGGTTTCCAGACCTTTGATCTTGCGTGAAGTTGTTGTCAACTCCCCGCACATTTTTTCCACGGGCTACCTCGATCCCTTGAGGTAACTTTCCTTGGTTTTCTGATCATGTTCAAATTAACTGTGTTATTTCATTTACACATTATTTATTTTGGCATCTTTTCTTTTCCCTACTGTGTGGCTTCATTCACCTTTTCCATTTACCTTGCAACTCATCGAAAATTGGTATGTTATTTTTATATTGTTTTCACGCATGGTTATATTTTGTAACACAATCACGATTTTGTTTATGTTTTTCAAAATTTGATGCTTTTGTATAAATGTTCCACAGTTTGTGTAAATTAGACCTGCCCTGATGAAGGAGCTGTATGCTCCGAAATGCATTGGCACTTTATGTTTATAACAATTATGGGATGAGTTAGCCGCGGCCTCACTAAGATTTTATTAGTGACCAACTTGGAATTTTCTTTTTGATAAACGCATATTACTTTTGGATCCGACTAAGAGATTTATTTGGATGAGTTACATTCTGTAAATACAGTGAACATTTACTAGTTGATTCTAATTTTGCAAATTGCACTGCCCTTGGTAGGGCTTATACAGAGAGCGGCTGCGTGGCCAGGTTTGTTACCTGGTCTTCTGCATATTTTTATTTTTATGTCTGTGGGTGCCATACCAGCTTGACTAACTGGGCCTTCAACTCGGCGAAGTAGCTGACTCCTGGCCACACTGGGATATTCTGGAAGATACAAAGCAGTTTGGGGACCACCACCATTTTGGTGATCGTAATCAGGCCCAGAGGTGAGAGGGGGAGTCTACACCATCGCTCTACCATGGATCTCAGAGCATTCAAATATGTTATGTGATTATCCTCCAAAAGCGTCCGAGAATCCGGGCTAACTCACACCCCCAGATACGTAACAGACGTTTGATCCCATCTATACCCTTCAGTGTTTAGAGGCTTAACAGTAGATTTGTTTAGTGGGAATAAAATCGACTTTGACCAATTTATCCTGAGGCCAGATGCTCGCCCCAAATTCCGCTATTTCCAGCGATAGTGTTTGCAGATTGGACGTGGGGTCCTTGAAGTATAGTATTGCATCATTTGCATATAGTGAAACCAATTCCCTAGCCCCGGCCAGTGCCAGGCCCCTTTTGTAGCCGGGCCGGCAGAGGTTCAATCACCATTTGCGAAGAGTCTGCCTGGTTTCGTGGGCCAAGCTAAAGGCCCTGGATCTCTTGCAGTCAAGCCCTATTTGCACGTTTGCTTCATCATACAGCAGGTGTACCGCCTTCAGGTAGTACTCTGGAATGCCCACCTGGCGCAACACCTCGAATAGGTAGCTCCACTTGACGGAGTCGAATGCTTTCTCCATGTCGAGTAGAGCTTCCATTGCATGCACTATAGGATCTATCTCAGCCAGGATGGCAAAGAGCTTGTGCAAGTTCAGTGAGGTCGACCTCCCCTGGATAAAGCCTGACTGGTCCGCATGGACAATAGTTGAAACGTACGGGAGAAATCTATATCTTGGCAAACATTTTAGTATCTAGGTTAATCAGGCAGATGGGGCGGTACGAGGAACAGTCTAGGGGGTCTTTCTCAGGCTTCAGGATTAGAGTGATCACTGCCCCATGCATAGATGGGGGGGGGGCAACCTACTTTCATCCCTGCTTCCCATACCGAAAGCAAATGTTGAACTACTTCGGGCCCATTTCCTTGTAGAATTCGGCCGTTATTCCCTCTACTTTGGCAGAAGGCAGAGCCTGCATTGCTAGCAGGATATAGTTGTGTGTAATAGGCTCAGCCAGAGCCACAATTGCCTCTCGCTGTGTTACAGGCAGGGACGCTTGCCTACTTAATTTACTAGTTCTGCTAATATCGACCCCCTAGATGTATATAGTCTCTCATAAAATTGACGAATGGCGTCCAGTATGGCATCTGGCTTTACAACCACTTCTCTATTCCGTGGTGTCCCTTTTCCGTCTGAGCATAGCAGCTAATAGTCTTCTCGGCCTACTCTCTTCACTGTATCGACGGGCCAGTGCCGGACATGCCAGATATTTAATCTTGCATTCAGCAAGGTTATTAAAGTGGTCTAGTGTGTCCCTCAAGTCGGCCTTGGAGCCAGTTCCTTCCCTCTCCACGTCCCTGCTCTCATGACTCTTGATTTCTCGCTCTGTTTCAGTCAGTTGTCTGCGTATCGTCTTCAACATTCCCAGCTCCAGGGATAAATATCCCCCCGATAGGACTACCTTGAATGCCTCCCATATAGAGCTCATCTTGGAAACCGAGCTAGGTTCTCCTGAAACTTGACTAAGCTGAGCACTTCACTTCTGTATACTATGTCCGATAGAGCTGTGGCCTTAAATCTCCAGAAGGGTTGGGGAACGCCCTTCGGAGCCCGGGTCTAGTGACTAAAGGACAGGTGACTGGTCAGATAGTGTTCTAGGAAGAAGAATGCACTCAATAGTTCTATGAACAAGAGTCGGGCACGATAGGATATAATCAATACGTGACGAGGTGTTGTGGACTGTGGAGTGAAACGAGTACTCTCTACCCTCTAGTCAAAGTACCCTCCATACATCCCCCAAACCCAGCTCCACCATGCATCTCTGCACCATTTCTGCTGCTCGAGACAGCGGACGAGAAGGCCCACCTGATCTATCTCTCTCCGGGTCCAGGGTGATATTGAGGTCTCCTGCCCACACAATGTTGGTGTTTAGGTACTTGAGGCATCTACCAAGTAGTGACTCGAAGAACTTGGGGTCCTCCACATTGGGGCCATACATGTTGACGAACGTCACCATCGTGGATCCCCATCATCCCGTGACAATCACAAACCTCCCCCTCTGATCAATCACTGATTCCGTGATTTGAAATCTGAGTGACTTGTGTATGAGTATCATGACCCCCGCCAAATATGTGGAATAGGAGGTGTAGTATTTGCAATCCCCCCAGGTCCGGCCAATGCCCTCATTCCCCCTCCCAACTAAGTGAGTTTCCTGCAAGAGGGACACCTTGGTGCTGTGTCTTTCACAGTATTGGATCACCTTACAGGCCTTGCGTGAGTTCTAAAGTCTGTACACGTTCCAAATTACACCTTACACCATGCCATAACCCTACAGTCGTTCTGGACAAACCAGTCCTGTCACCCGGTCATAACCTAGATGCAAGAGATGTGAATAATTTTGTAATAACAACTCCGAAATGTTCTCCTTCCTACCTCCTCCCCTCAACTCCCCAGTCACCCACTTAACACCCGATGAACCCACCCCCAACCACCCTGCCCACCCCAACTAGCAGTGAAATTATCCGTCCTCCTGCCCTTCCCCAACAAACAACTCGCCATGGGATAGTGCCCGGGGGTGCCTGTCAGCGCTGCCCAAGTACCCACTCAATGCCTCTGGCCTCAGGGGGAGGCTCTTGCAGCATCTTCCCTACTCAGCAGCTGGACAGATTCATTACATGGACCAGCAAATCTATGACCCACCAGGAAAACCATTGTGCACCAAATGTTTGGTTATTAGGGCTGTCATTAGCCAGCAGCCGGGCCTTTCTTCCCAAATACTCAGTGGTGTTTGAACTCAAGTGCTAGACATCACACGGGCGCTCAGCCCTGGTTCGAGTGTCCTCTCACTCCAAGGGCAGCCTCTGTAGGAAGTCCTGTACTGCTCCTGGATTGGTAAAGAAGTGTGCTTAGCCTCTGTGTTGCACACACATTTGGGACAGGTATAGCATAGCAGTCCCTAGTCACACAGGGCCCACTTTGCCATCAGGAAAGAGAGTTGAGCCTTCTGGACTGAGGGGGTGAAATCCAGGTAAAAGGACACCCGGGCATTCTCGTAGTTCAAGTCGCTGAGCTCATGTGCTCTAGGAAGGACTGTGTCACGATCTCTGTAGTTAAAGAGGTGTGCAATGATTGGGCGGGGGCTCTGGCCCCGCCTAGGGGCCGTCTGTGATACACAGTGTGCCTTTACAATCAGGAATCGTGATGACAATGGTGACACCTGCAACACATCTTATATAAACTTTTCCATGAAGACCTCCATGTTTTGCTGTGGGATAGATTCCGGGACACCCACCACTCGGATATTGTTTCATCTGGACCCCGCCTCCAGATCTTCGTTCTTTTCTTTAATAGCCACAACTTCTCTCTGAAGCAAGCGGATCGCCTGTGTCACCTCGCCACTTGTGTCTTCAAGGGTTCCCAAATGGTGCTCCATCTCAGATATCGGTCCACTGTCCTTCTCGATCCGTTCTTGCATTCGGTCAGCCTTGTATGCCATTCTGTCCAGTTTTGTGTTTATGGACGCGAAGCCAGAGTGCATTTCTGCTAGTACTGAGCTAAGTTTCAATGCCGGGGTAGGCCCAGCAGACTTCGAGAGGGCCTCGTCTTGGCCAGGTAGGAACGAACTGTCTGGGGTGACCCAGGCGTCAGCATCTTCTCACCCCCGTCTCCTTGTCCCTCCTTCTGGGATAAAGGCTAGCGGGATTGCTGCTTAGTACTCTTAGCCATATAGCGCCTCCTTCGCTGTTTCCCGGGATAACTTTCAGGGGGCCCTGCACTCGGTTCAACCAGGCTTGGTGTATTTGATAGCTATGTTCTCTGGGGCCCTTGGCGGCTGGGACCTTCGGGGCACCCCCCTCACAGTCACGTTGTTCTTGGGGTAGCAGATTCCTTTGCCCCTGTTGATGTCTCCAGGTATAAGGGCAGTCCAGAAGGTCAATAGCCACTGTAGTAGGAGCCTTCCCATTACGGTGGGGACCCAAGTGTGGGTGTAGCTACTGGCAGCTAAAACTTGCAACAGTGTGAGCAGCCAAGGGCTACCCCCCACGAGGTGAGATCCGGAGACAGGTCTGGAGCAGAGGGCCGCACTGTTGGCTGCCTCTTGGGGTAACAAGTACAGAGGGTGCAAGGGTGACTCACCAAATGTAGTGCCAACCCGGGCCCAGGTTGTGTCAGCAGGGCAGTCAACAGAAGACGCTGGTCTTGTGCAGGGATTGACCAGTTCAGAGACCGCAGATGTGCATCCAGTCGCGGTCCCAGCCACTAAGATGTTATCAAGTTCTGTGCAACTAGAGCACCCGGATCCCAGGCAGTGGCTGCACATTGCTACTACAAGGTTGCTTCGGTGCAGGAAGACAGAACAGCTGTAGATGGCCAGCGTGGTATACATTGAGGCCTTTGTTGTGGCTGATGTGGCCCACAGGGTGTCAGGATGTGGTGGGCCACCACAGGCCAGGTGCGTGTGAGAGCAAAGGAGGACTGGGAGCTTAATGCCGGGGATGTATGCTGTCAGTATCATCAAGGCACAGGGGCCCCAGCGCTGTCTGCTCTAAGTGGCACTTTGAGCGGGAGTCCCACCTCCTCCGCTCCCGTCATTCCAGGAGATCAAGGCCCCAGCGTGGCAGCGCTGATCGGATAATCCCAGTGATGTGATGTTTCTGTATGTGGCTGGATGCCCTTCCTCTTGCTCCTCTGCTCAGGGCCCGGGGGGCTCACGCTGCTGAGGTCCCAGCCTCCTGCACCGCCGGGCCACCACAGGCTAGTCCGGGCTCCAGTGGTGTTGGCCCATAGCGCTGGACGGCTGCGATCCTCCAGCCACACATTGTCCGCTCCTCCCTCTTCGCTAGCCGCGCCTCCTCAGCGGTGTGTAGCAGTCGGCCTCCTCTGCTCCTTTCAATGTGCTCCAGTGGACTCATGGGTCGCAGTTTGAGCTGTGGATGGACAGTACCTAAGCAGTTATGTTCTCATCGCGGGGTTCACACTTTCCCCCGATGGGTTCTATGTTGGCCTCCCCCTTTAGCAGACGTTTCGCGGAGCTTAGAACAAAGCAGCCATCGTGGCTGTGGGTTCTAGCACCCACCAAAATTATGCAATAATAATTGCAATTAGAAGCCTACTGTAAATATATTTAATTGTATAGTTGCGTGGTAGACAGGGAATATATTACTGTTTACATTTGCATGGCCAGATTGATGTTCTAATGTGGCTTTGCTAATGCTGGGTTTATCGGTTCTTCATTGAGCCTGACAACAAGCTAAACCTTTGTTCAACCCAGGATATACTGATGCACACACTGCCAGCCCGGATCTACAAAAGCCATTGATACTGTTAAGCTAGCACGTTGCAACAGTACTCTGTTGCTACGCCACTCCTTGCCCCTTTAGTTCCTTCATCCTTCTCTTGCTTTGCCTGCCTCAACATCCATGCTGTTGTTTCCTGTGGTTCTTCACGCCCTAATTTCTGGAGCTGTTTTTCCACCGCACGCATTCCTTTCTTCCTCCACGATGTCTTCTCTGGCAGACCCATCAGTATTTCATCTGCTACGGCTGTCGTTGGGGTTTTTCCCTTTTGAGAGTTTTCCCCTGAATCAGGTACTGTCCTTAGGTGAAGCTACTCTCTCTTCTCTGTTCTCATCAGAGATCGAGACAGCTGCCCCTTAAGAGACCCTATCTCTTCCCTGACATGACCCATAGATCAACACAAGTAAGGCCTACACCCGAGATAGGGCTGAAACTGTGTGGATGGGCCCCTAATCACCTTAACCCAAACAAGGCACACCACGAAAAAAACAAGTGCACATTTGTGCGTAAAGCAAGTTTATTGTACACTATAATATAAACGATTACCAATTCAACACGCATGACGTCCGGACACAACCTTAGAAAATAATCGAAACCCATAAAGTATCGGTCAACTCTGTCCTTAGGTGTGCCTTCGCCCCAGTTTTATCACTCAGCCACGAACAGATGGCCGGATTCCTTTGGACAATAAATAACAGGCTTGCATGCGCTTAAACAGATTGCATCTCCTTTCCGCAATACTGCGATGTCGTAAAAACCCAGCCTGGTTGCAACCTCCGATCTGATCATGTCATGGCAACTGATTGCCTTCCTTCGGCCCCCAACCTTGAAAAAAACTGTTTTCCCAGTCACACAGAATTCACCTCACAAAACCCCGACTGCACGGCTTGGCCAAACTATGCAAAGCACATCGCATACAGATTTGTATATGCACCATATGCCCCAAACCATCCTCAACATATATCACTTGAGGTCTCCATGTATCTATGTCAGTGCAGGCATGTTTTAAAACTACTGTGTCTTCTTCACAGTGGCTCCTTCATGACAAATCTCCTTTCTCGAATGCGTACCTTGGGAGGATAGCTCAGGGGCAATGTGCTCGCCTTGGAAGCAAGATGATGCAGAGCAGCACTGGTTCGATCCCGCGGTCTGCGCTTAGAAACCTCTGGGTATTAAGTGTGTTATAAATAACCAATTACAATTTACAATTACACCCCTCAATTTGCAATTTACAATTACACTATGCAGCTCCTTGTCTAGTTTCTAAGTGCTTCGTGACACACCATACCTATATTGTATTTATATTTCATCAGCGGTTTTGAAGAGGCTGGTTCGAGGGGATTGGGTCCTCCGACGTATTCCATATCTATGACAGGTAGTCACCACAGCTGTGCTGCTTCGGAAACTTTTTTTGGCGTCTGCGTCCTGCGTCGATGACGTCGATGCGCCCTCATCGAGGACCTCCTCCGACGTCCGACGTCATCCGATGTGATAAGTAGGACGCACGACGCCCGTAGCCTCAGTTTTGTTTTTTCCGTGAACGTGTTGCTTCGTGAATCTCGGTTACGTCTCAAATCTTTGGAGTTCTGTTCTTCTCGGTTCTTCGAACCTGTTCGTTTTTGTGAGAAAATCCTTCGTAAGAAGATGTCTTCTACTTCGTCTTCGACCCCGCGTCCGGGCTTCAAGAAGTGCGGGGAGTGTGGGTCCAAGATGTCGGTGACGGACTCGCACGATGCCTGCCTCTGGTGCCTCGGGGAGGCCCACGACACGGATGACTGTATCGACTGCCAGTCGCTCACGTCCAAAGCCTTACGGGAACGTAAGAAGAAGTTGTCAGTAGGTCGGGTGTCCAAGCCCCGGAAGTCGAACTCTGCAGGGCTTTCGACGGATGATTCGAGAGGTGACTCTCCGCGTCGTCGTCGATAGTCTCGTGGGTTTCCTTCTAGGAGTCGGTCTCGCCACTCCTCGGCCTCTTCGAGGCATTCTCGGAAGCGCTGTCGTCTTCCAGGTCCTCTTCTGAGGACTCTGCCCGGCACGTCGCTTACCCCACCAGCCGTGCGACGCCGGAGGAATGGGCTTCCTTCGGGAAGAAAATGCTGGCGATTCTCGAGTCGTAGGGTACTAAGCCGTCCGCGCCCCCGAGTGGGGTCGGCCGTGAGAGGTCAAGAGACACCGCTCGCAAAGTGTGATCGGCATGAGTCACGGGAGAGGTCCCCTTCGGACAAGGGGACACGTTCTCGACGTACCCGTTCCAGGTCCCGGTCCTCGACGCATTCGAGACCGTGTGCACCTGTGATGTCTTCGAGGAAGACATCGACGCCTAAGGCGTCGAGGGCGTCTACAGGCTTTCCCGAGGCTCTGGCTCCGAGGAAGTCGTCGAAGCCGGCGACGCTCAGGTCGTCGAAGGGCACGCTCGGAGCTCCGGCTTCGAGGACTGTGTCGACGCCGTCGATGCTGGTGGCACTGCATCTGACGTCGACGCCGATTTACTCGACGTCGACGCCGATCCTCTCGGCGCCGATGCCTTTTCTCTAGACGCTCTCGACGCCTTTCGCGGCCGGGGTGTCGGAGGAACCCTGTGGCACGGGGGAACCCCCTAGAAAGGCTCTAGTTAAGAGCAAGCACTCTCGGGTGCCTTCTTTTCACCACCTGGAATATATTTCGGAGGTGGATGAGGATTCTGATGGCCTGGTTCCTAGTCAGGTTCCAGATGAGATGGTCTCGGGCCATAGCCAATTTGACGATTTGAGGCAGTCACTGCATGATGCCAGTGGACTGGACACCTCTCCGGAGGTGGAGTTTTGTAGGCCTGAGCCTGGCTCTCATGCCGATTCCTTGTACCGGCGCCTTATGGCTAGGGTCTCTGAGTACTTGGGATGGTCTGCTCCCCCAGGGGAGTTTGTGCAGGATGATCTCACGGACATCCTTGATGTTGGTCCCCCAACTGACCCGGTACTGCCATTTCATATGGTTCTACAGAGAAGGGTGGCGGCGGCTTGGACTGCTCCGGAGAGTCTCCCGGCGGTGGGCAGGTCCTTGTCGTGAAAATACCGTCCAGCCAGTAGCGACCCCTGCTACTTGACCAGGCACCCCACTCCGGAGAGTTGGGTGGTGCAGGCGGCCACGGCCCCGGCAAAGCAGGCGTCGTACCCTACCATCCCTCCTGATAGGGACGACAAACATTTTGATGGCTGGGCGAAGAAAGTGTTTTCTTCGGGTGGTATGGCGCTACAGGCGGCCAACTCTGTATGTGCCTAGTCTCGTTTCACACACACTCTGTGGAACTGTGTTGCGTTAGCGGCTGAACATATTCCTGAAGGGGACGAACGGGATGGTTTCCTTGCTATGGTCCAGGATGGTAAGGATGCCATGTGTGAGTCCGTTCAGTCGGGTTTGGACATGGCTGAATGCGTCAGCAGGTCCATGGCAGCGAGCACCGTGATACGCAGGTTTGCGTGGTTGCGGAAGTCGGGGTTTGCTCCTGATGTGCAGTCCCGGGTCCTCAACATGCCCTTTGATGGTGAACACCTTTTTGGCAGCAAGGCTGACGAGAGCCTTGAGAGGTTGCAAACCTCCAAAGCTGCAGCGAAGTCGTTGGGCGCTGCAGTTCGCCAACCTCCGCCTTTTCATCCTAGGGGACAGCAATGAAGGGGTGGTTCCTTTCGCTATTACTCGTCCTTCAGTAAAGCGAGAGGAGCTAGCAGTCAAAGAGGCCAACGCAGGGGTACCAAAGGTGGACGACAGGGTACCCGTGGTGCCAAGGCCGCTCGGGCAGTTGCCTCTTTGCCCTCAGGTAACGCCGCAGCCGCTACCACTCAGTCATGAGGCCATGTCCCATGGTTCGCCAGTTGGGGGAAGGCTGGCGCAGCATCTTGTAGAGTGGCGTGCCATTACTTCAGATGTGTGGGTTCTGGAGAATATAACCCACGGCTACTGTCTTCCTTTTCAGCAGAGGCCTCACGACAATCCACCAGGGAACCTCTCTTTGAAGAGTCCGGATCCGCTCCTTGCGCAGGAAATTCAAGCCCTGCTGGAGAAAGGAGCTATAGAACTGGTGCCTGTAGTGGAGAGGAACAAGGGATGGTATTCCCCTTATTTTTTGGTTCCGAAGAAAGACGGGGGATTGAGACCCATCATGGACTTGCGCGGTTTGAACAAACTCCTCAGGAAGGACAAGTTCAAGATGGTTACTCTCTCTCAAGTCCTCCAGGCCCTTCAGCTTCAGGACTGGTTGGTGTCTCTCGACCTCAAGGATGCTTACTTCCATGTGCCGATCCATCCCAAGCACAAGAAGTACCTGAGGTTCGCGATTGGCGACTCGCACTTTCAGTTTCGGGTCCTGCCGTTCGGATTGACCTCCGCCCCGAGGCTTTTCACCAAGCTCATGGTGGTGGTGGCAGTGCATCTCAGGCAAGGGGGGATTCACATCTACCGCTACCGGAACGATTGGTTGATCAGGGCGCGCTCTCCCGAGCAAGTCATGGATCATCTGTCCGTCACCTGCCACTCCCTTCACAGGCTGGGCTTCTCCCTCAATTTAAAGAAGTCCCATTTGATGCCAACACAGCGGCTCCAGTACATCGGAGCAGTGCTCGACACTTCCCTGGGACAGTGTTTTCCTCCCCAGGTGAGGGCTCTTCACATTCAGCAGATGGTGCACAAGTTTCGGCATGCCCAGACGCTCCCAGCGTTCGAGTTCTTGAGGTTGCTCGGCCTCATGGCATCCTGCATTCTTCTGGTGCCAGAGGCCTTCTGTGGTGGGCCGTCGAAGGCAACTTGATGAAGGGGTCTCCGTTTTGGCTTCCCTGGCCGGAGGTGACGATCGTGACGGATACATCCCTCACGGGATGGGGAGCTCATGCCAACGAGCTGACAGTCAGCGGTCGTTGGTCTCCGTCGGAGTCCAAACTCCATATCAATCTGTTGGAGCTGAGGGCCTGGATGATCCTCATTGCTCCGGCGTGGGCTCGGAGGACGTGGTACCCGGACCTTCTCGACTTGTCCATCTGTCCTCCACGTCATCTTCCCTACCGAGACGATCTGCTCTCACGGGAGGGGGGTCAGGTTCTCCATCCAGAGGTCAGATCCCTCAACCTTCACGCTTGGCTTCTGAAAGGTTGAGGTATAAGGATTGGGACCTCCCTGAAGACGTGATGGAGGTGTTGCTCTCAGCCCGACGGCCAGCAACAAAGTCTCTGTACCGTTGCCGTTGGCGTAAGTTCTGCGACTGGTGCAGAGTTCAGAATGTGGATCCTTTTGTATGTGACATCCCCATGGTTCTGTCCTTTTTACTTTCTTTGGCCCACAGGGGCTTGCAAGTGGGTACCATTAAAGGTTACCTGGCGGCGCTGTCCATCTTTAAGCGCTCGTCTGAAGAGTGTTCCTACTTTAAAATCCCTTTAATTTCACAGTTTCTGAAAGGGCTCACTAATGTGTTCCCTCCGTCACCTTTCCTGGTGCCCGATTGGGATTTAAACCTTGTTCTTAAGTTTCTTATGGGTGCTCCGTTTGAGCCTTTACATTCTTGCCCTTTGAGGCTGTTAACTTTGAAAACTGTGTTTTTAGTTGCGGTTACTTCCGCTCGCAGAGTAAGTGAGTTACAGGCAATTTCAGTTAAGCCACCCTTCACTGTATTTCACAAGGACAGGGTTGTCCTTAGAGTTCGTCCTTCTTTTCTTCCGGAGGTGGTTTCGGAATTTCATTTGAGCCAGAAGGTTGTTCTTCCGGTGTTCTATCCTCCTCCACATCCTGGTAAGGAAGAGGAGAGGCTCCATAGGCTTGATCCTAGGAGAGCTTTAAGCTTTTATGTTTCACGCATGTCCCGGGTCAGAGTGGACGATCAACTCTTTATTGGTTACGCTGGAAAGCGTTTGGGACAAGCTGTGACGAAACAGACTTTGTCTCGCTGGATTATTTTGGCCATCTCGGAGTGTTACCGCTTGGCGGGTAAGGACCCACCGGCTGGCTTGCGGGCCCATTCTACCAGGGGTATGGCTGCATCTACTGCCCTGCAGAGGGGTGTTCCTATTCGCAACATCTGTGATGCAGCCACCCGGGCTTCATTACATACATTTGTACGTCACTATTCCCTCGATTCCATCCGAGGACAGGATTTGGCCTTTGGCAAGTCGGTCCTTTGCTAAGCTATTTGATTGGCAATTCTAAATTTTGATTCTAAATTCTTTCCCTCCTCCTTGCTCTGGTACCGCTTTGGGAGTCTGTCATAGATATGGAATACGTCGGAGGACCCAATCCCCTCAAAGAACAAGTTACTTTCTTACCTGGTAACGTTCTTTCGATGGGATGGTCCGACAACGTATTCCATATCGCTCCCTCCCTACCTTCCCCGCTGCAGAATTTCTTTTGCGATTGCAGCTTACGTTCCGGAAGGCTTTGTGTCTGACTGGCAGTAGACTAATGTCACACGTTCTGTGGGAAAAAACTACAACTGAGGCTACGGGCGTCGTGCGTCCTACTTATCACATCGGATGACGTCGGACGTCGGAGGAGGTCCTCGACGACAGCGCATCGATGTCATCGACGCAGGACGCAGACGCCGAAAAAAGTTTCCGAAGCAGCACAGCTGTGGTGATTTCCTGTCATAGATATGGAATACGTCGTCGGACTATCCCATCGAAAGAACGTTACCAGGTAAGAAAGTAACTTGTTCTTTTCACCTGTAATAATACAGGGCCTAGGTACATCTGCACACTTGTTCGGCTGTATGTCCATGCAGATGTTGGAAGGTAATTTAGATATTGTATGTGAAACTGCGCTTCATTGAAACGTATATTTTTATACTTAATATCTTTTTTATGTCTATGACACACTTATTAGTGTGTCGTGCCTTTATCCAGTCCAAAACCCAAGCCGGGAGCCTATTTGCGGCAAGGGTTTGTGTGCACTACATTTCCCAGCAACTCCAGGAATAAAAACACGTTGGCGGCGCACTTGTACCAGTGTGATTAAAGAGGCCGGTTTTCGCCGGTATAAACACAGGGCCCAGGTGAATCTGCCCACTTGTTGTTAGGCTGTATGTGCATGCAAATATTGGATTGTAATTTCGATGCTAAGTATGTGTGAAACTGCGCTTCATTGAAAAGTATATTTTTATGCTCCTTAATATCTTTTTCGTGGCCATGACACTAATTATTGTGTATCCTCCCTTTAGCCAGCCAAAAATACAAGCCGGGATCCTATTTGCTGGAAGGGCTTGTGGGCGTTGTAGTGCTAGTGCACTACGTCTCCCAGCAACTCCGGGAATAAAAACACATTGGCCTGTTAGCACCGGCGCATTTGAAGAGGCTGGTTTTCATCAGTTCATGTCCGGGACGCGAGGGCGCATTGGCATCTTGGCTGGCAGTACCTTTACTGTTGAAATCCATCCCCTGATAAGAATGTGTTATCTCATCTGCCCCGCAGCTAATTACTCACTTTGAAATCGAGTCTAGGTACAGCGTTTCGAACTTACACTGTGAACATAACTGCAGAACCGGTTGCTGTAAACCCGGCATCCTCTCTCGTGTGCTTGTTGACTAACAATTGCTCCTTCACCAAGCATGTAACCGATATTACGACCCTGGCGCTAAGCGTAAAACGATGGCGGTAAACGATTACCGCCATCGTTTTCCGCTAGGGCCGATTACGACCCCTGACCGTTAACTACGATGCCATTAGCGGCATCGTAGACAACGCTGCCGCTAACTGCGCCAAGGGCGCGTGCACGCGACCTCCCACACCGTAACTAGCGCCATGGCGGTAAGGTACGCGAATGCCGACCCAAGCGGACATGCACCGTACGCCATCACCCAGCCCGTAAAGTACCTTACCGCCATGGCGCTAACAACGCCATCGCGAATCAACCACAAAGGGACAAGTTAAGTGAATGCAGCTGCCACAGGTGCACAGAAACAGCACAGGTGAAGGCAATACAGACACAGGAAGCACAAAAAGAGCACACCCCACCCCTGCCCACACCCAGTCACACACCACAATGCTACCGATAGGACTAGCAATGTTGGGGCTGGAGGACCTGATAGCAATGCGAGTGCTACAACAGCAACTACAACAACAACAACAACAACTACTACAACAACAACAACAACTACAACAACAACAACAGGCTGCACAGAGGAGACGCAGGAGGAGAAGGAGGGCAAGGCAGGCCCAGCATGCCCCACCAGCACAGCCAGTGCTACCACGCAGGCAGCCCCCAATCCCACGCGTCAGACCCAACCCATTCAACCTCACCGCTGAGCAGATCCACACCCTGTATCGACTGGACCGGGACACCATCACCACCATCGTGGACATGATACACAACGACATCGCCAGCATGATTGAAACACCCACCGCCACCCCCCCCCTACTGAAGGTAGTGTCCGTGCTCCACTTCCTGGCCACAGGCACCTACCAGCACACAGTAGGGCACTTGCATGGCATATCACAACCATCGTTTTCGCGTACACTGACGCAAGTGCTGGATGCACTCCTCAAGCACACAGATGACCACATCTCACTACCACGGACTGCCCAGGAGATTGCCAACACCAAAGTGGGTTTCCATGCACTAGCTGGCATACCTGGTTGCATCGGTGCCATCGACTGCACCCATGTGGAATTGACGGTCCCACGTGCCCAGGAGGTACCGTACCGGAACCGCAAACAATTTCACTCAATCAACGTGCAAATGGTCTGTGACTCCAACAGTATCTTCACACATTGTTGTGCCCGATTCCCCGGATCAACCCATGATTCATTGGTCCTGAGGAACTCAACATTACCACGCTACATGGAGCAACAGGCAGGGCCCAGAACCTGGCTACTCGGTGAGTCCAATGTCATGGGCATTGAAATGTGAAGTGGGTGTGTAATTGACATACCAATGCAGGGGGGGGAATGATGCATACTCCAACTGGCGGGAAGGGGGGGGGAATGATGCATGCTCCATCTGGCTGCGACTAGCATTAGCCACAACACACCCTGAGGCAGCACTCACGTCACCTGACACCTGCATACATGAGGCCTGACCTAAGAAGACCTGACATGTCAATGAAGGTGTCACCCAACCCTGACACAACCACCTACAAGTGCATTGACCATACCGTGACCACATACACGTGACCACAAAGAAATGTACGTCCATGCACGTCACCAACAGCTCCTACTGAAAGGCCTGTTCCCCATGACTGTGCCCAAAGGAGGCACATGATGGACTGGAAGAACAATGCACCAAAACACAGACAGCAAGGCCCACAGACTGTCCCCATGGGCAACAGTCTTGTTCACTGGGGTAATGATGAGCCAGACTGCATTCCCGCTATCATGTGAATGCAACCCTCACGGGACACGTGCCAGGTCACCTACAGAAACAGCCTGAACGGACACAGTGGATCGGCACTCACAAGGCACATGTCACCCCTGCATACCTCGTGCCTTGGAATTCAAAAGCGGCACATGTGAGACATGTGGCACACTCTGTGAAAGTCGATTATAGAGGTATATCCAATAGACGCTCCATAAAGTTGCACCTAGAAATGTACCCAATAGCCTCTAGACAACTGAATTTAGAAGTGTGCCCAATAGCCTCTCTATGGAAAATAGAATTTAGAAAACCGCCCATTAGCCTCTCGTGGGAAAATGAATTTTGTAGTTTGCCCGGTACCCTCTCTGGGAAAAGTTGCATTAATAAATGTGCACATTGAAAGAGCATATAACCCATCAAATCACACCACCACGCTTACTCTCTCCTTTACATCACCACTCAACTAGAACACAGAGATACTATGACACCATTCGGTATAACTGTTCCCATACTAACACCGCTTACTCCACATCAATCTATGTAAACACTGCTGGTTTCACACCCCCAGCCAGGCGTTTTCCTCAGGCCTAACGCAGCCACATCCGTCCTGGATAAATCCTGCCAGAACGAACACATTATCCTGATCTCTCAACCACCACATCTGCCGCTAAGAAGCAGCTATTACACAAGTACCGCACGAGCTGCACACATACCCGGTGCTCACACGCACCTTTTGACTCTCCCTACTCTCTCTACTGATCTGAACTTCGGTTCCCAAGGACGTTCAACCTACCAGCGCCTTCAGACCATACCAATGGTATATAAGGCGCTATATAAGTGCAAAATAACAATAACAATAACAATATAGCGGTTGCACGGTGTGAAACCAGTAGCACAGAAGAAACTGCTGCAAAATCAATGTTCAATGCAATTCATGGTGGCATTTCATGTACATCACTCAAGCTCATCCCTGACGCATACATTCTTGCCCACATACAGGTGATGCAGGCTATCCCCTGAAGAGGTGGCTCCTTACACCAGTCCGAAACCCACAGAACCAGCATGAGGAGGACTTCAACCGTGCCCATTCCCTTACGCGTGTAGTGATCGAGCAAGCTTTTGGCCTACTGAAGGCACGTTTCCGCTGCATCAGCAGGTCTGGCGGGGCACTCCTGTACCGGCATGAGAAGGTTGCAATGGTCGTCATGGCATGTGTCATGCTACACAATATGTGCGTCAGAAGAAATGTGCCCCTGCCCCCTGACGTAGAATTGCTACCACCTGACGATGAGGATGATGAGGGTGGGGATGGGGCACCACCTCAAGGAGGCAGCGATGCACAGGAGGGGCGTGTCATGCGTCAGACTCTCATTGACCAATGCTTCTAGCACACACAGCGTATGCGTGTCACATGGAGACGGCACTCGGCGCACTGTGTGTGTGTGGGACATGCACACTGTGGACTCTACAACAATGTAGCACATGGACGCAATAAAGATGTCAACACATTTGGTTTGTGGTAATGATAAATGTGTATTGCAACAGTGAAATCTTGTGACACACCCCCTCCCCCCTCCCACCTCCCCCCTGCACACCCCAACACCCCCCCAACCCCCTCCAACCTCCCCCCTGAACACCCCAACACCCCCCTTCCCCCCCCACCCCCCCCTGAACACCCCAACACCCCCCCAACCCCCTCCCACCTCCCCCCTGAACACCCCAACAATGGTGCAGTAGTGTCCGTGCTACAAGGTGCGGAGTAGTCCTGCTGAACAGGCAAGTCAAGGATGTGTATCCCCTCCCATGGCCCCTGGGGCACCCCTGGCCGTGCTGCGGAGAGTGCGCCCAGATCTACGGACGGGGCTGCTCTGTGCTGAGCTGGTGGTTGATGAGGCTCCACGCCCCACATCCGGTCGCATGTCCCTGATGGTGTGCACAAGTTCACTGAGTTCATTGCGCACAGCCGCTAGCTCAGTGCATATACTCCTTGTGGAGTTCTCTATGGCAGCTGTGACACGGTCAGCTGACCGCTCCATGGCATCCCTTGGCCCACCACACTGTGCCACATGTGCATTGAGGAGGTCAGTTAGTTGTTGCTGCCGTGTTGCAATGTCCTGTAGTGCCTGCTGGTTCTGCTGGCCTATGGCCAGTGCCATTTGCATCTCCGGTGCGATGCCCACCTCAGGCTGGGGGGATGGGGTGGCTGGCCATTCGTCGGAGTCGGACTGCCCCTGTGTGGCATCCGCCTGCAGGGGGCTTAGGGAAATTGCGGGGGAATGTGGATGGGCAGTGGGCCCTTCAACATCAATGTCCTCAATGCTGCCTGGCCCGCTGTCAGAGTCTGCCGCTATGGCTGCACTCCCCCCAAGGGTGCTGCTTGCGGCAGAGGCTGTCCCCTCAGTGGCCACAACTAGTGGCATGTCTGCTGCTGCTGCTGTGTCTGTGTCAGCAGTAGTGGGGGCTGGCACTTGCCTGTCCTCTACCCCAGGCAGGGTTGGTGGCTGCCGGTGGGTTCCCTTCCGGACGGCTGGGGTGGATGCCTGCGGGCTGGCCATTCTGGAGGAACAGGATGCGGTGTTGCCCTCTTCCTGGGGCTCTGTGTCGGAATCTGTGGTGGAGCAAAGGAGGGATGTGTTATTGATGGGTCCGCGGACATTGGACGTGCATTAGGGGATGACATCTATACAGTCGGTGCATGCAGCGCATTTCATACAGGTTTGGTGGCTTTTGTGTGGAGGTAGCATGGTGCTATGTGTGTTCCAGCAGTTAGGGTGTGCATGCTGCTTGTTTGCAGGGTGGTGTTGGGATGTGTCTGTGCACGTTCACCTGTCGATGTGTTGCATGTGCACTATGGGGCGACTGGGTACTTCGCACAGTGGGGCTTTGTTGAGTGTGGCATGCATAGCTCTGGCCACCTACCTGCGTCTCCTGGGGTCGGCACTCCTCTCTCCATGGCTCCGACACCTTCAATGCTCTCCATCCCTATGGTGGATGCGCATATTTCCTCCCACGCCTGGAGCTGGATAGGTGATTCTGAGCCTCCGCCAGTTGACATGGCTAGGTTGCGGTTAGCCGAAATGATGCTACGGACACGGAGCCTCAGATCGTCCCAGCGCTTCCGGCACTGCTGGGCTGTGCGGGGTGCGGCCCCCACTGCACTCACTCGCTGTGCCACTAGGGCCCATATCGCCTTCTTCTTCATGATAGCCGCCCTTGTCATCTGTGTCGAGAATACGACTTCCGCATTCTCTTGCAGGGTCTCTGCCAGCATGTTAAGTTCCTCCTTGGTGAAGCGGTCTTGGCGCTGCCTGTCACATGCCTTTTTTACAACTTTGGGCATGTTGGATGTGGTTTTGGGGTGGTTGATGGGTGTGGATGGTTATGGGGGCCGGATGAGGTATGGTAGTGGAGGATGGCGATGGATTGTGTTTTTAAAGATGGCCGCCATGCCATTTCCCGTTCCTGCGCGATGGCGCTATTTCCGCTTCCGCCTATTTACGGTGACCGCTAACTGCGGTGACCGCTAAGTACGGTGACCGCTATGGTGTGCGTGGCGGTAGTGCTCCATGGACGGTGTGCGATGGCGGTAAGGGCCGTTTTTGGCCCATTAGCGCCATGGCGTACTTTACATTACCGCCATGGCGTAAAGCACGTGCCCGATGGGTCGGAATTAGGTGCTATTTACGTCTTCGCTACTCGGCGTTAACGTAATTTACGCCATGGCGGTAATTTACGGAACTTACCGCCAGGGTCGTAATGAGGCCCTATGGGCCTCATTACACGGACGGCGGTAAGGGTTAACGGTCACCGTTAATGGCAACGGTGACCGTTAACCCTTACCGCCGTACTACGAGGTCCCTTTGCGGGTTGGAGGATTTAACGCCTGCTTCTTGCAGGCGTTAAAATCCAACCCGCTAAGGGACCTCAGAGCTAATTACGGCACCGCAAAATTGCGGTGGCGTAATTAGCGCCTTCCCCATTTCCATAGAGCCCTATGGGGCAGAAATGGGAATGGGGAAGGGCAATGGCGGAAAGGGGATTTACCGCCCCTCCAACCTTGGAATGGGGCGGTAAATCCCCTTTCCGTCAAGGCGGCGCCGGTATTTTACCGGCATGAGCCATGGCGCTATTAGCGCCATGGCTCACCGCCTACCGTGTAATGAGGCCCTATGTATTAGTCAAGCATATCGACATTTGTTCCATTACTGAGACTTGGCTGCATGAAGTCGCAATGTTAGCAGTGCCCAATGGGTATGGAATTTTAGAGCAGACCGCTCCTCAGGTCGGAGAGTGAGGTTGCATTGATTTAATCAGACCTCCCTCCAGATCCACTCAGTATGCCTGGAAGCATGGAGTGGGTTTGACATGCTGTATGCTAAGGTTCTGGTTGATCCTAATACGACTATTAATATTATTCTTGTCTATCGTCCGCCTATTCGTATGCCAGACTTTCCTGTACAACTGGGTGACATACTGTCTCCTCACCTTAAGCCCTCTTCAAAGTTTGTAGTATTGGGCAACTTTAATCTCGGACTTCACAATGGATCTGACGCCTTGTCATCCATCACTAACTTCGGCTTTCAGCATAATGTCTCTGTCACAACCCATGTTAGGGGTAGGACTCTTAATTGGGCTGCTTGTTTGAATGTCACCATCAATAATGTAGTCGTGATCCCATGTCCTTGGTCAGATCATATGCTAATACATTTTGATCTTGAGTGCTCATCACAGTATAGGAAATTAACACTCAAAAGAGTAGCTACCACATTTAGGGACTCGCAGCCGCTCTCTGGCCCAGTGTTAGCCCCTTTTTTTTAAGCAACCCTTCACAAATTACCTAATCTTGACACTGTTAATGAGATAGCTGGTGCCTATCAAAGCATGCTTGAGGATGCGCACAATACAGTGGCGCCAGATAAAACATGTTACATGCTTAAAGGGAGGCTGAAAGCTAGTATTCTGATCAAATTCAAAAGCCAAAAATTGCCAATCGTAAAGCTTTTGAATGCTGAAAAAACTCCAACTCGGAGATAAATAAAATTAAATACACAGTGGCAGCTAAGGAGCACAGAGATGCCATCTCTGATGCTAAAATATCTGTCTATGACCAGAGAATTAAAAGTGCTGATTCTGACACTTAAGAACTTTTCAAGATCCTAAAAGATTAGGAGGACCCTTGTCCTTCCGTACTGCTGTTCCAACAGTTAAAAACTAGTGTATATCTTTTCAGGACTCCATGAACAATAAAATCAAGAGGATCCAGGAGGACACCCCTACCAAACGGTAAACTCATGGCAGGACTATGTACCTTGAGACTCCCTCCTATGTTAATGTGAATGTCCCTCTTTTTGAGTTCTCATCGGTCACGACAAGTGAGGTTCTTACACTACTGGGCCGGCTTAAATCCACATTCTGCAAGGGTGATGTATGCCCATCTAGGGTTGTGAAAGCATGTGCTGGTCAGCTGCCCCTCCACCCCATCCCCAATAACAAAACTAGTAAACTCCTCGTTTAGGGAATGTCTTGTGCCAACCTGCATTAAGCAGACGTGGATGTCACCATTATTAAAGAAGCCATCTCTTGACCCTTGTGTGCCCTCCAACTACAGGCCCATTTCTAATGCACTGTATAGCTTAATATTCTGGACTGTGCTGCCTATCTGCAAGTTTCATGGATAGACATCAGATCCTGGGTCAGAGGCCGTCTGGTTTCTGTAGGGCTCAAAGCACGGAATCCTGCTTGCTCGATCTTAAGGCCAATATGCTGGATATTTTGGAAAAAGGAGGCACTGTTCTCATGATTGTCAACATTTCAACAGTTTTTGGCTTGGTGGATCATACGCTACTGATCTCCAGGCTTGTTCACTCTGCCCACTTTTCACCCTCAGCCACTAGTTGGGTGAAATAATCTCTAACAGATCATACGGCAAAGGTCTTTACAGATAGCCACAAGGCAGACGACTTTGTGGTGCCCTGTGGAGTCCCACAGGGCTCCTGTTTGTCCCCTACTCTCTTCAACTTGTTTACTATGGACCTCATAACGAGGTTGGCAGAATGGGTTTACCGGCACCGGTAATGGTGCCGGTGCCGGTAAACCCATTCTGCCCTATTACGAGGTTCCCTTGCGGGACCCGCTCAGAACGTCTGGTCAGACCAGATGTCCTTTGCGGTTCCGCAAGGGGACCAGGGAGCTAATAACGGGCCCGTTGTTAACGGCCTGTTATTAGCTCCATCCCCATTCCCATTGAGCCCTATTGGGGCTCAAATGGGAATGGGGATTGTTTTTTTGAATGAGGAATTACCGGGTCCTCCAAGGTTGGAATGACCCGGTAATTCCTCATTCAAGGAACCCGGACCCGGACTCGATTTTGGAGGCAGCCATGGCGCTAATAGCACCATGGCTACCTCCAAACTTGTAATGAGGCCCTATGTCTTTATTTGAACTGCTTGATGCCAAGGGGGTGCTATACACAAACTATGCTGACGATACTCAGAGGGCCTCATTACACGTTGTGCGGTAACCATGGCTGCCGCCGGTATTTTAACGTGTCCACCTTGGTGGATGGCGGAATTACCGGCCTACTCCAAGGTGAGCGGGGCTGGTAATTCCCCATTCACCAAGGCCCTTTCCCATTCCCATTTTTGCCCCCATAGGGCATAATGGGAATGGGGAAGGTGGTAATTACGGTACCGCAAATTGCGGTACCGTAATTAGCACTGAGGTCCCTTTGCGGCACCCTACTTTAACGGCTGGTAAAACCAGCCGATAAGGTCGGGTCCTGCAAAGGGAACTCGTAGTAAGGCGGTAAGGGTTTACCGGTACCGGTGCCCTTACCGGTACCGGTAAACCCTTACCGCCTACCGTGTAATGAGGCCCAGTGTCTCATTTCACTCTCGGGAGACTAAATCAGGAACACTGAGTCCATCAACATTCTATACTCTCTCATACAAACGTGGATGATGGATAGTGGCTCAGTGCTTAATGATGCAAAAACTGAGCTAATGATTGTGGTCACAGCGCCATGGTTAAGGAAACTGAGTCCAGACTACCGCGAGTTTCAGGTGGCCGGCTGTGTTATTGCCACTCTCCTTAAAGTTTAGATGATGGGCTTGGTGATTGACCAGGAATTTAGCATGAATGACCATGTAAGCTACCTGTTCTCTTCCACTTCCTACTACCTAAAACTACTTGCACAGCTCAGGCCTTTATTATCTCAAGAAAACTGTGCTACTATTGCTAGAGCGATTTTTTGAGTCAAATTGGATTATGGCTGTAGCCTGTTACAAGGCATGAGTAAGGGAGAATTCATGCATCGCCAGATTATTCAAAACAGCACTGTTAGAGTTGTTGAAGGCCTACATAGGAAGGATCACATTTCAGAGGCCAGGAGAGCATTTCACTGGCTCCCTATAACTAGCAGAATCTCTTTCCGATTCTTCTGCATTACACACAAGGGCTTGTATGGAGCTAGCCCAGGCTATCTTTCCAATCGTTTCTCTTGATTGCCGGCATGAAGAATGCTCAGGTCCAATACTCTGGGACTTCTGCAAGCTACCAGGGCCAAGCTGGATGCTGTGATTCAGGGTTCGTTCAGCCATGCTGCTCCCAAGAGCTGGAATGCACTTCCTCAGTTTCTCTCTAAGTTAAAACACAGCCTAAAAACGATCTTGTTCTGCTAACCACTGTCCTAATTCTGGAGCTGGTGTTGTACTTCCAATTTCCTGGTTTTGGTTGTGTGCATCATGTTTGCGCTACTATGCCTATGAGCCTTGTGCTATACAAATATATATAAATAAACAAACAAATACATGAATCTTGCTACGCATGTGCAAATCTAAATGTATCAACCTAAACACAAAGTAACACCAATTCCATTCTCTTTGACTACACTGAATACATATAAAATTGCAACATCACACCATTTTCACAGCTCCCCAGTCGCCAATATGGCATGCAACGTGAACTCCTCTTTCTCATTGGGATCTTTCCTGACCAACAATCCCCCTTTAGTTAATACTTTAACTAATAAATCAAGTTCCTGATCTTTAAAACCATCTTCTTGGGGAAACGCCCTAAAACCATCTCTCACGTTGGTCCCAATATGGGCATACTCCTTCTCTGAACAAACCCAACTCGTCCTGCCACCATTTCTGCAATCTACCTGCTGCTCCACACAATCATCCCAACTTGGCGGAGGACACAAGACAGCTTCAGTCTGAGTAACCATGTGCTATGAAATGGTAGTGGTTCAAGCTGTGGATAGCATCATAGTCATCATGGCAGCTGCTTTCGGTCCCTTGGCAGAACAGCATCGTAAGAGTATTTGGCAAGATCAAACGATAACAAGGAAAAAGACATTGCCATTCAAATCTTGACAACGGGACTCCTCCAAGACGGCACCAAAGAAAAAAGAGAGTCCATCCTAGGGTAATTTGTTATTCCTGCCTTGTTCTCCATGACCACCCTACGTTTATGCAAGGCAGCTATTATTTGTGTCAGGGTCCCATTCTCTGAATTGTTGGGAGACACAAATTTACAGCAGGTGCTCCCTATAGTACGACATACCCCTCCCTCCATAGCTGTTAGGAGGTCGAGGATATGCCTATTCTGCAAGGCAGTTAGCCTCAGGCCCATAGTTCTTCCTTGATGGCACTGAAAGCTGATTCAGAAGAATTCATAAATAACAAAGGTTTGTACCGGGTCCCTTGGAACCACTTTGCGTTCTCTGCAACTTGCATTCCATGTGCCAGGAGGGAGGAGAAAAAGTTTTCAATTTGACTGAATAAACAATATTGCTCAGGAATGTCCATCAAAACATTTGAAGACACTGCCGAGAGGTAGTTCGACTGCTTGGTCTGTCGCGATAGTCGCTCCTTTCCACGATCAGGCAAAGTCGATGAGGTGTTCATGTGTGGTAATCCAGAGGACGCAAAGGGGGCACAGGTGTGGCTTTGAACATCGGACAGGCAAGTATCAAGTTGTCCTCAGGAATAACAAGGACAGGCACATGTAACGTGGTGAAACTGCACACACCTCACCAGGCTTGAGGCAATTGTCTATAGGCATACTGTCCACAAGTTTAAAATACATTGGGAAACACAGCTGTACCTACAGCCAGATCAGTGATGTGAAGCGTGTGACTGCATTTCCCATTTGTGCCAACAGGCACCATGCCTTCAGCCTTAAAACACAGAGAAAAATGTTTAAGTGTCTGTATTTTAACAGGTTTTTCTGGCTCCTTGAGCCATGTCAGATACTTTAACTATTTCTGCCACACATTTCCACATTCTTGGTTTACACGTGCCTCTCCTTCTTCTGAGAATCCCCTCATCCCTCCAGCTCTGCAACTCTTCACCCCTTGCTCACATTGGTTGTTGATGATAATGGCCCCTTTTAAACTCAACTGGACTCTTTGCATACACTGAACATTCTTCTGCGCCTGACGATATGTAGCTGAATATTCTTCATCAACATGTAAAATAGATGCTGTGACTGATTACCCTTTAAACTGCCCTCAAACCCTGCACAAAGCTAGGTGCACTAGACACAGTGTCACTGCTAACTCTATTTCATCTTGGATAAACACCCTAGGGACACCAGAAGCATGGGGTATGAGAGAGCAGATGTAGCAAAATCCCACAGATCTCTCTCTCCCCACTCTCGTCATATGGCTATACCATACGCTGTCTGCTGCAAAACCATGTGCATCTACTGAGTCTAAATTTACATTGTCCTCATTGCCTAGGAAATCAATGTCAACATTTCTTTGTGACCTCAATAGTATGTCATCAAATTTAAATATACTAGATACATTTAAAGCATTCACATCGATGGTGTTTGCCATCTTTGAACATGATGACAAGAGAAACGAGAAAGTCATATAAACAATAATTCTAATACATATTGTAAATCCAAAGTTTCTTCTTATTCTTGAAAAATAATAATTACTGGTTTCCATCCGTTCCCCCTTTTCTACTGGAATTAACTGGGATTCTTTAGGGCATGCTTAACTTTGAGCCTGCTCCTGTGCCGTTGGAGGGGCACCAGTATCCCTTCATACGTCGCTTATGTGGACCCAGCTCTTGCTGTGCTCCACCTTCACAGCATTTGGAGTTGCGCTAATCATGAGATGGGGCCCATGAAAATGCAGCTCATTCTAGCGTCGCTCCAAAGGATCAGATGAAAACTTCCTTGGTCCCCGGGGAATAGTTGCTGCTAGTGCAGATTGTCAGATTCTTTGCTGCTTTCTCCTGTAGACGAGACTGTTGATGAGAAGACACAACCTGTGAAGATATAATTCTGACACTTTTGGTAAAGGCCCTAAGGTACTCCCTAACCCCCTCACCCAGGACCTCTGCTGATTTATGTGCATCTGATGCTGTGCATGCAAGTGAGAGTGGTGTGTGTAACCTGCAACCATCACAATCTCATGTGGACCAAGGTGATGATCTTTCCCTGGCTGATTCCTCAAATAAAACAGAGCAATTGGGAGGCAATAATGCCAGTTTGTATGCAAATCATTGCATATTTACAGTAATCGAGATTTAAGAACACCATTTTGTCTTTCCACTAGTCCGTTGGCTTGAGGTTGTACACCGAACACAGCTTGTGCTTAATCCCCAAGAGTGAAGTAACCTCTGCAAATAGGGTATTAATGAAATGGGTCCCATTGTCAGACTTTAGGATCGTACAAATTCCCCTTTTTGGAAATACCTCCCTCTGCACATTCAGCATCAGGGTGTACACAGGGATGAGCCTCGAGCCAAAAGGAAAATGGGCAGACAACAGTAATTATGTACCGATATTGATTAATGAAAAGACACCTGTGCAAAGAGATGGGTGCTTACAGATAAAGAGGGATGATGTGTTGTGGGGCTACCTGGGATTTTGGGGGGTTCTCCTCTAACTTTTTTTCTATGTATGGCCCCAATGATGACCAATGCTCCTTCAACCACCTTTTTCAGAATTGCAAATTGTTCCTTGGGTGCGATTTCAATGCTGTAATGGATCCAATAAGGGACCGCTCCTCACTAGCCTATAACGGTACCGCACATTGCGGTACCGTTATTAGTATAAAGTCCCTTAACGGGTCCCTTCCATAACGCCTGGTGAAACCAGGCGTTAAGGAAGGGACCCACAAAGGGACCTCTTAGTAGGGCGGTAAGGGATTACCAGCACCGGTGCCCTTACCGGTGCCGGTAATCCCTTACCGCCCACCTCATAATGAGGCCCATTGTGCCTTAAGAGCCTCCAAGTAATGCTGTGCTAAAGTGCCCTCCTCGATGTGAAATGTATCTGATTGTTACCGGTGTCACTCTCAGGAGTACTGTGATTATGACTTATTTAACAAATGTTTGGCGACTTTTGTGGTTGCTTATAATATCAACATGGTTCAGTCACCTGTGATGTAAGACAATGGGCCTCATTACAAGGTGGGCGATAAGGGATTACCGGCACCGTTAAGGGCATCGGTGGCGGTAATCCCTTGCCGCCCTACTACGAGTTGGTTTTTTCAGGCGATAAGGACGGGACCCGCAAAGGGACTCTAGAGCTAATAAGGGTACTGCAATTTGCGGTACCATTATTAGCGCCTTCCCCATTCCTATTGAGCCCTATTGGGGCTCAAATGGGAATGGTGAATGGCCCGGGTGAATGGGGGAATTACCGGTCCATTCCAAGGTTGCTCCATTCACCAGGGCGGAGTCGGAACGAGTTTGGAGGCAGCCATGGCGCTAATAGCGCCATGGCTACCTCCAACCTCGTAATGAGGCCCAATATGTAGATGGAAACCCAGCAGACTACACTTTGGGCCTCATTACACGGAATGCGGTAAGGGTTTACTGTTACCGGTAAGGGTACCGGTACCGGTAAACCCTTATCGCCTTACTACGAGGTCCCTTTGCGGGACCCGACCTCAACAGCTGGTTTTACCAGCCGTTAAGGAACAGGCCCGCAAAGGGACCTTGGAGGCAATTACGGTACTGCAATTTGCGGTACCGTAATTGCTGCCTTCCCCATTCCCATTGAGCCCTATGGGGGCTCAAATGGGAATGGGGAAGTGCCATGGTGAATGGGGAATTACCGCCCCCACACACCTTGGAATAGGGCGGTAATTCCGCCATTCACCATGGCGGACTCGGTACGGTACCGGCGGCAACCATGGCGCTAATAGCGCCATGGTTACCGCCTACCATGTAATGAGACCCTTTGTGTAGATGGCACCACTCTATACACTGAAGGAGACCTCTAATCCTTCGAAATAGATTTTGAGCGGCTTCACATCCAAGGGGGTTGGGTGTCAAGTTAATGTGAGGGAGCAGCATTCTACGAATGGTCAGCTTCTCTTTGAGAGCTTCTCTAAATTCACACTGAGCCACGACCTAATCTAGAGAACTAAGTCAATGGGGGTCATTACGAGGTTGGAGGGAAGGGATTACTGCACCGGTAAGGACACTGGTGCCGGTAATCCCTTACCACCCTATTCCGAGTTCCCTTTGCAGGTCCTCCCTTAACGCCTGGTTTTACCAGGCGTTGAGGACGGGACCCGCAAAGGGACTCCAAAGCTAATAACGGTACCGCAATTTGCGGTACCGTTATTAGCGCCTTCCCCATTGGGGGCTCAAATGGGAATGGGGAATGGCTCTGGTGAATGGGGAATTAAGGTCCCGCCGACCTTGGAATGGACCGGTAATTGCTCCATCCACCAGGCCGGAGTCGGAAGGGTTTTGGAGGCAGCCATGGCGCTAATAGCGCCATGGCTACCTCCAACCTCGTAATGAGGCCCCTGGTTTTCTCAGGCGTTATGGAAGGGACCTGTTAAGGGACTTCAGAGCTAATAACGGTACCGCAAATTGCGGTGCCGTTAACAGCTCCATCCCCATTCCGATTGAGCCCTATGGGGGCACGAATGGAAATGGGGAATGCTTCCCGTAATGGGGACTTACCGGGTCCTCCAAGGTTGGAATGACCCGGTAAGTCCCTATTTCGGGAACCCAGACCCGGAATGCGGTAAGGAGGTAGCCATGGTGCTAATAGCACCATGGCTACCTCAAACCTCGTAATGACTCCCAATGAGTTGCTACATACCACTAATTCGAGTAGAGCACTATTAGTGCAGACAAGAGTCTATACTGAGCAACGATTTGAAATTTAAGGTTGGATTTACTTCACGGCTGCAGATCCACTAAGTTTCGATTACCTGCAGTGAACAATACTATCGAATCTGGATACAGCTATAAATGTGGACTATTAGGATCCCTCCTACTGACTGAACTCAAGCATACGTTATGATTGGCAGGCGAGGGACACCACGACCGGATTATGTTCAGCTGGGGTACCCTTCGTCCTGCTTTTCATTGTCTTCACAGAACCTGTGCAGATTAACTCTGGAATTGGCAGGTCTAGGACACCGAGCTGATTTTTATTCGGCAGAGGTACCCCTCTTCCTGCCGTATATTCAATTCACTGATAGCGCAGGACAGAATACGGCAGTGTAGCAAACACTGCATACATATAGCATTATGGTTACCCATGGTTACCTAGGCATTCCCACACCAAGATGGTAGGAGTCGACATGTGGCACTGATGCGCTTGCGCAGTAGTGCCATGGTTACCTCATATACAACAAAGGATTGGGCCATGTGTCATGGTAACTGTCCGGTCCTGATACTGATCAGAACGAAGGAGGGTGAGTACGTGGCCATGAGACTGCAACTTGTATTAACATCTGACAACCCTACATCAAGGGCCTCATCACGACTTGGGCGGTAACGCCGGCGCTATTAGCGCCGGCGCTACCTGCCCTACCGCCGAACTCCCCGGCGCTAATAGCGCCGGATCACGAGTTTGGCGGTAATGTTAATTGCCATTCCCCATTGAGTCCATTCGGGAATGCCCCATTCCCCATTGGGCTCAATGAGGAAATTTCGCGCTAATACAGCAGGCGGATTTCCCGCCGGCGGTATGAGCGTGAATTTTCGGTGGATTTCCCCCCAGCTCAGAGCTGGGGCGAAATCCGCCGAAATCCTGATTTGGCGGACCCTTTAATCTGGCGGTAATAGCGCTGCCGCCGGATTTAAGGGTTACCGCCAAAGTCGTGAAGTGGGCCACTGTATGGGCGTGATGACTTTGGTTCTGCTCCTGTAATATGTTGAGTAACCGCGCTACTGCCGGCACTGACATTATACAGCGTGTAGAGATGCAATGCATTTATTGAGCGAGTGTCTTAGACATTTAGGGCCTCATTACAACTCAGGCGTTAAGGGTTAACGCCATCGTTAACCCTTAACGCCTGATTCCAATTTTAAGGGCTGCTTTTAGCAGGCGTTAATATCCATGGCGCTAAACCGCGTTGGTGCTAATTATGCCCTATGGGGCAAAAATGGGAATGGGGAAGGGTAACTGGGAAATGGGGATTTACCGCCCCACTCACCTTGGAATGGGGCGGTAAATCCGCCATCCACCATGGTGTAAACATAGTTTACACCATGGTGGTAAAGTTGGTGTACTTACCGCCTGGGTCGTAATGACCCCATTAGTCACCAGAAAGTGCCTACCACAGCCTTATCGTGAATTTACCATTATTCACTTTGAGAAACTATATTGTTGTGGTTACCCTCTCAATAAGAGTATTGATATACAAGTTCAGAGTGTGCCTGGTATTTTGAATTCCAAAAGGACCAGGATTGATAGATTCTACCCAATATTTTTGATCTCTTGCGCATGGATTGCGCGAGGCAATACGCTTTTTTTCTCCTTTTACTTCTTTTTTGATAAGGCACTGCTGCTTACTGCTGTCAACGTAACAGCCGACACATCATTACCCCGGCAAGTACAGTACTTGGGACAGCCCGGTGAGTTGTTACATCTTTACATTCAGATTTAGAGCATACACACTGCGGCTATGTGGTTATACTGAAATTTCTAACTTTAAAGTGTTTTACTATACAAGCTTATGAATGATGCCAGTCATCTGGCATCTCTTAACAACACTTTAGAACATTTTGGGACCCAATGTCCAAAGGGAGTGCACATAAGGGTTACCTCTTCGCGACAACAGGTTTTTGCTTAAGTGTGAGTGCCAGACAACCTGTGTTAGAGTGTTTCCCTTTAGTTTTGATAGGCAGGGTACCCTCATCAAAGTAGTGATAGTGAGTCATTTAATGACATTTATAATTTAATAAAATGGCATATTTTGAACAATCATCCAAAAGTTGTCCACCTCGCATTGCTGACCCCTCACAATTGTGCTACTTAGAAATAGATATTAAGACATGTTCAGGAATATAATCATTTGATTTATGGAATTTCTGCGTGTATGTGGTACATTTTAGTGAGATCCTCACAGGCAGGCAAACATTTATTTCAGTAAACCAGCTGCCTATATGTAAGTAAATTACTGTGGTGCCTTCCCAACAAAATTTTAGGGGACCATCTTTGAATAGATTTTTACTTTAATAAACCGAAATATTTATTCCTAACACAGCCTGTTTCTTGTCTCAGAATTATGGGGTAGGATTGTATACCAGGTAGTGTTAAATTAGACATTGCCACTCAGTGAAGGACAATTACAACACACCAAGATACTGTAACTTAGGGACGAGAGCTCGACACCGGCAGCATAACTATGTTATCTCTACTAAAGAGGTCAAAGCCTGCTGAACCTCGGTTACCTGGAATGTGAGCTTTTCCCACCTCAAGGACCTCACCATCTTTAATGGTATGGGTGGTTGGCATGTTAGGGTTAGGTACACCTGCTCGTGACACTCCATATAGATCATTCTAAGTTTCTCAACACCTCTCACCTTCTTTGAAGTCTCCTCTCCTACCTCAATGTTCTTTCACACTGGAATATCCTCCAACCTTCTTCTGGGAGTTCTCCCCCTCCTCCTGAATAACTCTTCCAACGTTCTCAATCTCACTTGTTCCAAACACCTCCTTCTGCCTTCTTCCCCCTTTTCCCTCCTCCATGATATCTCCTTCCACCTTCTTTCTCTTTCTCTCTCTCTTTCTCTCTCAACCTCTCTTTTTCTCTCTCTCTCTGTCTCTCTCCCTCCAGCCACCCCTTGCTCCAATCACCTCTACCTCCCAGTTGTCTCAGTTCAACTCCTTCCTTGCTGATGTTCCGCTGAAGAAATTGTCTTTTCCCTTCGACCATCCCTTCTTTAATATTTTCTTCACTTCTCATCTTCACCTCCAACTTCCCCTTACATGCCATTTGCACCTCACCTCCTCTCTTTTTTTCCTCATTCCCCCAACTTTCTTCTGCCCTCTTTGTCTCTGAAGGGGGCTTAATTCACTGATTGCACAATCTCAGTATTTCACTCTCATATCCCTGCAAGAGAAACAGAACTAATGAGAGAGTACTACATCTCCAGCCAGCCTCAAACCCATATGAGGGTTTCTGGTAAGGTAACATCAGCACTCCACCCTCTTGTTCTGCTCACAAGCACTGCCATTTCCACCCTCCCCTAGCCTCTCACTATCCCCAGTGCTGCCTACCCACCTCTTGCCTGCAACAGGACCTTTGATCTCGCCCCTCAAAATCAAAGTCGCCTTTTCTGGGCCGCAAGAGAGAGCCAGTAGCTGGGAGTGACACGCATTTACCTGTGAACCACATCACCCTGAACAGACTCCTCCATGCTGAGCTGCAGACCACTTACCCTTCAGGTGAAGGGCATCACCCCACCATGTTCACCCTTGCAATCGTCAATATAAATTTGCTGCTTGGTGTATCCACTGTTATATTGCTTTTGGTTAACCCTTCTGTTTGTTGCTCTATACAGCATTTTGATCCAATGGCTTTGCTCAGCTTTTAGCCAGAGTAACTGTGAATCATACTCCTATGTTTTGCCCCACTTTGTTTCATCTTCATTTAATTTTGCTTCAAGGGTGTGAGCCACTGCATTTAGGATCCCTATGCTGATTATGCTTCTAGATCCTGTTGCACTGTGATTTTGCACTTGGGCGGTTGCCCCACTCTGCACTTATATTTCCTCATTTAATTTTGCTCCTGGCTGTTTTCACCACTGTATTGTGCACCCATTTGTGACTTTGTTCCTTGTTGATGCTCCAGGTAAGTTGCCTAAATCATGAAGTGTTCCTGTACTCCTTTTAGTTCTTCCACTGTATTTCTGCTCTCAATTATGCGTCTGTCCTGAATTGCTTCCCACCTTTTTGGAAGAGGGAAGGAGGGGAAACTGATGTGTGGCCTGGCTTTGGCTTGGAGGAAGATTCTAGTGTACAAACGAGTTTGGAGTTTGGTGCGCCGGAATGCCAACTGATTGCAAACCTGGAGGCATTGTTGAGTGAAGGCTTATGGCCTGAGGCCACACTCAATTCCTCATGGCTTCATATATTTTAAGAACTTTTAGTGGGTATCAAGAAAGAGGTACTGGGCCTCATCACAAGTCCGGCGGTAACCATGCCGGTAAAACCGGCAGGTTGCCGCTGGACTTGTGAATTTTACCAGCACCTGGCTTGCTGGAAACACCAGGGATTACAACCCGGCTTTCCGGGAAGTCAGGCGCCGGAAATTGTAAATCCCCAGACTCAATGGGAATGGGGACCTCGGAAGCACCGTTTAATAACGGTGCCGGTGCTTCCGTGAAACTCTGCGGGCGGTTGCTGTTCCGCCCGCCAGGTCTGACCCTGCAGAGTCGTACTGTGCCGGTCCGGTAACAACAGTGCCGGTAGGCTTCCCGGCACCGTTGTTACCGGACCAGCATAGTTAGAATGAGGCCCAGTGTGATCCTATAAAAAAAATTTGAGGCCGGTAACTGCAACATTGCAATGAAGCCCCCAGAATGGCTGCTTATTGCTATTAGCACCCCTAGGAACACCCTTGGGGTGAGAACAGCAATAAATTGGCGTGAATCAATGTGTCACGGCCGAGCACGTAAACAAGTGATTCACACAAAGGTATCCAATTCCTCACTTAACGTAGGGCCTCCTTATGGGTAAAAAATTACCGGCGCCTGACTTCCTTGTGCCACCAGGCTATTCTGAGTCCGGCGGCCGGGAAGTCGGGTGCCAGTAATCTTGTAATTCTCCATTCCCATTGAGTCCAGCAGGACTCAATGGGATTGGGGAACACGGAAGCACCGGCACGCGGAGTCGTAGTGTGCCGGTCCGGAAACAACTGTGCCAGTAGGCTTACCGGCACTGTTGTTTCCGGACCGGCACACTCATAATGAGGCCCATAGTCTCCATTGAACTGGGGGGGCGGGGCTTCATGCAGAGCCCCTTTACCATTTCCATTGCAGCCATGGATGGCGGGTGAGCTGCTGCAGTGCAGCGTTGCAGCAACGTCACATCAGGTGAGTGGCAGGGGATGGGGCCGAGGATGGGGTGGTGCCAGGATGGCCGGCAGGGATAGCATGGAGCAGAAAAGAAGATGGCAGCGGGTGTCACCACTGCTTGGGTTGCTCCGAAAGCGGGCTTGGATCGTAAAAATTAGCCTGGTTTGGAGCAATCTGATTGGTTGATACACCTGCCAAGGGTACCACTGTACGTTCCATGCTCTAAGGAGGTTGGAGAGAAGTGAACATTTGGAAACAAGAGAAGGTGCACTTGCTTTGTAATTCGGGGTGTTTTATAACCTTTAACTCAAGTAAGGAAAACACTTTTAATACAGCCTATGCACTCGCCAATTTATTTGATGTACCTCAATTTACTCTACTGCATAGCAAGTATTATCCGAGGTTGAAAGGCCCCATTGCTGCTGCTAACTTGAAAGATTCCAGCTCATTCCATGGCAGGCTGGTGAAGTGAGCAGGAGATTTCTTTGACATGCCCCCCATTGTCTGACTTCCTGCTCATTACATTTTCTGGCCATGTCCGTGCCTCAAGCTGTAACTTGCAGTGCTAAACAAATATTCTGCTCTGCTCCACGCTGAAACCGAGGCCTCCTTCTGAAAAGGTTAACTGCAGGCTGCTAATACGATCACTGATGGTTATTTATTGTATACAAGAAACGCTGAGCTACCTGCAGGCTCCCTGTTCGTTGGCTTGTTAAAGCACAGGCCATGCTGATGTTTTGAAATACCTCCGACGCATGAATGGACGACCATTATTATTTTAAACCATAACATAAAGCTAATAGTTTGGCTTTGTGAATTGCGGGTATTATTTTTGAAGTGTTGTGGTTGAGAGGGAGCCACATTGCATGGTCTTTAGTGAACTGCATGAGTTATTGTAAGCATGTTACAATATTCCAAAGAGCAAGGTATTCAATGATGACAGGAGACCAGTCGTGGGCAGAATATCCTTAAATGAAAGGCTCAGTAGGACACAGGTAAGAGAGCACAGGAGCCACGAGGAAAGAATACTCAGAACATTCCAGAAGACCATACATCAGGCAGGCACCAAAGGCTCCATTCACACACAGAGACAGGGAATAGGAGACAGTGAAGATATGACGCAACACATGTGTTTGGTTTGCTTGTTTTGGTTATATGTTTTGCTGCAATGTAAGTAAAGTGGTGAATGCTATCAGTGGAGTGGGCCAGAACTACCTACTACTGGAAATGAAAATCCCTGAGATTATCATTGCCTCCATTTCTGCTAAGTCTTGCAGAATGCTGTGGAGGGGCTCCTGCAGGCCCATGTTATATACCTCCTCCCACCCTACATCCGAAAATGTGGCCCTCCTGTGTGCAAGCCCATGAGTGCACCTGGCCTTTGAGTACCATTTATAGACAGGAACTTAACTCTGGGCAATTGGGGAATACTAAGTAGTTACAACCTTCAGGTATGCCCTCTCAGCATATGCATGAAAGGTGAACGTTTGGGGATGGGGAGTATGGGGGGTCCTGTGACTGTGGCAGTGGCTTGTGGGATCATGGTGGGGTTTGTGGAGAGAGTATGGGATGTCATAGGGACAGGGGGGCTATGGAGAGGATCTCTATGGAAGCCCCCGCCCTGCGAAGATCTGTTGCTGATTGCATATTGGTGAGGGATTTGGATCATAGGTCAGATAGAACCACACAGGGAAACGAGTGAGGACTTGAGAGAGGCAAGGCCGCAGATGGCTACGATTCAGGTACGCACTGAGTAGTGTGTGCTCAGCCTCCTCTAATGTGAAGCAAAGGCTTGCTATCTTTATGAAACCAAGGCCCTTGCCTCATCATTGCCTTGGGGCAGATAGGCACAAAAGAAGTCGTTTTTTGTTTACTATTTGCTCATCATCTTAATGCATAACATCAGCTGTACCTAATGCGCATCCAAAGCAGAACCGTATTATTGCATAACCTTGTTTGTTTGTAAACCATACTTCATGTTTATTATGTTTTAGTGTATTACTTATGCCTTCTATGTTTCAGGGTGAGCTTGCTCCTGTGTTAGGCACAATTGTGATCGTCCCTCTACTTTGTGGTTTATTAGATTTTTTGGGGATAATCCCATAGCTACTATACTTTCAGCGTGTTCTTGTTTGTTTTGGATCAGTAATAGGAAGTCCAAACAAGGTAGCCTACATCTTGCAAGTGCCCACTTGAGCACATCTGGAGCCCATCACATACATAGCCTACTATGATGATATCAATCAGAAACCGCTTTCATCAAAACGTTATAATTAGTACAGATGCTATGCCATTGTTTCAACAAAGTGGTAATTTACTTAGTGGAAATGACTTTGAAAATACTTAGAAATGTATATGGGTTAAGGGTGAAAAGGGTGTGAGGAGGTGCTGGAAATTACATTGACCCGCACATGTACAATATAATTCACACTTAATTCTGCATGCTTCCTTCGTTCTAGCTGTTGGATCAACATGCGCCCAAAGGCTAAGAACCATGCCTTCTTCCCCTACTCCATCCCTCTTTGCCCTGCACCATTTCCTGTGCAGACCATTGCCAGGACACCCCTGTTGCATGCACAATGTGGCAACATCTGTACAATTCTCTGCACTGCACATTAGCAAAGCTGCCATAGCATGACCCAGGGGCGTTGCTAGGGGGGGGCTAAGTGGGCTATAGCCCCTGATCTTTTGGTGTAGCCCCGGATAGAATCTCAGGAGCTACAGCCAAAAGACTAGCTAGCCCCCAGTCCCAACAGTTCCGACATCAGCTTAGCCCTGGGTCTTTTCCAGACCTAGCAACTCCCCTGGCATGACCTAACGTAAGATGACATAGCATAGCATAACATAACAATGCTGCCAGCTAGGAATGGGACCATGCCTTGGTCTTCTGTCATGCACGGAGAAAGGACTTTGAAATGGAGGAGACCTATGAAGAATGCATCACGCCATGTTGATATTAAGTGGGCTAAATAAAGGAGAAGCCGGCAATGTAGCCCTTGATGATGTGAGGTGAAATACAACATTGTCTAGTAAGCCTGATGGAAAATCATACTTTGCTAGTTCTGAACATTTGACATCTTGTAATTGATGGGGCTGCTGATATGTTTCCCGAAGCAACTGCTCAGTGGTCTGTAATTTTGGAAGTGCACAAGAAAGAAAGAAGTAAATTCGATAGCGCGAGAACATGCACCATGGAAAATACTTGCACTGGAACTGCTCTATATTGAACTGCACTGGACTTTAAACTTAGATAATGTTGCTAGAAAATATATGACTTACTCATCTTGTGTATTCAAAATCAAAGCAGCAGTAGTACTAATACTGATGACACTTCGTATTATTATAGTCAGACAACTCTGTGGTTAGTCACAACAGCTGTGGCACTGCAGCAATGATCTGTGGGGGTGAGAGTATAGGCTGCTAGTGATATGGGGATTGGCTACTGATGAGAGTGAGGCTGTAGAGGTTTTACGGGTTCATAGCAGTCCTGTATATGGTGTTGCATGATGTGGCACCACAAATATGTGGTTCCCAACTTGGTCCCATCCTTACTCCGGCATACATTTTTCTTGCACAGAGTGCAGGTGGCAAGATGCTGCTGTTCCTTGCCCTGCATGAAGACAGTCCACACTTGTGCAGTGTTTCAAGACATGTCCCACTACACTCCTATGTCTGTGCATTTGGATGAGTTGGTGATGTGGCTTTTTCATGCACTGATGCTTTGCACTTTCAGATCTTCTGGAATGTGTTTGGAAAACTCAAAGCTGGAAGATGGCTTTCTCGCTTGTCTCTGTACTTGTGGCATTGTTCTCCAACATTTCCTTTTCAGGTATCACTGGTGTCCAGAGTTTTGTGTTGAGGTCTGAATTCGGATGGGTAAGGACTGGTAAGAACCGTAGAGTCATGCGTGGATATGGCTTATGGAGACCAGGAACATCCCACATCCTGCTACTTTATACTGTGTACTTTTTCTCCCAGCTCATCAATAGCTAGAACCTGAAACTCTTCTAACCCTTCTGCCTCAGAGATGGTAGGCTGAATCTCCCCCTCCTATAGTTGCAATCCCTGACAATACACTACTTTATCTTGCACAGCATAGTGCTTTGTGGCTGAAGGTGGAATTGCTGAATGCAAAACAAATGCCTTCAATGTACCATGCACATTTCTGAAATGCTCTCTAGCACCATAATTACCCCTCTCCATGACACCTTTAGTTTCTCTGAACATTTTGGCTTTGAAAAAGGTCACATCTCCATAAGCACAAGAACATTGAACGTGTGTTGCACTCTCAGTTGCAGGTAATAAATACACTCCTGCCACCAAACAATTCTAAGATTTATTTTGTCTGGTCACAAATATTCACAACTATCCTCTTCTCTATCCATCCAAAAAGGTTGCCACACCAAGTACAGCCATTGAATGTAGTCTCCTGACTCCAAAAATATTCTAAGCATTTGTCTTCACTGCTAGAATGTTCTCTCATCTGTAACAAATAGTTGCCACACCCAGTTGTGACAAAGTGTGAAACCAATAGAAGAACCTTGACACAGGAAGTGTAGATCAACACCAAGGTTGAATAGAACACAGCAGGTTAGGTTGAATGAACACCTATTAGGATAGGTCAATAAGCATAACAGGGTGGTAAATCCGCCTTGATTAGCTGAATGGTGCACAGAATGAGCATCAATAATAAAATAACAATGTTTCTATGCATAATAGCTCAGGCCCTCTGCGCTCACTTGTCTAAGAATGGTTCCCTATGGATGGGACCCTTAACTTGCCTCTCAGGTCCACGAAAGTGTTGGGGCCAAGGAATACCTTCCCTGGTATAGTCCACCCCATCTTGGTGTTCTGGATCTATCTTTAGAGATCAAGTTGGGATTAATGCCCCACAAGGTTTAGGGGCTTACTTATAACTCAGAAGCAAAATAACAATAATATTTCTGGAAAGAAAATGATAAGATGGTACAGAACGTACCCTGAAGGACCTAGTGTCCAAGTCTTTGTTCCTTAAACCAATAAAACAATGTTCCACGGATATAGCAACCAGCTCACTTCTTTCTTGGCTTCGCAAATAACCTCTCTATGTAAAACGTACCTGATGTCATGCAGAGGCGTACAGATATTTTTGTGGAGTGTCCCACACCTCTTGCTACCAGAACAATGTGCAGCACTCTGAAAAGGCGCACGGCTGTGTTCTGGGTAAAAGGGGTAGGGTTTTTTTTGTTTGGGATGCACCTGGGTGTCTTGTCAGCAGTTGCTGTCTGCAGTAAACCCGTGAAAGGAAGAGGCATGGGTGTCAATCTGGTGATTACTACTATTTCCTTTCCACTAGGTTATGGCCCTAGTGGGGGCCAGACACACCGTTAGATGCTTTGGTTTGTTGAGTTCACAACTGACTCTTCACCAGTTACTTCACTGGTTTGCCCAGGCATGCTGTGGCTTGAAGTTATTGCTTGCTTGTGGTTTTGGGAAGGTGTTGGCTCAAAAGTAGGTTCTCAGGTTGTGCAAGCAGCATGACGAGTGGGCGCTATTATCAGCACTGTAATGGAGCGCTGACACTATGATTAACTTGCCTTCTTTTCCTCTTGAGCACAGAGTTATCATGAGGAGCGGGTAAGTAATTGCCACTGGGTCCCCAGAAGCAAGCGTGTGTACGCTACTGCTTGTGCAGTGGTGCGTACGAGTGCGTGTTTAGAGTTCTGTATCTAACTTTTAGCGTAGCGCGCAAGAGCTGCTGAAGGCGTTGAAGTGAGTGTTCTCTGGAAGCATGCAAGCGCTGCTATCAGCGTTCAGGCTTTCTGCAATGCATCTTTAGTAGTGTTTCCTGCCAAAAGAATCTTCAGGTTATCATTAAGGAACTTGGCAATCCTATTGCCTGTCTGGTTTCAGAATGGGTTTCTTCAAGTTGATGCGCAGGAGCACATTAAACGTTGTTCTTCAGTGGCAGTTTTAACGCCAAGAAAAGGGTGTGGGCGTGTGCCCGGGGTGTGGTTTAAATTGCCCTGGGTCCACTGCCCAATAGCATGGAGCCATAATTTATGCCATAACCCTGTTCTCAAACTGGCCATATTGGAGAAGACTAATCTTGCTTCAAGGCGGTGGCCATCTTGAAAGTTGATATGAAACATGTGGTGTGAGCGCCTTTTCCTTACCAATGTGGTTCAGCCTCCCTGGGCCTATGATCATGATAGCACTCTTCCCTAATGCCCCCCTCAAGGAGTCTGGTCAGGGTCATGGTTTTCCTGGATTAGATAGAAACAAGCCACTAGGCGTGGGGCATGAATGTTGGAGGCCGGTTCCCAGGACCTATCTAATACTCCATACCTCTTCCAGTCTATCAGATAGTGTAGTGTGTTTCTCACACGTTTGGAGTCTAAAATCATTCGTACCTCATATTGGGGTTCTTTGTTTTCGACTTGTAATGGTGGTGGGTCGGGCATAGAGTTTTGTGTTCCTGGCTGTACTGGTTTTAGCAATGACACATGTAATACTGTGTGAATACATAAGGAGGATGGTAGTCTTAATTTGACAGCTACTGGGCTGATTAAGGTCATGATGGGATATGGTTCTATATAACAAGGACAGAACTTTCTTGGACCTTTCAACTGGATGTGTTTGGTTGCTAACTATACCTGATCTCCTGTCTGGTATGTTGGGGCGGCTTCTCTTTTTCGATCTGCAAATCTTTTGTACAACTCCGAAGCCTGTTTCAATGCACAGTGGTTGTTTTCATGTAGTGTTTTGACAGTGGGCATTTCTAAGGCCTTCGGTGGATCATACACTGGGTGGATCATACACTGATGTTCGTGGATGTCGCCATGTTCTAAATAGGCGGATTTAAAACCGGTGGCACTATGCAAGGTGTTATTGTATGCATGCTCCTCCACCTAAAGGAGATCTACCCAATCTAGGTATGTGTGAGGGAACATACAGTGGAGAAATTGTTCTAACGTCTGGTTGGTTCTCTCGGTTTGTCCATTGGTTTGTGGATGATGGCTGGTTGATAGGCGGACATTGATTTGTGCTAAATCAGAGTACTTCCTCCAGAAGCATGAACCAAATTGACTCCTTCAATCTGCGATCACTACGGACGGAAATCCATTAAGTCTAATTACGTGGTGCAAGAAGCTTGGGGCCAGTGTATCAGCTTGGAATTCCCTTGAGGTCCACAAAGTGTGCCATTTCTGATAGAAGATCGACTCCGACCAGGATAGTGTTAAAACCTTGGCATGCTAGTAGATCAGTTATAAAGTCTAATGACACTGTGTACCACAGAGCAGGGGGCACTGGCAGTGGTTCGAGGAACCATTGTGTTTTTTTCTTTTGTGCTTCATGCTGGGCGCACACATCACATTTGTTGACGTACAGGGTCACATCTTCCCAAAGTGTGGGCCACCACTAGTACTGTTGGACTTTTTCAAGAGTTTTGGTAATTCCATGATGGCCCTCTAGTAGTGAATCGTGATAGCTCTTAAGTATCTGCAGGCGCATAGAGACGTTGGGAATGTATATCCGATTGCAGCGTAAGGCAAGCCATCTTTGCTCTCTCCTGTGTAAACGCCTTTCGAATTGACTCTTGTAACTGTATCCGTTCCATGGCATTGAAGTCTGAAGCTCCAATGATCATGTACGTCGGAACGATTGCCACAGGCTCCTTGACTGCACAGGCGTCTTCTTCCCATTTGCCTCAACCTAGTCTGGATAGAGCGTCTGCCTTGCCATTGCGTATCCATGGTCTGTAGGTGATCATAAAATTGAATTTGGCGAAGGAGAATGCCCAGCGTAGATGCCAAGTTGATTGAGCCTAGCCTAGATAATGCAGGTTTCTGTGGCCGTGAGAACCATGACAGGATGTTGAGCGCCCGGCAGATGATGTCGACCTTCTTAAAAAACAGTCTTGATGACCAGAAGTTCTTTTTCTGTGATGTCATAATTTTGTTCTCAGGGCGTGGAAAAAAACATGGCAGGGTGGAGCTGCCCGTGTCTGGTTTTCATTGGGACAATACAGATCCCATGGCAATATTGGAGGCGTCGGTTTCAACCACATAGGGGAGTTCTGGTTTCGGGTGTTGCTTGATTGGTGCTGTGGTGAACCGATGTTTCAAGGTTTGAGAAAGCCTGTACTGTGTTTTTGTTCCAACAAAAGGTTTTGCTTTTCCAGAGAAGTGAAGTGATTGGGAGTACAATAGCTCAGACGTTCAGAATGAAGCATCAGTAGGAGTTAGAAAACCCCAGGAAGCTTTGGAGGATTGCCTTAACCTTATGATTGTCCATACGAATTCCACTTCGGTTACATGAAAGGCATATATATCCAGTCTTGCGTAAAGCTGGTGTTGCCGTAATCTCTCAAAGACCGCTCTTACATGTTTCACATGATGCGAAAGGGACGTGGAGTAAATCAGGACATCGTCTATGTCAACGATAGCACAGATATTAAGGAGTTCCCACAGCATGTTGTTCATAAAATACTGAAATGCTGCAGGGGCATTGCATAACCCAGAGGGCATGACCTGATACTCAAATAGGGCGTACCTAGTGCGGAAGGTGGTCTCCCATTCATCACTGTTCTTGACTCGCACTAAGTGGTATGCCTTCCTGAGATCAAGCTTTGTATAGATGTTGACATCCTTTTTATTTTTTTTAAACCATTTTTATTAATTTTCAGTTTACAAACAACACAGCACAACCGACAGTGAAAGTTGTTAATGTCCGAACATCATGCATCAACATGTATTTACCACTCCCATCCCCTTCCCCTCCCCCCGTAACTCGAGTTTACTCCATTGCACCTTTAGTCCTATTCCTCCAGGGGCGCCCCTCCTTCCACGCTCTCCAGGAGCGCCCCTCCTGCCACGCTCCCAGAGGTATTGTGTTCGCTTTGACAGGCTGGGGTCGGTTCGGTTAACGAGGCCACTAGCTGTCTCCAGGCCATCAACGTTCCCACTTCATCATCCTCCCCCCTGTAGGCTGCTTCATACCATGCTGCTGTTTCCGCTTCTGTCCATTTCAGGTCATGCCACCACACTTCTAACCTAGGTCTTTGGATTGCTTTCCACCCCATAGCTATTCTGCGTTTGGCCAGAATATAGGCTAAGTCCTTAAGTTTGCAGACATGTTTCATTTTACGTGGTCTAGTGAATCCTCCCAGCATGCACGCCCACACCGATTCTACATTTAACTTGATTCCTTTCTCGGAGAAGCGATGGGTAACCTCCCCCCAGAATTTCCAAATCTCTGGACATCCCCAAAACATGTGTAACATCCCTGCGTTTAGTTCCATGCATTTGGGGCACTTTTGTGGTTCTGTGCTTTTGAATCGGGCTATCTTTTGAGGGCTCATGTACGCCCTTTGGGTTACATATAACTGAATCTGTTGTAATCTAGGTTTCTGGACACCTTCTTGTGGTACCACTGTGCTCTTTCCCATAGCCCGTCTTGCATGGGTCCTCCCGCGTCGTTGTCCTCCCACTCTTGTCTCAACTGGGTCACCTCTTTCCCCACCCTGGACATTACCAATTCGTAAATCCGGGACACCTCATGCCCTCCTTCTGAGATATCATATATTGTCTCTATGGTCGAATCTGGTTGGTCTTCTAGTCCTATTTCTGACCTTGTGGCTCGTATCTGCTTTACCAGTCTCGTGTAGCTAACATACTGCCCAGGGTGTACTCCAGTTTCTTCCATTAGTGTTGTGAATTCCAGTGCCCTCCCATCCCGCCACACATCTCCCAGTGTTGCTATGCCCACCGGTTCCCAGTATCTACGTATTATCTTCCTTAATTGTGCGTCCACTCCCCTCAGCGCCACTAGCGGCACTTGGGGGGAGCACGGGGTCAAGTTCTCTGACCTGGCATGCCTTGCACCATGTCTTCCACCCCAATTCTAACAGCTTCGATCACCCCGATAGCTCTGTTTTGGGCAGCCATATTAGTTCTTTCAGAAAGTAGGGTGCGCATTCTGACCTCAGCAGTTTGGACTCTGCTGTTATGTCTTCAGCTAGCCACTTGGTCATATACTGTAGTTGCGCTGCCAGATGGTATATCTCGAAGTTAGGCAATGTTATGCCCCCTCTCTCATATGCATTTTGTAACTTCCATAAAGCAATCCTATTTCTGGTATTGTGCCAAATGAAACTCCTACATAAGCTCTGTAGTTTATTAAAGTGTTTGGGCAACATATATGAGATATTCACAAAAAAGTGCAACAGCCTAGGCAACACAACCATTTTCAACAGTGCCACCCTTCCCATCCTAGCCAGGGGGAGTTTAGCCCAGAACCTCACACTGTTTTCAATGTAAGCCACTGCTTTCTCTGTGTTTTGTTTGTGTTCCTCTTCTACCTCATGGTAAATATTAATCCCTAAGTATCTGAACGTGCTAGTCTCCCAGGGTATTTGTAATACCGGCAGGTTACCCTGTGCAATTCCTTTATATCTCCCTAAGGGAAATATGCATGACTTCCTCGGGTTAACCGCAATACCGGAGTATGACGCAAATCGCTCCATCACTTCAAGGATGTATTGCAAGTTTTCTTCTGGATACCTCAGATATAGCAGAATGTCGCCTGCGTACAATGATATTAGGTGTGGGCCCTCCCTAGTGTGGACCCCTCTCTCTTCATATTGTTGCCTCAAATATATTGCTAGGGGTTCCAGTGCTAGGATATACAACATCGAGACCATGGGCAGCCTTGTCTGGTGCCCCTACTGATCTGCCATTTGTCCGAGATGATCACTCCCGTTTTGACTTTAGCAAGAGGCGAGCTATACAGCAGCTTCACCCACCTCAGTTACCCAGGCCACGTTCCGTATTCCTTCAAGGCCACCATCAGCCATGGCCACCTTACTGAATCAAAGGCTTTCACTGCATCTAATGAAACAATCGCAACCTCGTTTGCATCTCTTTCAGTCTGTTCCATGACGTGATGGAGCCGTCTATGGTTATCGGCTATACTCCTACACGGGACGTATTCCGTCTGATCATGATGTATCAGTTTGCTTATAACCCGTTTGAGTTTGTTTGCGAGCACTACCGTAAGTATTTTACTATCCTGGTTAAGCATGGACAGCGGTTTGTACGACACGCAATCGATGCTAGGCTTATTGGGTTTGAGAAGCGGGATAATTATTGCCTCTGTTGGGGATTCCAGTACTTTCCCTATCTCAAAGGCCTCGTTTAGCATTGGCAGTAGCGGGGGGAGCACCTGCATCCTGTATGCTTTATAAAACTCACTAGGAAGCGCATCCTTTCCCAGGGCTTGCCTGTGGGTAATTGTCTGACCACCATTTCTAGCTGCTCTAATGTAATGGGGGCATCCAGGCTCTTCTTTTCTTCCGTACTCAGTTTAGGTAACCCGGTGTCCTCCAGTATCTCTCTCATCTCATTCACACTCACCCCTTCTGCATCTTCATATAAGTATTGGTAAAACTGAAGGAATCCCTCATTTACGCTCTCTTGGGTGTCCAATATTTGACCACTCACTCCTCTTATCTCTCGTATCACTGGTCTGGGCGTCTCCTGTTTGTATAACCATGCCAAAGGCCTTCCCGGTTGATCTCCTTCAGCATGTTGTCTTTCTATATATTTCTTATAGTTTAAGTTGCATAGTCTATCCCAGTGTCCCCCACATTCTCGTTGCAATTGTTTCATAGCTTCGGCATCTTCCTGAGAGGTATCCTCTTTTTCCATAATTTCTTCGAGTTTGCTTTCTATTTTTTGCAGCTCTATTATTTCCCCTTGGAGCCCTTTGGATTTCGATATTGCTGCCCCCCTCACCACTGCCTAAAATGCCTCCCACAGAGTACTTTCCGATGCTACGCTACCGGTATTCTTTACAAAATGTTATATGATCTCCTCCCTCAGGTCCACTCTGAACTCTGTGGGCCTCATTACACGGATGGCGGTATTAGCACATGGACCAAGGTGCTACCAGCACCTTGGTCCATGCCGGTAAAATACTGGCACCGCCTTGGTGGAAAGGGGAATTACCGCCCCATTCCAAGGTTGGCGGGGCGGTAATTCCCCCTTCCACCACTGCCCTTCCCCATTCCCATTTTTGCCCCATAGGGCATAATGGGAATGGGGAAGGTGCTAATTACGGCACCGCAATATTGCGGTGCCGTAATTAGCACCAAGGTCCCTTAGCGGGTTGGTTAGGCGTTAAAGTACCAACCCGCTAAGGGACCTCATAGTAAGGCGGTAAGGGCTAATGGTCACCGTTACCAGTAACGGTGACCGTTAACCATTACCGCCATCCGTGTAATGAGGCCCTGTATCTCTCAGTGCCTCAGCCCTGAGCCGTCATGTTGGAATCTTGACTCGGGGGGGGGGGGGGGTCTGATGCTGCCACGTTAAGATCCGAGGTGAATTGTCCGATAAGACCCTTGCTTTGTATTCTGAGCTCACCATCTCCCCGGTAAGTTGCGGTTTAACAAACAAACATGTACTCTAATCGTGTATACAGGTTTTGTGGGGCAGAGTAATGGGAGTAATGCCTATCATCTGGGTCTTCTAGTTGAAGATCACCCAGCAGGGTTTTCAGGGTTTTGGCTGTAGGGGTAGGCTTGTCTAGTGGGGCCCCCAGGGCGTTACTGTGTCTGGTCATCTGTCTGGCAGCCCTCTGACTGATTCATATCTCACCAGCTTGGCTTTTGACCTTGGCCCCCAAGGTCTTGATTGCACCTTCCGAAGTTGTTTCCCGGGCCCTGGCCCTGGCCTCTATGGTGCCGCTCTGTTATGCATGCCCGGACCCCCAAAGGATCAGGTTCTGTGGGGGGAGCCCTCCACTTTGGCTCACTCGCTTCTGCCAGTAGTAACAGCCTCATTTTCACGGCTGCCGAGCGCCATTGGCCGTGTCATGGCCTTTCTGGGCTATCAGCCTCTATCGTGGCCTGCACGTCCCAGGCTGTGGCAGGCAGCTCCCACCTTATACCATGTGCGCGACTTTGTTTGCATTTGTAGTGATGCCTGCAGGCATCCGTTTTCATCGGGTGCAGCTTTTACGACCTCCTGTTTCTCGTGTGCTCTCCTGATGTTGTGGTTCCCAAATACTGTTTTGTCACCAGGCCGCCTCGTGGGCACGGTTGTGATCCATGTCTACAAAGTCCCTTGTTGCCACTATTTGGATCACATTGCTGCACTCACCGTGTGCGTTTTGTTTTTATCTTGTGCAAGGGAGCATACACTCCCGCCGCGGGCGTTTTCGCTTCAGTCCTCCTGGCACTTGCAATGTGTAGGATCTCGGAGCCCTTCGTTCTCTGTGGCTCCCGCTATGCTCCACATGGCTCTGTTGTATATGTTGGGCGGAATCGAGCTGCCCTGTAGACGCTTGTTCTTTCTGGCTGGGCTGACACTCTTAATTTTCGCCTCACGCCGCACCGACGCAACACCAGATTACTCGCTGGGGCCGCCTGGTTTAGTGACACTGATCTCACTGTTGAAAGCCTCTTAGTCAGTTTCTCACTCCGTATCACAGGAGCCTCGGGCACTGCATGAGACAAAGTATCCCCGCAGTGCACAAGGGGAAGTCTGAGGCGAATGTATCTCCGTGCTAGACACAAGAGGTCTATCCCGTCAGCGTTTGTTGTTTCCAGTAACTCACAACCACTACCATCTCTGTCCAGCCCAGCGCTCTGGTGTAATCCTTTGTCTGTGGATGTCCGCCATTTTATTGTGGACTTCACGGGACCCTACAGTATCCTTTACAAGTCCGTAACTTCAGATTAGGCCATCCGTTCCGCACCGCAGGACTTGCAATACAAGCCCCTTGTTTTCCGACTGCAGGAGGTGTTTTTGTACTACGTTTCTTCATCTTTATCAGCCGTACGCCGCAGGATCAGCTTCGGATGTGCGGGAGCTCACGGGAAGAGTAGCCCTACACCATGGCTGTCCAGCCACGCCCCCCTGTTGGCATCCTTAACCTGGTGCAGAAGTACAGGTGTGAGCGGCAGTGGATACCTGTTCTTCACTATCATTCTGTGTAGGGCTCTGTAGTCGATGCAGGTCGTAGGTCCCCCTCCTTCTTAGGAACAAAGAAGAAGGGCAAGACTGCTGGAGACTTTGAGGGTCGTATAAATCCGTTAGACAGATATTGATCGAGGTAGGTGCAGAGGTGTTCCTTTTCCTGTTCCGTTGAAGCGTAAATACGGCTGCGAGGGCAATCCTGGAACTAGGTCTATCTGGCAGTTGTAGGGTCTGCACAGGGGCAGGGTGTTGGCTTGCTCCTTCGGGGAGCTATAATTGTAGTCCATGTAATCAAGGGGCAGAATTCCTATGATGTCCAGAATAGTGCCTGGTGCCTTGGGTATCACAGCGGGGAGAGGCAAGTCAATAACCAGCATTCTTGTATAACAGTTGTCTGCACATTCACTACAAAAGGTTAGTGTTTTTGCCCTCCAATCTATGCCACGGTTATGGGATTCCAACCACTGCATTCCTAAAATAATCTGGAACTGTGGGGCACTGATGAGGTCGAAGGAAATATATTCCCGATGCCTGCCCTGGCAGAGGAGCATGACGTTTGCCGTACCTAAGGGTCACTGGGTCGGAGGTTAAATGCGTGCCGTCCACGGTCACTGCATTGTCTATGATGGACTTAGGACGCAGTGGAACACCAATCCGACGGGCAATTGTGAGATCCATGTAATTGCCCACAGCTCCACAGTCTAAATAGGCTTCAAGAGTGTGATTCTTTCGCAATTGTTTGGGACAGATAAGCACAACAGGAATAGTGAGGGGCGAGACCAGGGTTGCCGTTTGCCTCTTCTTTGCTTGACAAGTGGGCCTCTACACCTGCCAGGCTGCAGTTTCCTGAAACATCTGCTGGAGTGATATTCACAGCACCAACCATTTTACGAGGCGGTTTAGCAGTACAGTCACACAAGAAGTGTCCTAACTTGCTACAGTAAAGACATAACTGCTGTTACCTGCATCTTTCCCTCTCTTCTCTAGTCAGTGGCCCCCTGACACTTCCTAGTTCCATTGGTTCCGATGGAACCTCACTGTGACGTGTGTGGTTTTGCTTGGGACATACATACAAAGGGCGTACCTCAAAATTGGAATGATCAGACCTTTGTTCTTGTGAGCGGTGATCAAGTTGAATGACCAGGTCAATATATATTCGGGACAGCGGTCTGGGGGGGTTCACCACCTGGGATAAGACATCCATGAGTTCCCCACTAAGTCCTCTGTGTAAAAGGGTGGTCCATTTGTCCTCTGGCCAGTTGGTTTCCACTGCTAATCTGTTGAAGCCGACCAACAGCTCGTTGTTAAGAGCTTGTCCCTGGGTCTTCCGAGTGAACAGTTTCTCTAGTTCTCTTTGGAACCCATAGAAATTGCGTAACATAGGATCATCTCTGTCTACCAACAGTATCGACCAGTTGGCTGCATGGCCGCCGAGGTAGGATAGCATGAAGGTCACCTTCGTTTGGCCGCTGGTAAAAGTCCTTGGCCTACAGAAGAAATTGAGCCTATGTAGGTTCATAAACACTGCATACTTATGGGGATCTCCTGTGAATCGCTCTGGGGTGCCAAGGGGACAGAAGTAAGAGTAATTACCTGGATGGGTGCCTGTTGTGGTACTGGTAGGGCTTGGGGTCCCAGCAATGGTGCTTGTCCTGATTTGCCTGTGAAAGGCGCCTAGCCAACTTGTCTGTCATGTTTCTATTGACTACCAACTCCCGTTGGAGCACTTTTGTCTCAGGAAAGGCTACGTGGACCTGTGCTCTAAGCTCTCCCAGGATTTTAGCTAACTGATCCAGCTCAGAGATCTTCATGATACCCAGGCAAGACTGTTTACTGGGTTTTGCATTCTGTAACACTTACCTGATGTCTTGTGGGGCCGTCCAGATGTTTGTTTGGTGTATCCCACACCTCTTGCTACCTGAACCACATGTTGCACTCTGAAAGGGCACATGGCTGTGTTCCGGGTAAAACAGGTAGGGTTTTGTTAGGTAGGGGTGCACTTGGATGTCTTGTCAGCAGTAGCTGTCTGCTGTAAACCCCTGAAATAAGACTGCCTGGGTGTCTGTTGATTATTGCTATTATAGCTCTAGTGGGGGCTGGTCTCACAGTTGGATGCTTTGGTTTGTTGAGATCACAACTATCATCTTTTTTTAAAATCCTGACACAGCGCACTGGTGCGCGTCCGTGCCCGCAAAATTTTCACCCTGAGGGTGATTTAACATTTTAAGTTATGGCATGATGGCCACCACGCGCGGGCCCTTCACCACCTGACTGGAGCAGCTGAGCTGACCCGAGCCTACTTGGCAGGCTCCTTTCTCATATCCTGGGCAATGCCGGAGCCGGCAGGCGAACGTGAGCCCATTCAAAGGTCCTCCTTCTAAGGGCCTTTTCCCTCCGTGTCTGGCCCTGTCCGGGCCTGGGGGACCAGGAGGCCCCGGCTGCTCGCATCTCAGCTGTTTTCCTTCCTTGGCACAGCCCTCAAGACCCAAGTGTAAGCTTTCTCAGCGAGCATTACGCTCTTAACCGTTGTCCACTTTCTCTTTACAAAACCTCTCAATGTAACTGGGAAATTTGAAATTATGTGTGCTGGCTACTGCTGATCACTTGTTCCCCTGTAGTGTGTCACCTGCATTGGTTCTCTTGTTGTGTTCCCTACTGTATGATCCTCCCCCCTCCCACCCTTTTTTATGCATCCAGCATAACTGCACTGGGCTGTGCCCTTCTCCTCTCTATCTCACTTCCTCCAAATTTCCTCCTTGCACCCTCGATCTCCCTCACTAGGTCTGGAAAATAAACGTTCAAGAGGGATATCCTAGTCTCCAACCCAGGTCTACCTATCGCTGATACCTACATCAGAGCTTCCTCCAGGCTCTTACAGACATCCTCTTTGTCATTCCCTCTTCAGGCCTATGGACCTCTCATTTGGTTTCTGCTCTTGCCCTTTTCCTCCTCTTTCATTAATGGTGGCACTCGACGGGAGGTCCTCCTGGCCCCCTTCCACTTCTCCAAGACCAATCATTAATGTCTATCTGGTCCAGGGCCCTCAGCCCAATCTACTTCTTTTCGAGAGGCATCTCCTGTATTTTATTAACTTCCTTCTCCTGCTACTCATACCAGCACCTCTCTGGAAGGCTCCTCCTGAGCCATCGCCTTCTTCTGCTGCCTCTATGGCACCCTCCTCCTCTGCTCTGGCTAATTTTTCCAACTCCCTCTACCACCTCTTCCCACTCTCGGCACCTCTAACACTTCCGCAGGGCATACCTCAAGTATGTACCCCACCACAGAAGTATTTAAAATGTGCCATCCTGCTCCACGTTGCTTCTCTCAACTCTTGCTCTGCTGTCAAACACTCCTCTGACATCTGCCCCCACCTTGGAGAACTGGACCTGGATGTCCTCGCTCTCACCAAGACATGGTTCACGGACAGGTCTATCACAAGTTGTTATACTCTCCTCCCTGATGGTTACAAGATCTTCTCCAAACCCAGAACCACCAGTCCTGGGGGTGGAGTAGGCCTGATCTTTTCCAGAGTAGGTCCCTGCTTCTGTCTGCAGGCTTACTCCTCCTTTGAATGCCTAGTCTGCAGGCTCTCTAGCTCTCTTCGCCGCTCTCTGACTTTGGGCACCATCTACAGGCCACCTGGCCAGGTCGCCCTCTTCCTCTCAGAGTGGGCTGACCTCTCCTCTCCTTTCCTCTACCCTCCAACTTCTCCTCAGAGACCTCAATGTCCACCTGGATGCTTCTAATCCCTCGCTCTGGCTCTTCCGCAACCTCTGCAACACTCTTTCCCTTTCCATTCTGCCCCCTGGTCCGACACACTCTGCCAGGCATACCCTGGATGTTCTCATCTCCTCAGACATCCCCCTCTCGAACCTTCTCACCACTCCTCTCTCTTGGCCTGAATACTTTCTGTTCTCCTCTCACCTGCCGCTCTATGTCCCCCAGACTAAGTCCACCCCAGTACTGCCACCTACCTTCTCGGTTATTTGGACGTTGAAGCATGTTTCAGTGGATTCCTTTGCTACTACTTTCTCTGCTCCTCCTACTCCTGTGGCTGACTCACACTCTGACACAGCCGTCTCTAACCTGCATCTTTCTATCTCCAACACTCTGGATGTCCCTGCCCCTGTCACGAGGATCCATCTGAAGCCTGCCTCCAATTGCAACTATTGGTATGACTCCAGCCTCGCCAGCCTGAAACGCAAGTGTAGGGTGGCTGAGAGGAAGTGGAGGGTATCGGGTGCATCTTCTGACAAACTGGCCGTCTGTCTGCTCCAAAGGTAATACAGACTCTCTGTCCTGTCCAAGAAGAGAGCCCACATGCAAGCCAGCCTCTCTGCTGCCTCTAACAACACAGCTGAACTCTTTAAAATCTGCAAGGAGCTGGCCAATCCTTCTGCAGTCTCCATCTCTCCTGCCCCCCAACCCCCAGACATTCTGTACGGCTCTGGCTTCTCACTTCACCACTAAAACTCTTCCTCTCCCTCTACCTCTCTTGGTCCCCCTCAGCCACCTCTCCCTCTCCTCCTCCATTCTCCTCTTTCTCTCCGACTACACATGATAAGGTTTCTAGACAAGTCTGATCTATGAAAGTGTCATCTAAACAGGTGCTCCCCTGTTCCTACGGAACCATCAAGGACCACATTGACACCCTCGCTCCAGCCTTAGCCGATTTCTCCAATCACTTATTTGCCACCGGAACTTTCCCCTCTCTCCTCAAGAACTCCCTTTTGCACCCCCTCCTCAAAAAGCCTTCTGCCAATCCTACCTATGCGGCAAACTATCGCTGGATCTCTGTCACTCCTTTCCTGGGCAAACTCCTGGAAAAGCTGGCCATCTCCCAGGTTACTCTCCACACTGAATCTGTTGGTTGTCTCCATGACTATCAGTCTGGTTTCAGAGCAGCCAGAGGCACGGAAACTGCTCTCCTGAACACCTGTGAAGATCTGCTCACTAATATCGATTCAAGCCTTCCTTCTGTCCTCATCCTCCTTGACCGTTCCTCCGCTTTTGACATGGCCAATCACGCTCTCCTGATCAATCGACTCTGTGAGAACCTGGGCATCTCGGATCAGGCCCTGGAGGGGTTGTCCTCCTTTCTCCTGGACCGACCCTCCCAGGTCCAACCTGGGCCCTTTCTCTACACCACCTCTCTCTCCAGATGTGGTGTTCCCCAGGGCTCTAAACTCTCACCCTGGCTGTTCAATGTCAACTTGGCCCGTTTGGCCCACTGTATCTCTACCTTCTCCTCTAACTTTCAGTGTTATGCAGACAACACTCCGCTCTCTTTCAGGCTCCCCTCAGCCTCCTCTCCTCCATTGGTCATCCATGACTGTCTATCCGTGATCCAGGATTGGTGCGCCTCCAACGATCTCTGCCTTAATGACAGTAAGACTGAGATCCTTCTCATTGGGACCCCCAGTCCCCCTTTCCCTCTAGCACTCTGGCTGCCATCTTTGGGCCCTCCTCCCATGCCTTCCTGTGAGGCAAAACAACTTGGTGTCATCTTCGACTCCACTTTCTCCTTCTCTCCTCACATCACCGACCTTGCCAAGAAGGTCCACTACCAGCTGCACCTCCTCATAGGTATTCTTCCTTTTCTCACTTCCCCCCCAGAAGCTTACTGTCTCCAGAGCCCTGATTCTCTCTAGGCTGGACTACAGCAACAGCCTCTTTCTCAATCTGCCGCCTTCTACTCTACGCCCTCTGCAACTAATCCAGAAAAGGACTGCAAGAATTTTCCTTGGCCTCAAGCCCAGTGACCATATCTCTCCAGCCGTGGAATCTCTCTACTGGCTCCCGGTGGCTGCAAGGATCAAGTTCAAGACACCCTGCATCGTCCACAAAGCTGTCAGGGTCTGGGGCCCGCAATACATCCAACTCTCTCTTCCAAAATACCTTCCTTCTGGAGCCCTTCGCTCAGTCACCTCTAACTCTCTGAGGCTCAAACACTTCTTCAGACAGAGAGTGGGGGCTAGATCTCTCTCCTCTGTAGGTGCCTCCCTCTGGAATGGCCTCCCTGCCCCTCAAACTTCAGCCGGACCACCTGAAGTTTCAGAAGCAGCTCAAGTCCTTCCTTTTCACCTATGCTTTCCCTCTCTCTCTCTCACGCCTGTTGACCTACCTGTCTGGTGTGTTGACTGGTGATCTGGCTACACTTAGAGTCGCACTGGGCCATGCTCCTTCGCAACCAGTCACCCCTGCACTGCCTCTGGTCCTAACTCACACTTAGGGGCTAACTCACACTTAGGGGCTTTAGCCCCTGATTGCACTTTCTATTTCCCTCTCCCTGGCACTTACCTTTCCCCCCCCCTGCTCTTTGCGTTATCTCACTTGCACAAACTGAATGACTCAAGGCCTAGTAAGAACGTTATTTTGCCTTCCCTCTGTCTTCCCTCTCTTGTCTTATTGTGCCTAGAAACACTTGTGTACAGGCACATTATAAATGACTCATCATATCATATCTGTTCACCAGTTACTTGAAGGTTTTGCTTGCTCATGGCTTTGGTCCCAGTACACCTTTTGGTGCCTTGTGTATGCCACTTAGTGTCTTGATTCTTGGTTCTGCTCTTTATGCTTAATGGCAATTTTCCTTTATGCTGTCTTCTTCACAGGAGCTGTATCGTGTGTCCAGAAGGGGAAGGTGTTGGCTCAAAGGTAGGTTATCAGGATGTGCGAACAGCACGAGGAGTGGTGCGCTCTTATCTGCACTGTAACAAAGTGCTGACAATATGACTAACTTGCCTTCTTTTCTTCTTCTCTGAAGGCCAACGAATGGTCAGCACAGAGTTATCCTGAGGAGCGGCTAAGTAATTGCCACTGGGTCCCCACAGGCAAGCGTGTGAACAGTGCTGCTTGTGCAGTGGTACGCGTGAGTGCGCAATCAGAGTTTTGTATCTAACTTTTTTGTTTCGGAGTGAGTCTTCTTGGGAGGCACGCGAGCACTGTCATCAGTGTTAAGGCTTTCTGCAATAGATCTTTAGTAGTGTGCAAGCGGGCTGCAAACGTTCTGTGTTTCCTGCCAAAAGAATCTTCAGTTTAATGTTCGGGAATTTGGAAATCCTATTGCCTGCCTGGTTTCACAATGGGTTTCTTAAAGTTGATGCACAGGAGCACAGTAAGCGTTGTTCTTCAGTGGCAGTTATAATGCAAAGCAAAGGGTGTGGGCCCAGGGTGGGGTTTAAATAGCCCTCTGTCCACTGCCCAATAGCATGGAGCCATACATTGAGAACAGGGTTTGTGGCACAAATAGCAGCGATATTGGAGGAAGACTAATCTTGCTTCAAGGCAGTGACCATCTCGGAAGGGTTAAAGCTGTTATGAAACACATGGTGTGAGCGCTTTCCCCTACCAATGTGGTCCAGCCTCCCACTGTGTACCTCCCTGGGCCTATGATCAGGACACTTGATTGCTCTCTAAATAATGTTCTCGGGTTGAAGCACCAATCATGCTTCTGTTTCTCCCTATAAAAAGTCTTCCAAGAACATAGCACCCACCAGGTCTTTCTTGTTTAAGCAACTACCAATTACTATTTTCCTGCTCTTGCTGGGCCAAGGGCTCTGCCTGCATAAACTAAGTGCAACTTGGGGCTGGTCCCCATGCAGACTATGTGGGGTTAATGATCCTGTCTCCTGTCCTTTGGCTGTTCCCTAAGTATTGGCTGCCCATATATCGTAACAACCCCCTCTGGTCCCGCCGAATCCTTGCACAAATACTGACAGGCCTAATTCATTCTCATCTGGCCCAAGCTCCTAAAAAGGTACCATATGTTAGGGGTGCCTCTTGTTCTTCCACCTCCTCCAGGATGACACTTCAGGCCTCCGCAAGATGACCTTGCTTTTTCATTTTGGCCCCCCCAGAGGCCAGGCTTTGCTCTCTAGAAGACTGTTGATAAGCGTGCCAATATGGGTCTGTCTGTCTGTGATAAAGCCCAAGCAACTTCTGTGTTTCCTTCCACAACCCCCTTGAAGGGTCTCCTTCAGGGACTACTTCATCACCTGCTCCTTCAGAGTTTTTAACATCAGTCAGGTCTATAGATGCGGTTCTGATGTAGACCAAAGCATACTCTTCAGGCACTGGTCTTTGGTTTAGCCACTGCCAAGATGTGGGATATAATCCCCAGCCCACTTAGCAATTCTTTGACTTTTCCTCTTATTGATCTAGCCACTTCCCGTGACCTGGACATAGTCCCCGGAAAACTTTGCATCTCCTTCTGTGCTGGTGTTACAGCCCCCAGCAGGCTCAGAGCATCTTCTTTCACCTGGCCTGTGAGCCCAGTGACTGATACCCTCACCCAGCAGTTGGGCCTTTATATAGGGCTAATAATTACTTGGAGAAGTCATACTTGGCCTCAATGTATGCCTGCCTGGTCCTAATATTCTCCCAGGATCTGATTGGGTTGACCTAATGTTTTACCATAATATCCCATGTGTTTCCTCTTTACCTTGATCTTCCCTCAGTGGGTTTACTAGTTAGAAATCCATATCTGTGATTACTGATCCTGAGCCTGGAGCAGTTGGCAAAGATGTTATATCCTTGTTCACAATTTTGAAACCTGCTGCCAGCTATACCGTGACTGCACGGTGCCCTGACCTGCCATTTTGTGTCACCTGTGGCTCACTGTCCAGCTGCACTATTGTTACTATCCAGTGCCATAGTTAAAAGCTGACCTGCAGGGTCTGATTTCTTCTAGGCCATTCGACTGCCTGTGCCTCTAGGTGCAGACAAACACATCCACTGTGTGCATTCCCGAGGCTGAACGTCAGGATTTCTCTTGTAAAATGAGAGCCTCCCACGTTTAGTCTGGACCCCACCTTATCCTCCACAATGTCACGGCTTGACATCTTGACCACAAAAGTGATGGGTGGAAGGTTTCAAATGAATCTAAACCCTGGCACCGTGGCGGCAGCTGCTGACTGATTTGCACATGGCTGGTCCCCTTTTGCAATGGCGCAGACGGGCTAAAAAACGGTGGTGTGGAAGGTTGCCCAGAGCAATTGCCAGTGGTTTAGATTGATTTGAAACCTTCCACCCATCACTTTTGTGGTCAGTGTGTTTCTCCTTGTGAGAGAGGGTATGCCCAGACGTGGGTCCCTTGCTCGCTGCGCCACAGGGAACCAGGTTGCACCTTGCTGAGGAGGTCCAACAAGCCTGAAACATGTCTGGGGTTGCTTGGTTTTCTGTGCAGAGGGGACCTGGCGTAGCAGTTCGGGCTGGGCTGCTACCTTCAGTGGCGGGAGCTGCTGACTGATTTGCACATGGCTGGTCCCCTTTTGCAATGGCGCAGACGGGCTAAAAAACGGTGGTGTGGAAGGTTGCCCAGAGCAATTGCCAGTGGTTTAGATTCATTCGAAACCTTCCACCCATCACTTTTGTGGTCAGTTTGTTTCTCCTTGTGAGAGAGGGTATGCCCAGATGTGGGTCCCTTGCTCGCTGCACCACAGGGAACCAGGCTGCACCTCACTGAGGAGGTCCAACAAGGCCGAAACATGTTTGGGGTTGCTTAGTTTTCTGTGCAGAGGGGACCTGGCCTACCAGTTCGGGCTGGGCTTCTACCTTCGGTGGCGGCAGCTGCTGACTGATTTGCACATGGCTGGTCCCCTTTTGCAATGGCGCAGACGGGCTAAAAAACGGTGGTGTGGAAGGTTGCCCAGAGCAATTGCCAGTGGTTTAGATTCATTCGAAGCCTTCCACCCATCACTTTTGTGGATGGCTTGACACCTTACCTGACTCTCCAATCAGGGCTCACTTCTGCCTCTACACTGAAATCCACAGGGACTCCTCTTCCAACCCACCACTTCTGAACCCCAAGGAAGAAGAGAGCTCATCATTGCCCAAACAAATAGGACTATGAACACACTGTTCCTCTGCAAACCACCCTCTCTTTGCACTGCTGTCCCCTTACACGCACCCTCTGAATATCCAATAGCGCATCTCCTTCTCAGAGTCCCCCACATGTGCCAGGGATTCAACCCGTATCTCTTGGTCAACATCCCCAGTTCACCTGCACTTCTAAAGGCTGTCAATATGATTCCCAAGCAGCCTTCTCTACTCCTGGGTGATGAGAAGGGGCAACTTCAGAATAAGACTTGTATCACCCTGTACAGCCTCTTAATGCATTCCTCTGCATCCAAGCAATTCGTTTTTCTTCACAATTAGTATTTTGTCTCATCACAGAAATGGTGGTATGCTATTTTACAGCCACTAAATTAACTCTCCTGATTCTTAGAACTTTTGGTGGCAGACGAGTAAATTCAGTGGTAGTACTAGGTGTGAGGATTTCTGGCATGTGAAATTAGTTGTGACCAGAGAGCTATTTTGTGAGATCACTTAGAGGCAGGGGATCAGTGTCCCGGAATTCACAATGAATCCTAATTTCTCTGACAGGAATAATATCACAATAGTAACTGAAGCTTAGGTGCCCCCAAGAACTGACCACCTTCTATCATCTGAAAGCCGCCTAACAGGAGGGATATCGCACATGTATTAGAAAGTGCCTCCTTAAACAAAAAGCGCAGCCTCCTTCACCTGCAAATTCTCTTCCAGGTTCCATTGTTAGAAGGATTACTCAAGAAGGTTGAAGCCCTACAGCCATGCATAAAAAACAAATGATAGGCCCTCTTCTACTGAGGGGAAAATGGGGAGGGTTGAAGAAACTTTAAGGAACTAGAGCAAAGGGTTAGCTGCATATGCTATCCTGTGCCATGAATACATTCAGAACTGAATTTGAAGCTGGAAGGTTATGAATTAATCTTAACCATTGAATATATATCTCTGTGCAACCTTCCTGGCTATTGCTGTTCAGCTGCCATGTCATTACAGAAGTGGAAAGACCCTATGCAAATCAGACATTGGTCCCATCCGAAAAGGGTCAGTCCAGACTGAACTGCTAGGTCATGTTTCGTTTGTGTGAGAACACAAGCAACCCGTGGCATGTTTCAGCTTCATTGAATTCCATTTCCACCCTAGTGGCACCAGACGGTTAGCCTTGCAAATACCAGCTAATACTGCAATCAAAACATATTCAACTTCTTTAAATAGTTAAACCAATTGTCATCTCAAACTTCTTCTTTTCTCCCACAAACAATACAGGGTAGGAGCTTCCTTGTAGATTGGGTTGGTTTGTCAGTACAGGGTTTCTGGTGGAGTCATTACAGGCGAGAGACAGTGCACACAAGTATGTTATCACAGTTACCCTGTATCAGGCAATACATCTGCCACTCATACCTCAAAGCACCTACTTTTTTTTATATAACGAGGACCTTGAGTGAAATTTTAGATGCTTATTCTGATTATTCCTTGTTGTAGATGGGGAGATGAATGCAAAACACTCTCAAGAGCTTGTGAAAAATGATTAAATGAAGCACGGTCGAAGCCTAGGCATCGCTACACCCCACTGCCTTAATGCAACAGCTAACAAAAGAGAGTGATAATTGGCTGCAATTATGCCAAGTTATAGGCTCCGTCAACTAAATTTACGACAACAAGATGAAACTTCTGCTTAAACAGCTTATATTTCCAGTAGGAGCACTTTAAATCAAAATAGAATATTGTTTGAAAGACTTGTTAATGTTCCATGCTGTAAAAACATTTAACGTCTATTTGCACCCTGAGAGAGATCATTATCCTCTCATAGTTGTTCTGTCTCTCTACTATACTGATCCTGGTCAAGAAACCTTGGGGCAAAGGATATGATATGATATGATATGCTGTGGCCTTTATAACGCGCCTATACACAAGTGTTTCAAGGCGTGACTTGGCAAGCGAGGGGGAACAGAGGGAAGACAGAGACAGCAATCCTACTAGGCCAAGTGTCATTCAGATCGTGCAAGTGCAGGGGAAGGGGAAGAGGAAAAATGCAGAGTGGAGGGGAGTGGGGTAATAGAATAAATAAAACAACAAGAGAAGTAGGGCCAGCTTGTGGCAAGTGCAAAGTGTAAGTGCAGACAACACGTGTCAAGTGCAGGTGGAGGACTGTTGGGATACAGAAAAACAGTTCCCAAGTGCGGGTGTTGCCAGGGAGGCAGTACAGGTGTGTAACAGGCAGGGGAGGGTACCTGGGCCCAAGATCAGAGGGTGTCCAGGCGACCAGTACAGTTTCAGCCAGGAGTTCATCAGGGGAGAGGAGGAGAGAAAGCAGAAGCAAAGAGGAAGGTTTTAAGGTGCTTCTGGAACCGGAGATGGTTCTCCTCAAGTTTCAGGGAGGCAGGGAGGCTGTTCCAGAGGGAGGCCCCAGCCGAAGAAAGAGATCTACCACCAACTCGTTGCTTGGAGAAGCGACTGACCCTGGGGGCGTTGGAGGCGGATGAGCGAAGAGTTCGAGAAGGAAGATATTTAGGAAGAGAGAGTTGAAGGTATTGAGGCCCCAGAAAGCCTTGTGGACAATGCAGAGGGTTTTGAACTTAATCTTTGCAGCCACTGGGAGCCAGTGCAGAGAGATACGATCCTGGGGCTTGAGGCCAAGGACAAGTCTTGCAGTCCTGTTCGGGATGAGTTGCAGAGGGCGGAGAGTAGAAGCAGGCAGATTTAGAAAGAGGCTGTTGCAGTAGTCCCGCCTAGAGAGAACCAGAGCTCTCGAGACAGTGAGCTTCTGCGGGAAGGAGAGAAAAGGAAGAATACCTCAGAGGAGGTGCAGCTGGTAGTGTGACTTCTTAGAGACGTCAGAGATGTGAGGAGAGAAAGAGAGTGTGGATTTGAAGATGACTCCAAGGTTTTTAGCCTCACAGGTGGGAACAGAAAGAGGGCTAAAGAGAGGCCGGGCTGAGAATGACAGGAAAAAAGGGAGCGGGTGTGCCGATGAGGAGAATCTCAGTCTTACTGGCATTAAGGCAGAGATCATTGGCGGCACACCACTCCTGAATAGTAGACAGACAGTCAGAGATGAGAGATGGAGAAGAGGTGGTCGAAGGTAGCCTGAAAATGAGCTGAGTGTCATCCGCATAGCACTGAAAGTTGGGGCAGAGAGTGGCAATGCAGGTGGTAAGAAGTGCCAGGTATTGGTTGAACAGCCAGGGAGAGAGGTTAGACCCCTAAGGGACACCACAGGTAGAGATAGAGATAGAGATAGAGGAGAGGAAGGACCCAAGTTGGACATGGGAGGGTCGATCAGAGACGAAAGAGGTCAGCCATGCCAGGGCCTGACCAGTGATACCCATTTGAGAGTACATCATGGATATCAGCAATGTCAAAGTTGAATAATGGTGATGTTCAGGAAGCCCTCCAGCCAAACTCACTGGTACCAAAATAGAACCAAGCATGACTATAGATCTTTCAGCACTACTTATTGAAGAGTTATATTCTTTCACAGCACTTTCCCCCTTCCCGGTTGGCTAGCTGTTTAGCTCATAAACAACATGGGATCCAGTGAGAAAGAAAACTCTCCTACTACATGTGGTGAGCGTTTTGAAAAAGTGCCCTATGAATCTGGTGCAATTTGTCTGGGAGAAGAGTGCACTGTTGAACACTGTGATTGGGGCCACAAAAGAAAAGAGGGTGATTATGCAGTAAACAAAAGCTCTCTCACACTGGGTGTGATATCGTCTCACCTACAAGTGGTGGTGCATGTTTCTTAGGGGTTTTCAAACCTTGAAGCATTTCTTTGTAATATGTTGTGAGTTTCATAGAGGTCCTGAACCCTGTCTATCCTCCACTGTTTGAAAAGTGTTTGCGGTGATGCTTCTTATCTACTCTACAAAGCCACAGGCATAACTGTAGCTTGGCTTCCAGGTTCCGTTGAAAACAGGAGCTTCTACGGGCCCTTTCACTAATCCAACCTATTTCCAGGGTCTGTCCACTTGCCCCCTGTGAGCTCCTGGACCTCCGTCCCTCTGTTGCTCTGACTAGACCTTCTTAGGCCTTCTTGACAGGATATTGCACCTCCAATATCCTCTTCCATCTGCCTTGGGCCTGTCCAACCACCCCTTCTTTCTTAGTCTGTTCTCTCCTTCAGGTATCTTCTACTCTTGCTGCTATCTTCTCCTCAATACCTGCTTCACCTCCTTATGTTACCACCTCTTCTTCAAAACCACATTCACCTCCTGATGTTACTCCCTCCTCAATACCACCTTCACCTCATGATGTTAACACCTCCTTTAGATCTTTCTCCTTCTACCCATCTTTTCTCCAACACTTCGTCAACACCACTCGTATTGTTCTCCAATGTTCTCGAACTGCCTGCCAAAACCTCCTTCTCCACTAACCAAACATTGACTGACTGGTGTCTCTGTGCTTCATTGGGCATTTTCATGGTTCAGAATTAAGATCCGATGAATAGGAGCTAAAAACATCTCCTGCGTTTCAGACAACACCCTGTAGGCAGGCGCTACTGCAGGGGAACCAGGAGCTACAAGGAAATGCTACTTTACCTTTTCGACCATTATGCATGACCTATTGTATTTAAATGTGTATTATATGTGGCCTGAGAAGCCAACAGTAGCTCCTTATAGCTGTTGGTTTCAAGCTGACCAGGTTCTCCTAGGCTAGAAGCAGGAGGCCACCATCTTGGAATTCTCTTCCCCTTTCCTGTGACTGCATGGCACTGAACAGGGAGGTCACAAATGCCTGCTTTGCAAGTCTGCGAAGCAGCTTCTGGTAAATTCCTTGGCATTCCCTCTAACCCTCCTGAATGCAAAAAGAATGCTGGCACTCGATAGATGTGCCCTCTGCGAGCGAACACACTGTTGCTAGACAGTGCTTTTGTCATCTGCAGGTAAACGTGCTGATGGAAAACTGTGAACTGACAGCATTGTTTCCCGCATGTGCATTGAGGATTTTAAGATAGCCTCTCTGGGCCATTGAAATATCTTCTTTTCTACTTCAGGAAGTTTTGAAACAGTAGCATTATGAGTTTTAAATGTATGTCATGGAAAACGCTTCCTGCTGGTCAATTGACAATTGATTATTGTTTTGTTTCCTCTGGGACTTTGCGGTCTGGCAAGCGGGCCCTCGGACTCTTTCAGCTGTAGGTGGGTCCACCTGTAACTGTTCTCTCCTATGTAACTGGGACTAATGGAGGTTGGCCAGGGCATCAACCTCTGGCTCATCATCGGCTGGCTCATGGCAGCATCTAGTCCCTGAGTCAACCCCTTGGTGGTACGAGAGGCAACACCAATGATCTTACCCCCTTCACATATTGAAATCCTGAATTTCTCACGTGCAATAGCCATGAAAGCTGGAAAGACAGCTGAGCTGGCCCGGACAGACGGGGTTCATACATTTTTTTATCTGGCACATAGAGTGGTGAGTAAATCCCCTGCTTCCAGTTAGAAAAACTATAAGTGTTTAAAGAAGGTTTTCCAATTCTTGCTACCATTGCCTGGTAGTTTTGGCCCAAAAGAAAGGACCAGCAAGTGACAGGCATTGCTTCCAAACCATCTAATTTTTGATGCGACAGCGAAAGTATTCTCCAGAAAGATCTATCGCATATTGGAATAATGGGTTACTTTTAATATATCTATTTGACCACTCAATACTAACATCACATCTTTCAGACTTCGGCATCGGGGGATTGGCACTTGATTTGAGCATTTCATCCCTTAATAGACAACCCAACCAGATATAGTATTGAACTATAGGTTTCTGCACTCAGGGAATGCCTGTTTGGAGTTCCCTCAGACCCCTCACTTTCCTCACTCATGTTCAATCTCTATTTTTCTCCCGCTCCTCTTTTTCTGAGATCTCTGAACTTACTTGCCATAACTACGCTGACAACACCCACGGGATCCTAAATCTACCTTACACATTAACCATAACTTAATTAAAATAGATAGGTGAATGGGTTCCAACCACCTTTTACTTAATCCAGAAAAAGCAAAAGGCCTCGCTATGACATTGGTGTTAATTTCAAGTTCATTCTATGAAATGACTGCCAATATCATTTACCGTTACCGCCACTCGGTACGGCAGAATTACTGCCAGATTATGAATGGTGGTAAGACGGTGTGAATCCCCATTTTTGGAATCAATAGGCCTCCTTTGGGGTTTGTGAGGCATTTTCTGCGAGTGGTAATTCTGCCACAGTAAACCCACTGATTTTTAGCCTTGTAGTGAAGTATTTACCTCCACCTGCTTGCTGGATGTAAATAATCCACTTTAGGGTCAAATACTGTGAATTAGGCGCTGCTGTAAAACTTGCAGTAATTCCATTAATGTCCATAAAAATGGCAGTTATGGAGTTACCGCCACTTTTTTACTGCGCCACAGATCTTGTAACAAAGCCCCAAATACCTATTACAGGCAACCCTCGACGCCGAACACTCTTTCTTTCCAATCACACAATCCAGGCCTTTGCCTTTCCTCCTCTTGTGTGGTTAAGAACTTTGAGCTACTAGTGCCACAATTTATTCTTGGAACTGCACCTTACCTCGTTAGCTAAAATGGCCTTTATTCATATCAACATTCTGAGAAGAATCTTACTTTTCCTAACCTTTCCCAAAAATGTACAGCTAGTATGGCTATTATGCTATCTAGACTGTATTATGCTAACAGTCTATACCTGGGTACTCCAGCATACCTGCCGGCAAGATTACTACTGAGAATAAAGCACAGAGATCACACAACTTCTGCCTGAATGTTTCTGCACATGCTCCCGGTGAAGCTGAGAGTGGGCTTCAAGGTGCTGTGCTTTACCTTTACCTTTACGTGTTGGGGCCAGTGTTCCTTGAGGCAAACATAAGGAGAAACCTGCCTACTAGCAATAGGAGATCCTCTTTTTGCCTCCATTCCTACTTCTCATCAATGGCACATCTCACTGCCGAGACAGTTCTCCGCTTCGTCATTAGACGTGTATTTACTGTTTCACCACAAAGGCGGCAAACTAAGAACTTAGACTCAAGGCTTTGATCCCTAAGTGATCTGGGGCTCATCAGGCTAGACATGAGGACTGTGACACTATTCCATTAGTGTTTTACCTCACTTTTTACCTCACTTTCACTCTACTTCCTATTTTAATTTTAGACCACCCATTTCTTCATGTGAACTAAAAATACTACTTGGCAAGATGCAAATATGGGTAATTCTTTCCGCAACCCATTTAGCACATCAAGGTGCCAAGCTTTTTCAAAAGTGCACTTAGTTTTTCCCTTCTCATTCCTCTACCTTACAATTACCAAGAACATTCACCTTTATACATCATTTACTCATAGGTAACGCTTGAACTGGCCATGGCATTTTTAGAATGAGTGTCCATGCTACCACATGGTACAAGTAAGGCATCAAACCTCCATATGCTAACCTATAAGCCTCTAAATCTGCCTTGGAAACACAACTCATTTGTTTTCATATATTATGACATATCCTAGTTCCTTTCTCCCCAAATATGCTCTTCCTACAGGAACTAAAATGCTCCAATTGAAACACAACATATTCTTCCCTTTACTGTAACTTCTCTTTCCCCCTTTCCTATGTGCTTAAAGTGTTCAATCCCCTGGGGAGGGGTACAAATCGTCACTACAGAAAATATTACACCTCTGAAACCTTTTCAGTTGTAATTTGGCATGGTATAAAAGCATAGTGGCAGAACATAGTATACATTGCATCAAGCCAGAGAATGAACCAGGATTCTGAAAAGGAATCAGCACATTTGACCCCTGTCTGGTTCTGAACGCCTATGGTTGGCCACCGTGAACTTGGCACCTTGTCACTTGTATTTTCAGAATGGAGACACATGTAAAAAGATACGTTTGAAAGGTTTATTTATAGAAGTGCTCAACAAAACATAAAGTGTCCGAACGTTTACCAAAAGTACACCTCAAGATGTCAGGATGATAAAGCTCTTTATTGTCCCAAGTGTTTGTGTCAAAGTGAGGGTAGGGCCCAAAGGGGGTTCCCAACAAAAGGAGCCAAAGGAATGTGTACTTCCCCTCTTGCCCCAAAGGAAATTCTTGGTAAAGTGTTCTGGTTTCTCAGGTTCAACTCCATGACCCACAATCTGTGATATCAAAAGTTCACAGGTGTTCCCGGGGTTCCAAAACACGGGTATCTACAAGCAATCTTGTGTCCTAGAGGAAGGAGTCTCTCCTTCACCTGGTGTCAGAGAGAAGGATGCTTTGGCTACTTGTCTTTCTCTCTCTCTCTCGTCCGTGAGAATTGTTTTCCGGGAAGCTTTGTTGGTCAATGGAGAAGCATGTCCCTACACTTGCTTGCCCACTTCTCCCTACTCTCTTGGGTCCTTTCATGCCCACACTGTTCCTATGTTCTGCACTCCACTAGCTTTATATGTTGAGCTCCTCTCTTATCTGCAGATTATATGGCTCTATCCAGAGAAGACTCTAGCAATCCACATTCCTGACTCCCCTGATGGTATTTCCTGTTCTTCTGCTACCAATGGTTCACTTTCTCCTGATGGTATCATGTGCTCGTCCCTTCAGAAATACTCTTTCCCTCCTGATAGTAGCTCCTTTCCTCAATATAATTCTCTCCAACTGTGCCCCTTCCTCTTTCTTGTGCCCCCATCTCTCCACTATATTCCACTTATGCCTTTCCAGCACTCTCTCTTGTTTGTATATTCTGCCTTTCCTCTGTAGGGTCTCTTTCGCCTACTGTCCAGGTGATATTCCTCACTTCCCTCTTGGAGGTGCTACCTTTCTCCCTCTGTGCTGATCCAGTCTCTGTCTCCCTCACCAAATACCCTTCCATTGCTCTCTCAATACTCTCTTGATCTAGCACACGTTTATTCTTCAGTTCAGTCCGTCTTTCTTTCTCTTCCCAGATTGTACCCCTGGCTGATGCTACTCATCTTGTTCCGCTCCTAGAAAATCTTGTACCAAGGTTTCTCTCTTCCCAGATGGCACCCCTTACTTCTCACTCAAAGCTGGAATGCTGTCATTCACACAGCCACTATTCCCTCCTTTAGCCTCTAATTCTCCCTCTAAAATGTCTCCTTTCTTACTGTCGAATGCCTCTCTTAACACATTGCCCACCAGGGCCTTCTCCTTATAGCACTCCGTTGTAGCACTTCCTTGTGCTGGTGGCCACTCTCTGATCCAGGGCACGAAGACATTTCAACATTTTATCTCTTGCAATGCTTACAAGAGCGGACGAATAATGTTTTATACTTTGGACCCTTACTTGGCAGAAGCGTGTTTTATTTTCCCCCATTCATCACAGTGCAACTTGGATTATTTGTACTTGCGTGGGTCAAACAAGTTTTCTTCCTCGAATCCTTTGGCAACATTGCTGGAGAAACCGAAGATGTAGACCCATACTATATTTTATAATAATGTATACAACAATAGAGCAGGTCTGGATAGAGGGACTCTTTTGCTCTCTTCAGCCTGTGAGCATCTACCTGGTATTTTCTGCTTGTTTGGGCTTTGGGTTTCTCCACTTGGAAAATATACCGACATTAATGAATCTGCATTTGACAAGAACTGTCAGAACCCCTCTTCTGAGAACAAACAAGACCTGAGAACCTGTTCTAATGAAACGTGTTCATTCTGCAGGGTTGACAGTCATGTTTTAGCACCATGTCCTTTACCAGCGAAGAAAAATCCATTTTTCTATCATTCTTTTCCCACCTATAAGGGCAGTCCACTGCTGAAATACTAAGCAATTTTTCTCTGAACAAGAGTACCAATAGCAGTCCTTGCTGGAAGTTTTTAGCGAGCGAGTCACAGCATCTCACTAGGCACGGAGAGCAAGGGAACCACATCTAGATTACCCTCCCAATTTAGTGTGAAACACCAAGCATTTCAACATTAACAAGGCCTAATAACCTGTCCATTGGAGAGTGGTCACTCAGCATGGTCTGTGTTAGGGAGTTCTCAAAAATGTGCTAATTCCCTTCATCTTAGAGAACCCCAGCAACTTTGCTGGATTTTGAGGACTTGATTATTTTACCTGGAAAGAGTGTGAGCCTTTTTTCCGACTCTTTCATGTATTTTGATGTATTTTTTACTCTTGTGTTCTTTGATTGTGGAGTTTTAAGATAACTCCATAGGCATTTGTTCATGTGTGTTACACAGCACTCTCAGTGCAGTGACACAGGGATGTCTTTTTAGACTTCCCAACGGTTTAAATACCTTCTCTGGGATAAACTACTGTTTCCCAGTGAATGTAAGGTTAAATTGACTTTACTAGTCTTTAGACCCAGCACACACTATCTTCCTATAGAGTGCTGGAGGGGCTACCTAGTATCCCCTGTGTCTAGATACTCATGTAGCAGTCAAATGCTACTCTTTTCTATCAAAGTGGCTAGTGGCAGTGGTTTTACAAGGGACTACCATGACCTTTCCCGACCGCAAACACCGGTAGCTAAAAATCATGGGAGCCATGGTTTTCAAAATTACGCCTTAAGCCCCTTTGTTTAAACATGTCCCAGTCTTCTTTTTTCGCCCTTTCATTTTGGAAAAGGCCCTTCTAGTGTTTGTCTCTGCGCGCCAAACCAGGTTTGGTCCCTTTGTTTCTATGCCTTTGGCAGGCTTCAGGACTGAAGACCGCCTCTGGCGTCTTGAGTGTCTGGGGTGGGCAGGAAGTGGGGGAGGTGCCCAAAACTCCTTGTGCTTAGTCTCCTAGGAAACCCAAATGAACTCTTGCGTGATTGGCTGGTTGACTGTCTGTCAAGGACAGCCACCGTGCTGGGTGAGTGGCAGCTAGGCTGGAATGAATGGGAGAAAACTGTTTAAAAGGCGAGTCTCTTGGACTGGAAAGCAGAGTCGACCACTGGAATGAAAGAACCAAAGACAAGCTGGAACTCCTGGACCGTTGGTTTGCCTAGTGAAGCCCTGCTGCAGGTCCGAATTGCCAAGTTCACCTTGACAGAGAAGCCCCTTCAAGGACGACTTCAAGGACGACTTCTTCCTTTGAGTTCGTGGGACCAATCAACTCGTAAACCACCCGGATACCATTCTCGAAGCTGGTTAGGATTAACCAGGGGCAAGGACACCAGCTTGTGTGCTTGAATTACAGCTACTTGAACTGATGTGACTCCATTTTGTCAGCATTTTCCGACAATCCCGTCCAGTGCAGGAGTCCCCCGACGTCCTCCCTCTTGTCCCCACGACTGAGGCTAAGAAACAGTGAGATCTGCAGGAACTGCCAGGAACCAACGTCTTCAGCTGCATCTTTTGCTTCGTACTAAGGTACTGTGCCAGCCCGATTGAGAGAACGCCTCTCTCGCGGTGAAAATTCGTGAAACTTTCCCAACTTGCAGGCCTAATCAGCTTGTGACCCAACATATGATTCTTTTTCGTACAAACTACTTCAAAGACTTTACCGTTTACTTTAAGAACTGCTCTTTCCTGCCCAAGACACTAGTCCATTGACTTTGGCCGAGGCCTATTGAACTGAATCGAGACCTCTAGTGAACTAAAACTACTTGCACTGCCTAAGAAAGTATTTGTGATCTATTCTGCTAACTTGTGCCTTTTTACGCCCATTGAAAGTAAATGAAATGCCATTTTGCTCCTATTTCAGGGGAGCCTAATTTGTTCAGAAACCCATTGGTTTGTTATTGTAGTGTGTGTTTTGTATAATATTAAGTTGCCTCCTTCTAGTGAATGTTTTCTAAATGATTGTGAAATAAATGAATAAGTGTTACCAAGAAATCTTAATTATAAGTGTCTACTTGAACCACTGTGATTGTAAGACCTCTGTGTAACCTCTTGTACTGCTCACATTCCCTTTTGCGATAAGCCTGGCTGCTCAGCTCGCTACTACAAAACTGTAGTACAGACTTATACAAAAGGTTGGTTTTTCTTACACCTGTAGTCCTAATTGTATGTGGTGGTCCCTGAGGGTACTGCATGCAATTCTGCCTAACACTCTGCAATCACAATTATGTTAGAGCAGAGCCTCTTCCTACACCGATGCATTAGTCCCTCTGGGACCGCTGGAGATATACGTGGTGCCATTGTGTTGTGAGGAGCGGTTGTCTTTTTCAAGATAGCGCCCGTCATCTGCTCTCTGGTGCTATCTTTAGCCGCCGAACAGAGCATGTCGTAACACAGGTAATGTTTCCCCTACCTGTCTCTCCATTGATCTTTTGTTATTTCTTCTCTCTTGTTCCCTTCCTGGCCCAATTCTCTGTTCTTGTTGCCTTCCTGCCTGCAATTACCTCAGTCTCTCCCTTCCTTCTCATTCCTTCCCCTTAACTGTACCTCCTCTTGTTGTCTCTTGGAGCTTCCGGCTCCTCTCGGGAAACAACCTTACTACAACCACTGATATTCTAGTCCTGGACATCTCTGAAAACCAAATACCTTCCTTCTGGATTATAAGAGGTTATTTTCATCACTAACTTTTTTCTTCTTGGGGACTTCCTGTTCGGAGCCACCCTGTGTTCTAATGTTATTAAACCATAGGGCACCAGTGTGGCTCTGTACAGTGATCGCCCATACCTCTTTTCCAAACTCTACAACTGGCGTAAGGCATTAGGTGACTGGTCTGGCTCATCTTCTTATTGAGGGACTCAGTTTGAGATGCCAAACCCTTCCCACTCCAATGGTGCAGATGCACGACCTTCTCAATGCAATCTGAGCCATGCCTACCGAGGTACACCTATTGAAAGCTGAGAATTCCACTCTTCAAAAGTTAGAATGCCAAAACAGTCAGCAGGCTAGATGGGCCTTTTCCTTTGCCCAATATAACTTTATAATAACCTAATAACATCACGAACCGAATGTCACAAGGCCTAGTAGGGTCGTTTTTGTTCTGTTCCCTACCATCTTGTCTTGTTGCACCTCGAAATACATTGTGTATAGGCGCATTATAAATAACCAATAAAAACAGTCATCGTGAGCTGGTTTGTTTTAAGTTGGTGTTTGTTGCAAGGTTGTATAGGGGTGGTTTATGTGCATTTGGTTTAGTGTCCTGTTGTGTTGTGTTGGGTGTTGTGAAGTGTCAATGGCGTGTCTGTAGTTTGCAGTGGTTTTTGTTTTTTGCAGCAGAGGTATGTGTCTTGTTTGTTCAGTTTTGGAGGGTGGGTGTACAGAGTATTAGAGAGTTTTTAGTAGGGTTAGTTTTCTATAGTCAGATATGCAGCTAAATCCAATGTAGTGGCTATGCTCAAATATGCAGCTAATTCAATACGATGGCTATACTCGTATATTCAGCTAATTCAATAAGGTGTCTGTACTTCAAGTGCAGCCCAATTAAAACACAAAGGCTATACTTAAATGAGCACATAGATTCAATACTGTGGGTATACTCAAATGTGCAGCTACAATTGCACACACTGGCTATACTTGAATTTAATACACCGGCTATACTCAAATATGTTGCTAAATTTAGCAAAGTGGCTAGACTTTAATAGGCACCTGATTCAGTAAATTGGCTATATTCTTATATGCAGCTAAATAAAGTACAGTGGCTATATACATACACCTGGATTGAGTACACTGGCTATAATCCAGTATGCATCTCAATATAATACAGTTGTTGTATTCTACTATGCAGCCAATTTCAATACAATGGCTATACTATAATATGCGCCTAGAATTCAATACACTGACTATACTCTAATATGGAAGCTCAATATAGTATAGTTGCTATACCTTAATATGCAGCTAAGTGAAATAAACTGGCTATACTAGTATGCACCTAGATTCAGTACAGCAGCTATACTCCAATATGCGCCTAGATTCAATTCAGCTGCTATACTCAAAAATGTACTTAGATTCAATACAGTGACTATACTCTAGTATGCATGTAGATTCAGTACAGTGGCTATCCTCAAAATGTGGATACATTCAATACAGTGGCTATCTTCAAAATGCAGCGAAATTCAATACATTGGATATTCTCAAAATGCAGCTAAATTCAATACTGTGGCTATACTCTAATATGCAGCTCAATATAGTACAGTTGCTATAATTTAATATGCAGCTAAATTAACTGAAGTGGCTATACTCTAGTGTGCACCAAGATTAAATATACTGGCTACAATCTAATAAGCAGCTAAATAAACACAGTGGCTACAATCTAGTATGCAGCCAAATAAAATACAAACAGTTATACTCTAAAATGCACCTAAATTCAACACAGTGGCTATACTCCAAAGTGCACCTAGATTCAATGCAGCGGCTATACTCCAATATGCACCTAGATTCAATACAATGGCTATGCTTAAAATGCGGCTAAATTCAATACAGTGGCTATCCTCAAAATGCTGCTAAATTTAATACAATGGCTATACTCAAAATGCAATTCAGTTAAACACAGTGGTTACACATAAGAATGAAACTAATTTAAATTTGAGAGTCACAAATACAGCACTGGATATGCAGTCATATGGTCTGTTCTTACCTGGAAGTTGCTGCAGATTGCTTTAGACGCCTGGCTGGGGCTCCCAGGGCATACCGGCAAACAGTTGAGGGGGTGTCCTAGGGAGGTGCCCTTAGCCGGCTGCCCATGCAGGGCTGCTCTGTGGCTCTCGGATAAGAAGGCTTCCTGGAAGCCTCAAAGCAATCACTGTGATGGTGGGCAGGAGATGGGAGGGTCGGGTGCAGGGAGAGGGGAAGCACAACACAGACAACACAGGAGACGCTGGGCCTAGTCAGGGTGGCCGAGGTGGATATTGGCCTCTTGGGGGGGGTCCTACACCTTACCAGCAAAGCTGGAGGGTGCTGCTGGCTCCACGAGTGCTCTGGTTCAGTTCACAATGACTGGGTTTCCTCATTGATAATGGCAGGGTCCACGTATATATAACACCATCCATTCTTCTATACATTGTACTCATTTCTCTGTACTTACGGAATACATTCTAAGGCATTGGGGGTCATTCCGAGGTTGGAGGTAAGGAATTACCGGCACCGGTAAGGGTGCCGATGCCGGTAATCCCTTACCTCCGTATTCCGAGGTCCCTTTGCGGGTCCTTCCTTACCTCCTGCTTTTAGCAGAAGTTAAGTACGGGACCCGCAAAGGTACTTCGGAGGTAATTACGGTACCGTAATTCACGGTACCGTAATTACCTCCTTCTCCATTCCCAATGAGCCCTATGGGGCAGAAATGGGAATGGGGAAGGGCAAAAGGTGAATGGGGAATTACCGGTCCCTCCAACCCTGGAATGGACCGGTAATTACTCTATTCACCATGCCGGATTTGGGACGGTTTCGGAGGCAACCATGGAGCTAATTACTCCATGGTTAGCTCCAAACCCGGAATGAGGCCCATTCCCTTTAAAGGTCACTCTGGAAACTAACATTCTACCTGTAGATCACTTTGTGTCTACAAACCAGGAGGCTCATAGCAAGGCCCTATTCACCCTACATCTTACCCAGGAACAAAGTAAGCACAATACATGCTAGATAAACGCTGCTTGAACAGCCCAGTTACCAGGTTGGTGATCAAGTCTGGCTGGAAACAAAACATCTACCCAGAAGACTAGTTCCATCCAAGTTGTCTCCACTCTACACAGGCCCTTTCTGCATAACTCCGATCATCAATCCAGTACCTCACAGACTGGCTTTGCCCTTCTCCTGGAAACAGATACATCCGGTATTTCATGTGCCTTCACTCAGCCCTGGGTTCCCAGCCCCTTTCCAGAATGTCAAAGGCCTGCTCCACCCCCTGTACTTACTCATGGCTCTCCAGAATATGAAGTTTGCTGTCTGTGTAATTCCCAGTACCACAGGGACAAACTCCACTATCTGGTAGACTGGAAGGGGTGCAGCATCTGCAATTGCACTTGGGAGCCTGCTTGCGCATCCATGCACATCTCCTGACCCGTTTCTATTGGCTTAAACCTACCAACTCACCCGTGGGGAGGGGGTATGCCGTCAGCGCTGTAACATTTCCTGTGCAGCAGTGTTGGTCTCCTCGGGAACGCTGGAGATATGCGCTGTGCCAATGTCATTGTGTGATGCTGCAATACACCCCATTCATCGAGATGGGCGGCCTAGTCTTTTTGAAGATGGCGCCCATAATCCGCTCTCTAGCGATATTTGGAGCCACCGAACAAAGCAGAGCAGGTCACAATGCAGGTGATAATTCCTTTGTCTCACACTCTGTTGTTCCTTGTTTTTTCTCTTCTCTTGTGCCCTTCCTGGGCCACTTCTTTACTTTACTTTACTTTAATACATGTGTAATGCGCAATCTGTAGACCCGTAGGCATTAGGGCGAGGACAGAACATAGAAATACAAGGCAAAAACCCTGCACTTAAACAATATTACTCAACCAGGAAAGCCCATTCTTGTTGCCTTCCTACCTCCAATTACAGCAGTCTCTCACTTCCTTCAGATTCCTACCCTTAACTGTACCTCATCTTGTCGTTTCTTGGTGTTCCTGGCTCCTGGATCCTCGATGAATACTTCCTTACTGCAACCCCTGAAATACAAGCCCCATGTATCTCTAAAGTGCACATGCCTTTCTCCTGGAGTATAAGAGTGATTTTTCAGCACTAGCTTTTAACCTCTTGGGGACTTCCTGTTCGGGCCACCCTTAATTCTAGTGTTATTAAGCCGTAGGGAACCAGGGTGACTCAGTACAGTGATTGCCCGTACCTCTTCTTCTGATGCCCCATCTAGAGTAAGACGATAAGGGATGGGTTGTCTCATCTACTTATCCAGGGACCGACTATTTTAAACAGAGAGCTAAAACATGATTTTAGACTCTCCCATGGACATGTTATTTGACCCTGTAATGCACTCGTCCTTGTGGACATTTCAGTTCAGCAGTTTTGACGCCAACAATGACAAAGACTCATAGATTGGAGGAAACATTGCTACGCTGCATGATGTGCTTCCTCTTTGACAGGACGGAGACCACATACATGTCCCCCTTCAAGCCATACCCCATGAAGCATCACCTGTTGTGCCACCTAAGGATCCTGCTAATGGCTTTACTCTTCAACATCTAAATGGACATCCCGCGTGGGACATCACCCCCTACAACAATGTGGGTGATCCTCAAATCATCTACAAGCTTACACAAATCTTAATAGCATATCAAGAGGCCCTTGGCATTTGTTTTTCACATGTAGACACATGTATAATGCCAAATTGATTAAAACTCAACCCAATGAAAACAGACACTAATATATAATTTGTCAAACTACTCCATCAAATAAGTCCTTGGCCTGAAAAATTGGAAACCCATGGCTATGTGAGAAGTTTGTCTCCTTCTGGGATGATATCTTTCCACGGCTAGACTTAATGATGGCACTTGATTTGCCAAGATCACCCACTGTTGAGATTCTTGGAGTAATCCCTGAGTTTTCATTGCTAGGCAATCCATTGAAAAAAAGGCTTCATAGAACATAAGCCATGGCTATTAAACAATTCCTAAAACATTGGAAAAACAACAGTAAACCTTAACTGGAGCCCTTGATTGCTGACTTGATAACTTTATCAGTAAAAGACATCTCCTACCTACTAACGGAACCAGCCTATCCAGTATAAATTGATTTAGTTTACCTTTGACGATCTGTATGTTCAGTCCTACCATACCTTTTTATCATGTGCTGGAGATGTGAACTGTGACTTGTATTGTAATGCTTAACTTTTAGCGTTGAGTGCTATGAAAAGGCATATCGCACCAGATCATGCCCTCCGCTGCTACCACCACTTTTTGTTTTGTTCTCCTCATTCTCTATTCTTTCCCTCTTCCCAGACTCCTGTCCTTCCTGCAAGGCCTGGTGTCCCGGCCTTCTTTTGATCAATGCCTAATCTACAACTGTATTCAAAATGAGCCACTCTTTTTCATGATTGTGGGTATTCTGATGTGTGTGTCTATTGAAAATGACAAGAACATTGTTTGAAAATAAATACAAAATGGCAACTTGCTCAAAGCCAAAAGCACATGCCAAAACACCAGGATTTCTTGTAGACTGCTTGAATCTCGAGTTAAAGCCATAGCAAGAAAACGTTTCTTTCAACTTAGATGCAAATTGAACAATCAGTCATAACTCGCACCCCCACAAAGAACCATGGCAGTCATCACCCTATCACTCTCCACTCAGGATTAAAGCAACAGCCTGCATCTAGGCTTTCCGGAATACTTAGGAAACAGCCTGCAAAAAGTACAAAATGCAGGAACCAGACTGCTCCATAGACTGGAAAGATGGAGAACATCACACTGGATCCACGAGCACTGTACTGATTCCCCGTCAAATGCGGAATCCAGTTAAAAACTCTCTGTATGGGCCGCTTTCTGAGGCAGAGACCCAAAGTCCACCAAAATGAAAGTGATACGCCTATTAGAAGGCTTCGCTCCAGCAATGTACCCCTAGTAACAGTCCAATGCTTGAACCAGAAATGTCAAGGAGTATCCTCTGCCTCAGTCCTGTCAACCACCCTTTGAAACACTATCCCTACATGGCTTTGCCCAGTGACAGATCACCTGCCCTTCAGTAAGTGCCTCAAAACCCGGTTGTTACTGAATCAAATTTGCACGGATAGGCACCCTCCATAGACTAGACTGTTGTAATGCACTAGCTACCATTTACTAAGGACTAAGAAAACCCTGGAACATAGAATGTTCCAGTTGGATCATTCTTGTCCATGCATGCAATAGCCATATGTACCACTGTGTGCATGAACAGATTGTCTGTTCTGAGAAAAAGTCCAGAGGTTGGTAAATGATGAGAACTGCGACCATTGAAGTACCACACACATTTTCTCACATGGGATGCATACAAGGCTGCAGCTGTTTTTAGCCGTTGTCAGTACTGTGGTAGGTCTCGACATCCGGACGTTCATCTCCTTAGGTCCCAATTAAATGCTGTAAACACAGGATACCCACGCCCTTTTGCCACATGCTACCACTATACATAGCTCTGGGGAACTTGGGGATTAACCTGTGGCTTTGTAGATTACATTTCACATGGCCTGGGCTGGTTCTAGTCTGTTACATAGCAGTCAGCTCCCTGTACGTTTGTCAAGCCACACCTGTGTTTGTCAGACAGAGGACTCAGGAAGCAGCCATCGTAGCTTCAATATGGCGGCTCTTTTAGGCCCGTTAGCTCCAGAGTTTGATCATGAATTTGTCACATAGATCTGCAGAGATATGATGGCCAGAGCTGCTCTGCCAATTGTTTTCATCTAGCCACCTCCCCAATTCCCCTCTCCGTCCACCACAGAATGTTTACTTTGACAGAATGTCAGCTAGTCTGGACTCTGCACCTCGGCTTCACATAACATGCTGCTCTTTGAAAAGTTTATATGTAAGTATATTTTCAAACTTTTGAACTAATTCTGATAATATATCGTCAGTTTTGAATAAGAGGGATAAGGTGCTAAGAGATTTGTGTCTTTCTGATCATATATATTTATCCAATGGAAGAACACCTTATAGCCTACCAAGGAAACAATTGGTGAACACAAGTCAAGGAGTTTGAAGTAATTGGACATATGTGAAATGTTTAGGTAGTGGAGGGGATCGAAGGGGGAGTGGTAGTGTTTTCTGCAGTGCCCCCAGAGAAGGGAGAGATGGAGGGGCACGGCAAGGGGAGGTAAGGGTGATTAGTTCAGAGTTGCTTGGGCTGTCCCATGGAGAAACTGGCTATGGGTGGGTAGGAGAGTGGAGGGAAATAGAACATTAATCCATTTCACAGTTCCCATTGTGCAACAGTCTGAGTGCCATGGGAGTTGTTAAAAGGATACATTGCGAAAGGTCTGATAAGACCCCGGCCTGCATATCACCGCCTGCAAAGGACCCCACAGCTTCAGAATTCCCTTCTACACCTACTCTGAGCACTTTGCTCGTATCGTATATTATTTGGTTATATCGCAATGCACAGTAGTGGTATGAATCACCACTGTACATTTTCCATTTCTACCATCATATTGAAGATAGAAAGGGATAGAATAAAAAAAAACACTTCAGAGGCAACTACTGGTGGTGGTATTTCTGAAAAACCGTCAGCAGTAGTCCAGAAATACCACCTCTGCCAGTGGCAAACTCTGCATGGAGTGTTCTTGCAGAAATACCAGCAGCATAGGTCGTATTTTACCGCTGGTGGCATTTCTGCATGAGAGTCTTCTCAACTCGAAATAATATCTGCAGAAAGCCTGAGTGTAAGCTGCAGGCAGATATTCACGGGCGAGTACCTCAGGGATCCCCACTGAAGCTGTGCGTATTGCGTATCACCGGCCCCCACTGCCCCCCCCCTCCCCCGGTGTGAAATACATCAATAATGCTGAAGTGAGATTTTCCACAGCTATGGTTACTTTGCTTTTGTGGTTAAAGCGACATGGTAGTTTTTTTCCTCCATGTTTTTAAATATCCCCCAGAGACTTGATTTTATATCGAAAATCACACTTCCACACAATGGGCGAACTGTAGAGCACACGTGGACCACTCAGAAATCTGAAGCACTTAAAACATGACGTGGAAGCCGCCTGTCGTTTCATCTTAAGCCTTTGAACTGCGACAGCGCTTTAGAAGAGTTTGTCAAACCGTTTGTCAGACCCACCATTTTATTGTGTTACGACACTTAACCTGCAAGATTGGGTTTCATTTTCTGCCAAAAGCGTCTCTGAAAAGACATGACATTAGCTTGTTTAAAACGATTCAAATCAGACTGCGACTGGGAAAAAAAACCAAAACAACCTGTCTTCCTGGTAAAGCCTAATGCTGACAGCCGGATACAAAGGCGAGATTTCCTGCGGTGCTCGTTACATTTCTGTTAACTGGAGAATGTCTTATTCAGACCCCCAAGGATAGGGCGGTATTGATTTCACCGTTTTGGACAGGAAAAGCAAAACAATGCAGTCATTTCGAGTGTAAACTTAAAGGTAAATCTGTTTAATTAAATAAGCGAGCATAACTGTTACACTTCAAAATTAAAGCGCCCGAGTACTCATTTTGCTTTTCCAAATTAAATATATAGGGGCGTTCGTTCTAAAATTCAAGGGCACATTATAGTGACTTATGTCCTGAGTAACATGAACCCGAAACTGTCATCGGACTGTGTCTCCTACAGATTAAGGTAGGCACTAGCTAAATACAGCCAAGGATCATTCAGATTTTCAAAGGCTTTTGGGATGTTTAAAATTAGGTAATTTTGCAATGTTAAAATCGAACACAAGATCATTAATAATTAAAATGTTTTCTGCTGGACCGATAGTCCTGTACTGTTACTCTGCCGCATCATCCCAGAATTTTTCAAGGTTCACCTTGCTGGTTCACCCATTTTTTATTGACAAGTTGTTATCCTTGAGCCCTTGAAGGCCACAGCACATTATGTGCACTTCGCGTTCCCAAGACCTTATGTTCCAAGGTTGCCAAGCCATGGGGCCGAACTATGCATCATGTTTCCCCTGCAAGAGTACCTTGGCATGTCTGGCTCTGAGGAGCCCTGGAGTGGTGGCAGCCTTCATCCATTTCAGGGACTATAACCTTGCTGTACCAGTCACCTCAGTTGAAATCCAGTGTGCAGTTCTACAGCAGGCCTGGTATATATGAAAAGATGTGTGTGACAATCATTGGGCCAACCTGTGATGTCCAAGGGTTGCACAGGTGAGGACAAGATATGATGACTAGAGGTCTGGATGGACAGGTGGAATGGGATGTCTGGATGGAGGGCTGAATCCACATCCTGAGGTTTTGCTTGGAAAGAAGCAGTGAAAGTTGAATGTTGAGACCACCTCTGATTGGCTTTGAACAAATGAAGCCCTATGATTGGGACTTGATTCCATGGCACTGGCCCCTATTTCCAATCAATTTAGAAGGCTGCATTACTTGGCAGATAATTTGGAATCGTTAAATATCTGACCAAGCCTCTGACAGCAAATGTCTTCCTGGGACATGAGGGAGCCAGACTTCAGGATGAGACCAAGATGATGCTCACTGCTGCTTGTCTTGGGACTACTCCCAACCATCATGCCCTCAGGGAACCTCCCAATCTGTTCACGTTGCTGACCCGATGACTCAAGGGCAAGGATACAAGTACCAAGCCACCCGGAAGGGGACTGAGTCACAGACCTGCAGCTGACCAAGCCTGAGAATCCCGCTTGAACTGCATTATGCTCCCATGCGGCTCACCCTCTATGGTGTCCCTCCTTATCTGATCATCATTGCTGGAACCGTTTACATGCCCTAAGCCCCAGTGCTGCATCTCCGCTGGGTTCATCTGCTATGTTTTACTGCTTCCCTGAGTCACTTCCTGCGTATTCCCTCACCTCTAGGCCTGATATGCAGTGGACCGCATGCAATGGGAACCCAGAGAGTCACCAAACAGAACCCTTCTGACCGATTGACCCACATGGAACTGAACGTGTGACCGCAGCATTCACAAACAGAGGTACGCAACCTCAGTGGTTGACAGTTTAATTGAATCCAGCCAAAAATAACATCAATATTGTTAGCTGAACATGACGTAATCACTACTCCACACTCTATAGCCCGACTTTAGACTTCTGGTCTTCATGGGGGGTATATTAGAAATCTGACTGCATATCTGATAGCGACAAATCCCTACTACGTCTAAGCACACCAAAGAGACTCCATTGTTTGACCTGGGTCACCTTCCAAAGCTGCAAGCATTTTTAAAGGTGGATGCCCTGAACCGGCAAATATTTTCAAGGCTCAAGCTGGTAGACCTTAAACCAATTCAAAGGAGAAGCCCCTGGGTGCTTGAAGCTTTATTGAGAGGGGAGGGGGCTTCTGTAAAGTGACCCTCAGGACCATGATTCTGGAGCATACCAGAACCTGAGATGTCACAGAGCCAAGCCCAAAGGGTCTCCTATTGCAGTTGCTGCTTGAGGTTCCTTTGGCAGGACCCCCGACGGTTAAAAAGACAGTGAACAGGTTCTCTCCCCACCACTGCAGGTTAAACATGGTGTAAATACAGAACGTTAGAGTTCTTTTTGTCTGGCTTGTCAGGCCCGCAAGACTAATGAATGCACTTTTACAGGCTCTTTTCAAAGAAGCTGGGAAATCACCTGTACGAGCTGCATCTCCAGTGCGTGTTTATTTATTTATTTATTGTGCATTTGTTAGGAGCTTATGCAGAAAGTAGTAGTAGTAAATATGTTTATTCGAATAAATTGTCCATCAAACAGGTACAAGACATATCAGAAAAATACATAATCCATTTGTACATACTGAATAAATAATTCCCCAGAGCATGTTAAAAGACAATTCTAGACAGAAGTAACAATAAAATCACACATTCATCAAAGACTTAAAATGCAGCATTTTGACCTATTCAGCAAGTAAATTGTGTTTCAAAACGCACTCAGGACAACAGGGAGGGGACATGGGATTGAGAAACAATTAAAAACACTGAGGATAAAGACGGACCTACTAGGCCTAGTGAGCATTCAGAACGTGCAAGTGCAGGGAGAGGAGAGGGACTGGGGGTACGTGCTCATGCTCCAGAGTGAGCAACATCTGTAAGTGCCCAGTGGTAGAAGTGCTGGGGAGAGGTCCGTCGCCAATGAATAGGTAGGTGCAAGCCTATAGAGGCATAGGCCAGTGGGTGCCGAGGCAAGTGCTGGGAGCGGATGGAGGCTGAAGCTTATTGGGTGTGGGAGGCCAGGGCCCAGAAGGACACATAAGGGCCCTGGTCACCAATCTCAGCAACTGTTGGATTAGAAGAGAAGGGAGGAAGGGAAGGAGCAGGTGCAAAGGAAAGTCTTGAGGAGCTTCTGGCATTTGCAGAGATCCGGCTCAAGTGGAAGGAGGAGGCTGTTCCATAAGAGTGCCAGCTGAGGAAAGAGAATGGCGGCCAGCCCACTGTTTCACTTCAGTGAAAAGGCAATAAAAAGGCAGTGCAATGGCATGGAAACCCAGACATTTCCCATGTGCCAGTGCCTTTTAAGGTACCGGCCAGGAAACTATCACTAATGGTGGCAGCCATCTTTGAAAATGCAGGCTGTTATGATGAATCCCTCTGGGATTCCACCTGCTTTTTGTAGTGGTACAAAGCAGACAGAAATGCATAGGGTTTCAAGCCTCTTCAGCTGCAACATTAGAAACGTATAGAGATGCTATTGGTTTCCTCTTACAGAGCAGGGAAACGCACAGAGCATATTAGCGGCTGTGCGCCCCAAGCCGTTGGGGAAATCTCAATCAAAATAACATGGTTCAGAGAAAACATGCAGAGAGCTAGCTTATCTTTGCGTGTTTTTCTGCCCCGTAGCATTTTTAACTACCATCAACATGATTCTATTAGTGTCTCTGACAGTAGACGGGGAAACCCTTCTGGAGAGATGAGATCGGCATTGTCTGTCCTCTTGACCCACCAACTATCTCAGGGACGATACAACCAGTTATATTAAAGCAACGCCCCTGAGAAGTACCACTGCCCTTGGTGAGATTTTCACTGAGCTTGGTTTCCCCAAAGAGGTTGTTTCAGATCGAGGTCCCAACATTATGCCAGGTGATATAAAGGCTTTGTGGACAGAATTAGTGGTACAATACAGGTTTAAAAAAATGTTTTTATTGCTTAGACTAAGAAGTAAGACATTTTAACCATTTACATTGAAACACATCAGTTATCTTCATTTCACAAATCTTAACATAATTCTCTGAAGGGCGTTCCATTGGAAAGTGTAACCACTTATAACCTTTATGTTATTATTCATTCTTCATTATGTTTTACAATTCATTAAGAGTCTCTAGACCATTCTTGAGATAAATGTACCAATGGCAACCCCACAAGTCAAAATTGGCCTTTCTATTTCTGAAAGGGGTATCTTTGCTATCTGTCTGCTTTAGTCATGTCTGTAGCTTTCGAATCTGTTGGTCAGTCATCTTTTTTGAACATTTGCAGTATTGCTTCGATGAATTGCAGTACCGCCAAGTTCAGCCTAAAGGACTCCCTCATAAGCATCCATTACCACCACATTGAGTCTAAGGTTATGGTTAAATGTTTCATATGCGCCTGTAAGTATTTATCTCACAGGGCAGAAAGAACAGGACATGAGGTCACTAAGTGGAAAAGAGTTTCAATCAGCCCTGGAAATTTGCAAAATCCACAGTGTGAAAGGTCTTTGGGTATCAATCTTCTACTAACTCCACCTCTCTAGTAATTCAAATGTTCAATCACACTCTAAGTAACAAGTTTCTGTAGTGAGGCAATTTTTTTTTTAATGTGATAGCGTGGAGGGTGATTTTAGCATTTTCTTTCCATTTCCAGGCACGATCTTAAAATATCCAAATTTCATAGGTGAACAGTTTCTTTTTGTAAAATCTTTGTAGAGGAGGTCCCAGACATGGACTGCACCCCAGCCCCCCATTTCAAGGTACCAGGGACATACTCGCCGAGATATGTGACGTATGAGGAACAAATGAACCAACAGAGAGCAATTCTAGGCCTCTGCTCAGTGCCCATCAGAAATGCAATACCCGTCGAAGTGCCTATAACCAGACAGCCATGGGCAGCTCGGTACCCACTGAGACAACTCTACCAGCAGCTGACACGAAATGAAGAGTACTTACAAACTGTCCCCGAAGAGACCCAAAGAGTCATAATGGAGGATAAATGGTGATGACATAAGAACCTGAACAGTCGTACTAATGAACATAAACGACGAACGAAAGTTGACATTCAAGGGCGAAATGCTAGGAATAATGTTGCAATGGACGTGTAAGAGAAAAGATGTTAATATAAAGAAACGTAACCAATAATTGAGATGAACACACGTAACTGACTAAAATGCCTGTAAATAGGCTTGGAACGGAAGAAGCTAAGAGAACGGTACTGCTTGCAATGCTTAGTAGAAGAATAGATATCTACCTCAATAAAGCACACTATACAAGTGCAACTCCATTTTGTAAAAGCAGAATTAAGCCTAGGCTGCAAAGGGCTAGCAAGGCCAAGATTCATATTCCAGCCAAAGGGAAGAGCGGAATCGAAACTTAGTGAGAAGTAGCTCATGCTTGGAAATTCGAGGTCAACCTAAGGAAGGGAGGAGAGTGGCAGCTCCGGAGAATCGAGACTTCAGAGCATAGCAGCCAGCAAGTGAAGGTCGAGATAAAGAGGCCCCAGGCAGGTGGCGAGGCTACGGGAGAATCAAATACACGAATACAAGGAAAATGAAGCAGATTCACGGTGAACAGACACGTGACCAGCCAAGGGCGAAGAGGTACCAACGTCTGATGTCACCCAGAAGCCGAGGATGTCATAACTTTCCCAGATAAGAAGCTACAGTTTCGAAGCCATCCTCAGCCAACTAATTGACACATAGGGCCTCATTACAAGTCAGGCGTAATGGGTTAACGGGGGCCGCTAATGGGTGCAGACCCGTTATTCCCATTCTGCCTGATTACGAGGTCCCCTCGCGGGACCCGGTAAGGACGCCTGGAACACCAGGCGTCCTTACCGGGTCCCACGAGGGGTCCAGGGAGCTAACTACGGGCCGGTCGTAATTGGCTCGTTGTTAGCTCCCTCTCCCATTCCCATTGAGCCCTATGGGGGCTCGAATGGGAATCGGGAAGGTCCAGGCCCGGGTTCCCTGATGGAGGAATTACCGGGCCCTCCGAACTCGGAATGGCCCGGTAATTCCCCATTCAGGGAACCCGGACCCGGTTTTGGAGGCAGCCGTGCCGCCAATAGCGGCATGGCTACCGCCAAACCCGTAATGAGGCCCATAGCCTTAACGTGCTGATTGAGGGAAGGGAGGCAGGGTGAATCTTGGGGCACAAGGCACCTGGGTGTCTATTCTGCATGCTGCTAATTAAAGTAGAGATTTATGCCTCGGGGTGTAACTCACCCAATCACAATGGAACGAATAATCAAGGGTTCTATAGCTGTAGAACCAATTAGATATTGTACTTGTAGTGACGTCTATCATGAGTGATGTAGAGGAATGGGCGTAGACGCCCACCCAATAAGAGTTATCCAATCCCTATGCTTTGTTACCATATACAGATATAGCACCTATACTTAAGTTACCTGTTCCAACCAATAGAATTGCATGATAAACTGTTGCACGTCAATGTTGACGATTTTTGGGTATAACTATTGCTGTCTGAATGAAGAATTTGGAAGTTAAAGCGAGACAGGCGATCGCAACACTGCTGATTTCCATTTGTTTCCCCGTTTTTTTTGTACTTGTCATTAAACGGACTTCCCTTTGCCAAACCATTGAGTTGTCTTTATTGATTGGTTTCGGAGTAAGAGAATCCTGCACCCCATCCTCCTCAAGGTGCAGCTATCTCGTTTTATGGTGCCAGAGGGCAAGCTCTGAATTTCAATGGGCCCGTTCAGAGGTCGCCCCGCCCTCCAGTACACTTGGTAGCGACGAGGATGGTTTTGACCATCAACTATTGATTAATTAATACTAAGACACCTATTGACCGTGGACACGAAGTAACTCTAGGCCTTCGGCAATATCACAAGTCCTTCGTTATTCGGCTGAGTAGACTGAGAAGCTTCCCGTGGACAATGATAGTATAAGTACATAAAAGAAAAACTGCAGTAGGTCTGAAGGAACCTACCTTTCAAAGCATAACCCTTCTCATTCCTACGGGCAGCTGATCAGACGAAACAACCGAAAGAGGCGGTAAAGGAGGGACGGTGATCCCGAAGATCCAGAGAGGAACCATGCGAGCGGTGAGTGACCCAAAAAAGTCAATATTTTGGCAAATATCTTGTAGGGATTAGAAAAAGTAAGGGAGAAGGTAAAATAAAAATAGCCAGAAGTAGAGAAGACTGTATATATATAAGGGGATAATGACTCGAGCATAATAGAGAAAATAGTGATTACCGGGGGACACCGAGAGAAAACAGTGGTTACCGGGAGGACACCCGAGAGAAAAAGTGGTTACTGCAAGGGCACCCGAGAGAAAACAGTGGTTACCGGGAGGGGCACCCAAGTGAAAAAGGATACCAGGAAGGACAACTGAGATAAAAAAGTAAGAGGATTCACCTTGTTCCTGCGCTTTAATACAGCAGTCAGAAGAAACATGAACTCAGAGCCCATATAATAGGGGACGATTATGCTACTGTTATGATTAAAGACATCACAAAAGGGGTTCGTTTAAACTCCATAACGGGGTATTGAATAAAAGGCAGGGATGTGTGTGTCCAGCTGATGTCCATCTAGTGTTTCAAGTGTCTGTCGTGCGTGTTCTGGTATATGTCAAATGTAAAGAACTGTATCGTTGATTGGTTGAAATTAAGTTTGGGTTTTACACGATTCTGTAACTAAGAGGGAATCGCCAATGGATTGATATTCTCGAGTAAACTGATGATATAGAAGTTTGTCAGGAAAAGATTGGATCGGAGCTTGCGTAGGTGGTGCTCGCCCATATTGTTGGAAGTATTAAACTTGCATGAAAATATTGTTGGTAACGGAATTTAAGAATGGAGGAGGTTACCCCACTTGCCCACTTATGTAAGCAGCTGCATGCACACAAGCTTAAAAAATATAGTGCAGAGTGAGTTAAGGGTACCGCCCACAAGATGTTTATGCCGTGGTCACAGAACGGGTCCTTATCAAAAGCCGTCTTACAACATATGACGACTTAGTTGCATGCCACATATACCAGCAAGAAACTAGAAAAACGCCCTGCCGTTCTGGAACTGTGGAAAATGTTTGAACAGCCAAAGGAGGAAGAGCCTCCCTCAGACTGGATATTAAACGTATGTACGGAGGGGGGTGAGATGCCTACCGCGCCACCAGCCCTGCCTGAGCCAGATATGGAGGGAAGTAAGTCAGAGGGACTCTACCTGTTAAGAGAGCTTAAGGCAGCCGCGGGGTATAGCAACCCCGCATATGAGTCACCTACGTACAGTAGTGACGAAATCAAGGGGAAGGATCAGGAAATTGATCTTACCTCCGCAGTCCCGAGGGACAAGGAGAGATGCGATGATGAAAGGAAAGCCCAGGCACAGATTAGTGCACCTCTCGTTAAGGAGAGAGAAGGAAAGAAGTGGAAAGGAAGTGAAGACAGAACTGATGAGATAGGCTGAGGCGAGAACAGCTAGATCGCGAAGAGCAAGAAAAACTGCTTGTACGCAAACAGAAGGCAGCCTATGACCAATACAGACAGAATCAGCAAAGTTTAGGACAAGAGCAAAGAGTATGTGAAAAAAGGATGAAGAGGCGAAAGGAAGAGGAAGTTAGAAGGGTAAATGAACATAGGAATGAAAGAAAAAGGGAAGAAAAAAGGACTAGGGAAGACGCGAGGAGACGCAAGTAAGTTGACGATGATATAGAACGTAAGCGTAGACAGAGGGAATGCGATCTTGAATATTAGGAGCGGGAAGTTAAAAAACCCAATCCTGTTGTAGAATGGGAAGATATCGAAGAATTATTTCCTGCGTACAACTCAGTACCGGATACGAGTGGGGCAAATATTGAAGATGACTTCGACACCAAAAGCATTGGGGAAACGATCGATAAAATATATGATGAAATGGGTTTGGAGCCAACATCCCATGTGGAAAGGGAAGACAAGTGCTTGGAGAGCACTCCGTTATATGATACAGAGGAGGTCACCCAAAGTAGTGGGAGCGGAAGACTCTGCCTGGATAGGCTAGAAATTAGTAAGAACAATGAAGATGCAAAGAGCTGTGTGAATTCGGAACAATCAATGTCCGACTCCGGTGGAGAGACGGAGGACGAGGCACGCGAACAAGGGAGACAACGCGAGAAGCGGCTCCCAAGGGACAAAGGGGTACGATGGTCAGACGCCCGTGCGTCTGCATATAGGGCATCAGAGTCTGCCATGCAGCCTGGCCGACATGAAGGAACACCCCACGATCAGAGGGGGGGTATCAGCACCTGCCTATTTAGACAGATTGAGGACACTGCCAGGTAGACGGCGATGCAGGAATGCTACTCCAGCAATAGACAGGAGAGCTATGGGGAAAGAGAAGGACCGCGCATTCTAATTCCTGCTACTAGAAAAGGGGGGGCTAAGACCACAATATATTCCATGGCCACACATGGACAGAGAAAACCTGAAAACCAAGCTTCCAATGTTGACATCGGGAGCCGGGAAGTGGATACACGAGTTAGAAAAAATGACAGGGGTGTCACATTAGCTATTGGGGACATTAAGGGCCTCCTGATCGCCATACTTGGTGAGAGGGCAGACGATGTGTGGAAGCGGGCAGGGTACCCTGGTGTAACCATAATTAACACTACCCATGATGGAGCACCATTTAATAATTGTAGAGCAGCGGTGTGGAAAGCGCTACGAGTATTTTACCCAGACACTTCCGATATGGGAGCTTTAATGACTCGAAAAATGAAAGAGTTCGAGGATCTGTTGATTTATATCCAGAATTTTCAAGACGCATGGGTGCTTGAAATGCATAAATCGTGGATGAAATCTATCCCAGTATTCTACCATATATTGTGCCAAGGGTTACCCAAACCGGTGCAGAAACAGCTCAAGAAAATGGTAGGAGTAGAGGCTAAATCGTGGTCCAAAATACAGTTGACTATTGCACATTACTGTAGATTGTTGCAAGAAAAGAATCAAAAAAAGGAGGCAACTCGTAAGGGTGAGGAAGTGAAGCTGGTGCAAAAGAAACTCTCAAAGTATGCTCTCGAAGGAGCTATGCTGACCAGCCCAGCTGAATCGAACGTACAACAGGCGACTAACCCGTCGCAGAATAACCAGGGTAACGCAGGATTTTACCCGAGGGAAAGGGGATTCAGAGGAAGAGGATGGCAGAGTAATCAGGGAGGTTTCCAGAATAATCCAGGAGGCTTTCAAAACGTGCAGATGGGCAATCCAGATATGTCATATGGACAGATAGCCCAACCACCACCAGTATATTGGCTGTGTGGTATGACAGGGCATGAGGCAAAATGGACAAGGAATTGGAGCAGGCACGGTGAATCCGCCTGCTATCCCACAACAGGGTGGTGCACAGAATCACACAGTACTGCAGCAAGCACCAGGCTTGCAGCAAGGTGCGCTACAAGGGATCCAACCATCGAACATGGGGAACCCGCCACAAGGGCAATCCCAACAAGCACCACCGCAAATGTGTCAGGGCACAAACTCCGGAAGGGGAGGCAACCCTGGGAATGGAGAAAATACACAAGCATACAGTGAACTGAACTTCTACATGAAATAGGACAGCTCGCTGGGAACCCTGATGTGTTCTATCCTATCAGTGACACCAGACCCTAACAGGGAACCAAGGGTAAATGTCGTCATAGGGGGGAAAGAATATTCCTTCTTAGTTGACACGGGTGCAACACGCTCGTGCATACGAGAAGGCAAATTTTCCTTGTCCGGCCAGGCCATAGATACTCAGAATTTTACAGGAGCTCACATCAGAGTTCCGTTTCTGGACAATCTCCCAGTCTCTGTAGGAGATTGTGAGATGAATGTACCTTTATTATATTCACGTCAGACCCCAGTAAACATTTTGGGTCGAGACTTAATGACAAAGTTGAATATGACCATATCGTTCACGGAGAAGGGCATAGTATGCTCCACTCCAGGAATACATTATTCAAACGCGTACGAAATGATTAGAGCATACTCCGGACATATAGCCATGAGAGCTATACCGTTAGAACCAGAAGTCTTCGCATATGGCATATGTGTGCTTATGGGGGGGGTTGCCGGGTCTTGCAGATAGGGCCATGAGAACCCCTGACGAGTTTCTATTCAGACCAAGAATACCCATGCTTGAAGAAGGGGGACAAGTATTTCCCTTAACGATACGTATTGCAACAGTACGGGGGAAGGTAGCAATGGTCGAAGGGTTCGACGACGAAGGCAGACAATGGTGTGAAATTATCGCCATTGAAGAAGGGTATCGAGTGACTGACATCACCGATGACCATCTGTTCAAGGAACACCCAGACTTAAAAGAGGCGAGGGTGGAAGTAAGTCTCATATTTTGGGTCAAAATGATCAAACGAGAAGTGCCACAGAGAATGATGTTAGCATTGATCCGTCTCTCATACTTTGATGACGATATGGCCCAGGTGCCTGTCTCAGTATGGACTACAGGGCCCTATAATGTAGGCCTTCTAAAAGGTGCAGCAGAAGTGAAAATGAAACTAAAACCAGGAGAATTTTTAGCAAGAGCACGACAATATCCCATGTCCAGATAAGCGGATGAAGGGATCGTGAAGACAATTGCCGCCATGATGTACTAGGGCATCCTAGTGACGTCAGAATCACCCTGTAATATGGTGATTTATCCCGTCAAGAAATCAAAGGGAGGATCTTGGTGTTTAATCCAAGATTTAAGAGCATTAAACGATATTGTTGAAGCCGAGTTCCCTACAGTCCCTAATCCATCTACGATCTTGTGTAACATACCGATCGAGGCAAAATACTTCACGGTGATTGATTTTAAAAATGCTTTTTTCTCAATCCTGTTACACTGTGACTCGCAAGATCTGACGTCATTTACATTCAGACAAATGCGTCTGAAGAGCACGAGATTGCCACAGGGGTATTGTGAGTCTCTGTCCATTTTCAATAGAGTCCTGCAAATGGACCTAAGCAAAATTGCAGTAGACAGTATTGTTTTGCAGTATGTGGATGACATTCTGATCTGCAGCACCACTGAAGAGCAATGCCGACGCGATTCTATCCAGTTACTGACTATATTGGCTGAGAAAGGATATAAGGCTGACAAGGAAAAGTTACAATACTGTCAACAGGAGGTGCTATACATAGGCCAGTTAATCTCACACGAGGGGAAAAAGGTTACCCCAGAAAGGGCTGAAGCTATCATGAACACGGCTAAGCCGCTCAAGATAAAGCAAATGCAGAGCTTCCTAGGCCTGTGCAATTATGTTAGAGCATGGGTCTTCGACTACAGCTCGTATACCAAGCCCCTTGTTCCAGGCCCTAAAGAAGGCCAAGGCAGCAAAGAAAAAGATTGAATGAACTGAGGCAATGGAGAAGGGGTTCGCAGAACTCAAGAGGGCGATTTGTTCGGCACCAGTTCTCGGGATTCCTAATTATGCAGAGGAAATCTACCTGTTCTCACATACGAATGGCAACGTTATGACGGCAGTACTTGCCCAAAGTACCTCGCTGGGGTACAAGCCCCTAGCATATTACAGTGGGAGCTTGGACCCAGTCATGAGAGGCCACTTCCCATGCAAACAAAGTTTAGCTGCCGCAGCGTTCACCATAGAGAAGGTGACAACCATTGTAATGGGTTGTTCCATGACGTTATACGTCGAGCACTCATTATTCGCCATCTTGGAGAAACCAAAATATACATTGACATCTCAAAGGGCCTCTGCCTATGAGGTGATCATATCAAATCCATCAACCAAAATAGTTCGATGTAGAACAGTAAACCCCGCCACGTTCATAGCTGAGCCAGTCACTGAAGGAGAGCCAATACATGACTGCGCAAACTAAGAAGAGTTCTATGATGAAATCCCCAGGGTGAAAGAAAATGCCCTGGCAGGTGGAGAGATCGTTTTCATTGACGGTTCTTCGTGAATAGACCAAGAAGACGGACAAAGATAGACAGCCGTTTTATCGTAATGAAACACATAGCAAACAGAGAATTTCAGATACTCGTCAGTGCAAGAATACCATCTGCAGGCTGCAGAGTTATTGGCGTTGATACTCGCCATTGAGAATCATGCAGACCAGGAAGTAACGGTATACAGTGACTCCGCCTATGTGACGTCAACACTGCACGCTGGCTTAGCGCGCTGGAAAAAGAGGGGCTACCTCCGAGCAGACGGCACACCAGTGCAGCACGCAGCCTTACTGGACAGGCTGATCAAGGCACTACAGCTCCCAGTGGGCATAGCGGATGTGAAATACGCCGCCCATACTCACGGGACAGATTTTGTGTCGCGCAGAAATCATGCACCAGACACGGAAGCCAAGCGTATGGCATCCAAAAATGAGACGATCATGGAAGTGGAAGTGGCACACAACCATGAACGAATGATGGTAGCTCGAGCCACACCAGAGGCCTACAGTAATATGGGACAGACTCAACTGATGGCGCTTCGAGGGGAGGCACCGCGGGATGAAGAGAACCTGTGGAAGCATCGAGGGTGTTCTTTAAACCCCTCAGATGGGTTGTGGCGGCAAGTCAGCACTGGTAAACCAGTCATGCCGGTAGCTCTACTGAAGATAGCATTGGAACAGCTGCACTACCCATTTCATATGACAAAAGAAAATCTTGCTGCAACGCTCGCAGAAGACTGGTTTATACCGAATTTAGCAGAGCATGTTGCATTCTTCATGGTGAACTGCATAGTCTGCCAGCAATTCACCGCTGGGCACACATTAAAAGTAGTGAGAGGAATCATTCCCCAGCCGAATGGGCCTTTTCAGCACTTACATATCGATTATGTTGACATGATTCAAGTGTGTAACGGGTACAGGTACTTAATCGTAGTGGTGTGTCCATTCTCTAGATGGATAGAAGCAGGTCCCTGTACACACACAGACTCAACCTGTGCTGCCAAATTCCTGGTGAGCGAAGTGTTCCCTAGATGGGGGGTATGTGAGGTGATGAGGTCAGACAATGGAACTCATTTTGTAAACTCAGTCTTTGAACACATTAGCTTGCTGCTTGGTATAAAGCACAAGTTTTCGTCGGCGTATCATCCGGAAGATAATGGGGTTTGTGAGAGGCTCAACAGCTTGTTAAAGGAAAGGATAGCCAAGTTGAAGCTTACTCTAAAGAGGGATGGCTGCACTATCTACCACTGGCATTGTATGCTCTTCGGAACCAACCAGGCTCCGACCATCATCTTACGCCGCATGAGATAGTTACAGGAAGGAGGATGAACACCCCCTTTCCCTGTGAAATAGAGCTAGATGTGATGCCCAGTCAACCCGAGAGGTTCTGGGAACCGAGTTGTCGGAATATCTGAACTGCATGACATCAAGCTTTCTTATCGTTTCAGACCAGGTACAGCGACAACGAAAAGGGTGCAGCACAACACGAGACCCAGCAGGAGGTGCGGAAACAGACACAGTTCAAGGTCTATGTGCGCCAATCATCTTCCCTGGTGATGCTGTGCTGGTAAGAAACCACACGAGAAATAGGTGGGACAAGCCAAGATTCAACAGCCCGTTCATCGTAGAGGACTGCACTCCCTCTGCCATTAAATTGCAAGGCAGGCAAGCATGGATCTTCCTTACTGACATTAAACCCTATATTGGTAAGATCCCTCTAGCTGCACCCCACCGCAAAGAACCTACAGACAACGGGGAAGAACTTCAGCATGTGCAGACGAGATCCATGACGAGGAAGAAGGACGCATGAGCAGCAAAGCCAAGACAAATGAACTCTGTTTGAAAATTGTGGCTTAAAACCGGACATTTCCTCTAAGCTAAAAAGGGTATAAAGACATAATGGACACTGGGCATTTTAGTTGCAGGGTAAAGAAGAGAATTATGCATATAAGCCACAACGCATTGACAATACGAACTTTTGAACCAAGCCACACTTAGGCATTGTTGAAGAAACAAGACTCTGATAAACTGTACACAAGGACTTCTCGTTAAGAACTTAACACAGTAACCTGAAGCAACCAGCACCAAGACTTTGTTTTGCAGATCTCATGGTATCTCCCAGCAGAAATCTCACATGGGATGTACTCGCCTACTTCCAGTTACTGGTATTATCTTATCCGTCACTTATAGGGAGAGTAACTTGTGTCACAGACTTTGTTTGATATCCTGCTAACAGGAAAGTAATCCGGCAACTACTGACTGTCATTGCGGAAGCCTTCGCCAAGTTGCCCGAATACAGTGATAAGGACACAAATGCTTCCACCACAAGTGATCATAGATGAACTCACGTACACGCTTTTCTTTCGTATCATAGAGGAGTGCCCAGGACTCGTCGGGAGAACCACGGACACACTCACGTACATTAGAGATCCAAGAAACACTGAAGATTTTAACCAACTGTGGATCAAGCTCAACTACGTAGTGGCAATCCACACAGCAGGAAAGTGTAAAGAGTGTTCACGTCAAAAGAAAGGCCTATGATCTAGAAACCAGCAAAGCAGGACAATGGCCCTCATTACAACCCAGGCGTTAAGGGGCTAACAGCTCCGTAAAAGGTGGCGGCGCCGTTAAACCCTTAACACCTGATTATGAGGTCCCTTTGCGGATGGTACTTTAACGCCTATTTTAGCAGGCGTTAAAAAACCAACCCGCAAAGGGACCTTGGTGCTAAGTACGGTGCCGCAATTTGCGGCACCGTACTTAGCGCCTTCCCCATTCCAATTGAGCCCTATAGGGCAAAAATGGGAATGGGGAAGGGCCATGGCGGCATGGGGAATTACTGCCCCGCCAACCTCAGAATGGGGCGGTAATTCCCCATTCCGCCATGGCGGAGTCGGTAAATTACCGGCATGGACCATGGTGCTATTAGCACCATGGTCCAACGCCTGGGTCGTAATGAGGGCCAATGTCCCTGTCTCCCGAGGACAGCCGGCTGGCCCACAATGTCCTATTCCGGCTAGACACTGACTATCCAGAAATGGTGGGGAGACCTGCCGAGGTTGACGTCATCACCTTCATCAGAGATCCAGCTAATGTTGCACACATGGGAACACTCCTCCATGGGATCATGCTCCAAGTGGAGCTGCCCAACTTCCAACAAGAATATCTACGGAGATTCCAGTGAAACTTTCCACCGAGGGACAGATCGAGGAGACAGAGACACGGTTCTTCATCTTTCCGCCGTGGGACAGATCGAGAAGAGCAGAGAAGAGAACTTCATTGTTTTTTTTAATTTTTTGTTTTGCATTTTTTATTTTATTTTTTGTTTAATTTTGAGTGATACCAGTTTTGCCATTTTTCCACGTTTACATTAAACAGGATCCAGCATGCCTTCAGGACTGAAGCAATTTCGGGGGGTGGTCTGGGAATTGACCTATTTTGAATATGCATAATGAACGTGCTTCACCAAAGGTGTTAGTCTAACCTTTTTCCATAGTCTAGCAAAGGAACTGGATCCCGTAACCAGAGACAATCGTCACCTGCAAGAGGGGGGATACTTATGAAGCACAAGTCACTTTATGTTACAAACTTTCTGAGAAACAATAATGGAGTAAGTGAAAGGAATTAAACACTGACATTGACATGAATGAGATGGGGCCCAGAACAGTAACCTGGTCCTCCCACAGAGGGACGCCCCCACTTTCCTGGAAGAAAATGCTACAAATTGTCGTATTGCACAGTTATGTGTATATGCATAGTAATTGTAATTGTTTTTCTGTCATTAACGATCAGAATTTCATTTTTCATTGGTGCACAAAGTGTCCCAATTTTAGTGCACCCACCAGATAAGGTACGCATGAGTCCCACGAAAGCACCTAGACGCTATATAGTAATTCCAGTCCCAAGAAAATCTGATGGTAAAGTAAACAACCTAAAATCGAATATAATTAGTAGTGATTTATACACACTTGAGGTAACGAATAAAGAAAAAAGCTGGAGACAGGGTCAGCGTCAAATGAATGAAAATGTAGCACTGACCACTACACGCACACACACTGAATGCACACGAACAGGAGCAAGTGTCAATGGCTTTAGAACCCCAAACGATGGCAACAGAAAGTACGAGACTGCCCACCAAACAATCAGTCCCAGAAAATAGTGGAAGTGACCAAGAAGAAGCAAATGAAAGACCAACTAAAGAAGATATAGCAAAAGCCCTAGAGAAGACAGAAATGGCTACGAGAGAATTCACTGCAAAGACACAAATGCTGATAGATCATGTATTCCCATTTATAGCTAAAGCAAAGAAACTACACGAGGAATTGAAAAATAAGAGACTAGAGTGACAAGCATACCAGTTCCAACAAAAATGGCAAACACCAGGCCCACGATACAACCTTACGTTGGGCAGATGCCAAGCGGATGGTGGATAAAGGCACTCCACGAAAGAATACAAGAGGAGAGGAAGAGAATTGCAAAACCGCCTCCTTTCACAGCGATACAGACAATGAAACCTGCTTCACCGACAAGCATGCCTGAGGGTCCGCTAGCAAGGAAAAGTCACACCAATGCATTTGCAGATGTAGTTATAGCTAACTACAAAAGGACACTAGGAATAAAGAGAAGCCCACATGAAGACAACAATGAACTGAACGTTTACCTGGACAGCACAGCACAGCACTTCTAGGAAATAACATTTGGTACCAACAAATGAAAGAGGTCGGAAGAAGAAAAGCTGAAGGAGAATTCTACGTCTGTGCACTCCTACCGTACAGCATGGGAAAATCCAAGATCTTTGTAGCCGTAGAAATTGATGTCCCGACAGCACACTGTTTGTCGCACATAGCAATGTGCAACACCAGAGGACAGTTCATGGGAAGAGATGCCTCACTGATATGGGAAACAGAAACAGCATATCCCGATGAAGATGACTTTATCCAGGACATTAAGACAAGAAACAGAGCTCATACCAGGAATCACGTGTTCAGGTATGCAAAGCCAGAAGCGAAAGGAGCAGGCACAAGATGGGAAATTAACCCGAGACTGAACGTCCAAGGTAAAACTCCAGAAGAAGCCTGAATTTGGAAGAATAGAGGCCAGATGCAGATTTGGGGAACAGTGCTTTCGCCAAATGGATGGGAAGAAGGAGTAGTGATATGCCGAGCGTGGATGGTCCTTGGAGCCTGCAAGGAAGCAATAGAGCACTCACAAAAACTGTGCAAACCTGAATGGCCAAAGTTGGCGAAGTTGCTAACATGGGTCGAAGACAGAGGAGGACTCCTGCAGATAGTGCCACTGGAAAGCTCAAAATTGTGCTTCAGGAACAATCGCACAAGAAGATGGGAGAGAATCAAAACTGGAGACGAATCTTTGAAGTTCCAGGAATGACTCAGGGAACCGCAGTCATTATGGACCATTACTGGGCGTGTGGATCCAAAGCATACATAAGGCTGCTGAAAAACTGGCGAGGCATATGCACGATAGTGAACGTCCATGTTCCTGCACTAGTGATCCCAAAAGGTGACCTGAGTATTGACAGCTTCCAAAAGGCAGATGCTCACATGAGGAAGATGAGGTCTGTGGAACTGGTATCCCGAATGAAGAGAGAGAACTACTTTTCTGCAAAATCAGAAGAAGCATTTTATGTGATACCTTACGAACAGAGGCTGTTCAGCCTCACATCAGTATTCACAACAATGCTCTTGCCACACATCCAAGTTGGAGTAAATACGAAATGGTTGCAGATAACCAGATGGGAGTTATTGCAGACCATCAACACCACCATAAAAGGATTTAACGCAATCAAAGAAGAATTGAGAGCAATCCAATTGAAGACCCTCCAGAACAGATATGTACTCAACGTGATCACTGCAATGGATGGAGGTGTTTGCGCAAAAATCGGAGAATCATGTTGCACATTTACACCTTCGCATGATGAAGAAAATGGAACGTGAACAGAAGCCATAAGTATGCTGACAAACCTAAAGAACCAGATGATTAATGAAACGGACAAAGTGGATGATAACAGCTGGTTTGGAGCACTAATCTCATGGGTCCCACAATGGATGGCAGACATATTCAAAATTCTGGGATCCCTGCTAGTAATGATATTACTAGGATGTTGTGTTATCAAGTTAATCATCACACAATGCCAGAAAACTGCAAAGAAAGCTAGTGGGATGAAAATCATGATCGATGTCAAACCAGGATGGAAGCGCAGAGACCTGACTGATGAAGAAATCAAAGACTGTGTGAGGGCTAGCGAATTTGCGCCAGAAGGAACAAAGTTTGTGTACCCCAGAAAACGACGAAGGTACGAAGGGAAGTGGATCTATTGCAGCCCAAATGGACAATGTCAGCTCATGACCTGGAACAAAGACGAAGATGTAAAGACAGCAGGAAGTCTGAAAGGAGTGATAAAAATATGGACACTAAAGATGCATACATTCACACCATCGTGTACAACCCCAGAAGATGATGAACGAGAAGCAGAAGAGCCAAATAAGACAAACCCAAAGGAGGATGCAGAAGTGGTCGATGAACCGACCAGAGGGGGAGTGTAGAGGAGGTCCCAGACATGGCCTGCACCCCAGCCCTCCATTTCAAGGTAACAGGGACATACTCGCTGAGATATGTGACATATGAGGAACAAATGAACCAACAGAGAGCAATTCTAGGCCTCTGCTCAGTGCCCATCAGAAATGCAATACCCGTCGAAGTGCCTATAACCAGATACCCATGGGCAGCTCCGTACCCACTGAGACAACCGTACCAGCAGCTGACACGAAATGAAGACTACTTACAAACTGTCCCCGAAGAGACCCAAAGAGTCTTAATGGAGGGTAAATGGTGACAACATAAGAACCTGAACAGTTGTACAGATGAACTTAAATGACGAACGAAAGTTGACAAACAAGGGCAAAATGCTAGGAATAATGGACGTGTAAGAGAAAAGATGTTAATATAAAGAAACATAACCAATAAGTGAGATGAACACACATAACCTTTGAGCTGAACTCCAACTGCATATCCACTTGTGACTTCCCATTAGATATTTTGATTCTTTTGAGTGCCAAATAATTTTCTTCACACTAGAATACTTTTTTAAATTTATGGTGTGTTTATTCCATATACATCCATTATTCTCTATTCCATGTACAGGTTTTTACTCTCTACACGTGTTTCACCTTTGTTCATGTCACAAAGGATCTTCAGGAGAGATATGATTTCAGTTTTGTAAACTTAGGGTTTGTTTTGCCACAATTCAATCATTCAACTTTGTTTTATGTACTTTCTGTGGGTTAGCTTTAAATTTCCTTTGGGTATTTATACCCTTTCCGGATCCCCATGCCTTGATATCGATCTTGTTTTCAAAAAGTATTCAGATACAGTAATTTCTTGGTTATGGTTGATACTAGTATATAATGATACAGCATCTAACGTTGCCAGGTTATAGTTGTTTTGCCAGGGGATTGAATCCAGTTGTTGAATGATATGTTTTGTGTCTCTTATAAAGGACGCCAATTGCATTGTTAGAGGTTGTAGATATATATTGATGAATTGTGATATTTTTTCTGTGATTGAGCCTATTCCATTTATTATAGGTCTGAAGGTTGGGTATCCCTTGTAGTGTTTATGTATTTTTGGGAGGAAGTAGATCGTGGACATTATTGGATTTTGAACATTCACATATCTATGTTCCTCCTCGGTTAGGAGACCAGTTTCAAGCCAGTTATTGCTAATTTCTGCCCAAGTTTTAGTTAATTGCTTTAATGGACTTTGTTCTAATATTTCATAGCTTTGTTGCTCATTTAGTTGTTTAGAGACTTCCCTTATATAGTCTTGTCTGTTCATTAGAACCAATTTTCCTATCTACCTCTATAAAGCACACTATACTAGTGCAACTCCATTTTGTAAAAGCAGAACTAAGCCCAAGCTGCAAAGGGCTAGCAAGGCCAAGATTCATATACCAGCCAAAGCCAAAGGGAAGTGTGGAATCAAAAGTTAGTGAGAAGCAGCTCATGCTTCGGAATTCGAGGTCAACCTAAGGAAGGGAAGAGAGCGGCAGATCGGGAGAATCGCGACTTCAGAGCATAGCAGCCAGCCAGTGAAGGTCGAGATAAAGAGGCCCCAGGCAGGTGGCGAGGCTAAGGGAGAATCAAATACACGAATACAAGGAAAATTAAGCAGATTCACGGTGAACAGACACGGGCGAAGAGGTACCAACGTCTGATGTCACCCAGAACCCGGAACCCGAGGATGCCATAACTTTCCGAGATAAGATGCTACAGTTTCAAGGCCATCTTCAGCCAACTAATTGACACATAGCCTTAACGTGCTGATTGATGGAAGGGAGGCAGGGTGAATCTTGGGGTACAAGGCACCTGGGTGTCTATTCTGCATGCTGCTAATTAAAGTAGAGATTTATGCCTGGGGTGTAACCCACCCAATCACAAAGGACCGAATAATCTAGGGTCCTATAGCTGTAGAACCAATCAGATGTTGTGCTTGTAGTGACGTCTATCATGAGTTATGTATAGGAATGGGGGTAGATCCCAACCCAATAAGAGTTATCCAATCCCTACTCTTTGTTTCCATATACAGATATAGCACCTATACTTAAGTTACCTTTTCCAACCAATAGAATTGCATGATAAACTTATGAGTGTTGCACGTCAATGATGACGATCTTTGGGTATAACTATTGCTGTCTGAATGAAGAATTTGGAAGTTGAAGCGAGACAGGCGATCGCAACACTGCTGATTTCCATTTGTTTCCCCGTTTTTTGTACTTGTCATTAAACGGACTTCCCTTTGCTAAACCATTAAGTTGTCTTTATTGATTGGTGTCGGAGTAAGAGAATCCTACACCCCATGCTCCTCAAGGTGCAACGATCTCGTTTTAAGGTGCCGGAGGGCGATCTCTGAATCTCAATGGGCCCGTTCAGAAGTCGCTCCGCCCTCCAGTACATCTTCATTGGATTTGAGATCAATTTGTCTTTATCCAGATCACAGTCAATGAGAATTGCCCCCCTTTCTGCCCACCAGTTTAATAGAGGCTCATCTTTTGATGTGTCAATTGAATTACATATTTCAAACGGTGATCGTTTTTCTGCTATTCTGCATTTTCTGTAGAAGGCCACTGACTTCCATAAGGCTATTGAAGCTAGAGACTGTAGTTTCAATTCATGCCTGATAGTGGCAATTGCCAATGAGTTGGGAAACTTTAGAATTTTTCTCCAAAATAGGCCCTCTAAAAACGTCCAGACTTTCCATGACATATTCAATATGCATTCAGAGCCATACGTGAGAATCGCAGTGACTTTTTGTCGATAAAATGACAAGAGGGGAGCTGTGGAGAATTTGCCATATTTTCTGACAATTTTCATTCCTTGTGAGGTGAGCCATTTAGCTTTAATACGAAGGGAGAGATAATGTGCTCTATCATCAAGATTTCGATTGATGACCACTCCTAGGTACAGCATAGATGATAGAGCTTCAATGCGCTCTAGCTACACCCACCAGGGGGGTTCTTTTTTTATCTCTTTTTAGCTGATGTCATACTCAAGATTTTAGACTTTTGGATGTTGGCTTTCATGTCATTGGTGCTTAAGAAATCATTCAATTTAGTGATTCTTCTTTGAAGACCAACTTGTGTGCAGTCCATGAAGACTAAATCATCCACATATAAAACCCAGGGAATGGCAGTACCGTTGATGCTAGGTGGAAAAGCCCTCACTGTCTCCTGCCATTCACCTAGGTCAGAGATGTATACATTAAATAGTATCGATGCCAGGGCACATCCCTGCTTTAGGCCTCTGTAGGTCATGATCTTTTTGGAGAGAGTGCCAGTGGAATCGAGCCTTATTTGAACTATGTCTGAGAGTACAAGGAGCGGATCGCATCCAATAGATCTGTGGAAAAATTCCAGTTACTTATTTTCGCCCACAATGTTGACCTTTTAACACAGTCAAAAGCCTGTTGTAGAGCCATATGAATATGATTGACAGATTAAAAACCCAGACCAGCGGTCTGGTGGAAAATTTAAGAAGGTTTTGAAAAGCATGATGGGTGCTTGACAACAGCCCCTGCCGATAAAGGGAAATCTCCTCACACCGTGCTTGCTTGTCGCTTACAGGGAAATTCAACAGTAGCAGTTGGAGTTCAGCTCAATAAGCCTCGATTTGGGCATCTTGTGCCGGTTCACCTTGCCTTGAGGTGTGGGGAGCAAACTTAAGAATCCCCACAAACAATCTGGTGGACTATGTGTTGAACTTCAGGAAAAAGATGGTAGAACTAATGCACAGCATGAAATATAGCTTTGCAGAGAAAATGGTTTGAGCAAAGGATAAGCCTGAGGTTATCATAAAGGCAATGAGGTCCTCAACATGGAGCCTATCAAGCTCAGGGCTATAAAAGAGAAGTGGATGGTGCACCACGCTGTACTTAAAACAGCTGCAGAGTTGATTTATTTGATGGATATGGATGCCTGCAGGGAGTCTCCAAAGGTCTCCTTGTGAACAGGATCAATATATTGCACAGATATGAGAAATTGACTGTACTCCTTGTAGTCCCATACCAACACTGATGGCTCTTTGGAAAGAGCGAATCTTTCCTTTGCCCGGACATCCAGGCACAAGGAAGACTGACAATCTTTGCTTAACTAGTTTTTCATGCACTTTTCTTTGATACCAAGATTAACACTGCTGTGTACCTAATACCTATATACTAGAGACAGTCTGTCTTTCAAAAGCAAGGAAAGACTTACAGGATCTATAGCAAGGTCAGAGGTCATGTCAAGACTGAGGTCACCAGGATACTATACCAAGGCAGAATTGAACCCTCTTTGAGTCTATGGGCTAGACCTGCCCTGGTGATTCCGAATTCTGGGCTTCTGATTGACAGTTCAGCATGAAACACCAGAGGACTCAGCACTGCCAACAAGGCAGATGCACACCCCATAATCTGAGTAGGTGAGTGCATGGATAAGGTAAGAGCTGTATACTCCCTGGGGAGTTTTTTCTTTACCTTGCTTTCCGATTGCCCTGACCCACCAGTCCCAAAGCAAAAACATAATTCTCCACTCAAGCAGATTGGTACTATGTCCTTTGGCTTAAAGCCTGCACTTGTAATGTTTACAAGGTTCATAAAATTCCTGCTACTCATCTATACATCCATCCATTGTTTTGCCCCTCATAACCTTGCTGACTGCATCCCACGGTATTCTCCTTCTTGTGCTCTGGCTCATCATCTCTTCATAAGCTATCAGTCCCCCACCCCTCCTGTGTCCCCTATCACTTTCACTCCTTTAGCTCATTTGCCCAACTCCACTGGAATGCTCTCCATATGGCCATCAAAGAAATCTCTTAAATGGAACTCTTCAACACTCCCCTTGCCATCCATGGAAAAAGCCTCCAGGTGCTTGCATCCTCCTATCCACACTTGCTGCCTGACCACCTCCTTCTGCATTCTGTCCTCATAACCACTGTATGTAACGAGTACATTTGTAAATACTGCCCACAAGTTGTCCATGTTAAAAATATTGCCATATCCTCGAGAATCTGTTCCTGATAAATGTTCCCATTTCTACCTCTTAACCGCATGGTGTACGTCACTCAATCAAACAATGCTCTTATGTAAAAGCACTTGAACCTACGACTGCCTCTGTTCTCTACTATTGCCTACTGTGTACGTCATTGTTTTCGAAATTGCAGCCTGTTTCTCAATAAATAGAAATACAAAACATGTTTCTACTGACTCAGATACATTCTTTGTCACCTCCTTGAATGCCAGTCTTTTACGTACCAGCTCGGAGGATACAGGCTGCCAGAGGACATCCAGGGTGGTGTGAGCAGTCAGACGCTGGCTGTGCCCATATGCCCATACATGTTCACTTTGGCAGCTCCTATGTATGTGCAAGTATTCCCACATAAGAACATACTCATTTTTGCTTTACTCCTGATGCCAATAAATATACCTCAAGAAAATATATCCAGGCTGGCTCAGCCAGTAGCCCCGCAGAATACCTACTCCTGTTGGCTCTGCCATTCAAAATGTCATGCCACAATAAGAAAACACGTCAAAACTGGCTGCATAAAAATGCAATGTATAGAGATTCGGGTGTAAGTGCACACCTTCTATATAGAGTTGGTTCAAAAATGCAATTCAAGTTTGTTAATGGAAATTTGGGTGCAGAGGAGGTAACACAACCTTGACACAAGGTTGGAAATACAACTGAGACTGAAAAAATATCCTAAAGAATTGGATACTCCCATCCCGTGCACACCTTGATGCTGAAAAAAATAAGCCAAGATTAGTAGAGCAAATGTACATTTTTGTTCAAATGTATGTAATATATCGATTGGTTTATCAGTAAAATGACAATAATTCAATTCCACAATGATCCAGTAGGTAGAATTTGCTTTCTTTGATATCATCAGCGCAACACATTTCGGGATTCAGGTTCCCTTCATCAGGTGCAGTTCAACAATCTGCAATATAATGTAGCAGTCTGTCAGTGTAGTATACAACTGTGCTTTTTCAGTCTATAGAATTTCACACGCTATTTAGATTTGTCAGTGCTCAGAAGATCTGTATTTTGTTGGCCCGTTTTGGATAATTATTTTTTTGAGTGAAGGCGAGCAGCATTGATTTATCCCCAAGGTCTGTGGTTGTAACCACTCTTAGGTGGAAGAAAGAGAGATAATATATGTGCTTATGTATGTTATATAAATAGAGTGGTAGTAACAATCATGCAGGGTTTTTCGTCGGACTATTTATTTTTTAATTTATTTTAATATTTGTATAGCACGCTGCAACCCAAGGACATAGAGGCGCTGAGAAGAATATGTATGCAGACTTGCTTAAGGGTTACAAGATAGCGGCCCAGTACAATGGATAATACAGTTACACCGATTACAGTAGGTTACAAGTCAGGTGCAGTAAGCAGAGACAGTCATCAAATGAGGCGATAGGGGGAGGCAAGTCAGACAAAAAGCGTAGTCTTCAAGGCTTTACGGAAGGTTGGGTGTAATTCGATCATCCTGAGTTGGGCAGGGAGGGTGTTCCAGTGAGTTGCAGCCATGGTAGGGAAACTGGAGCCACCAGCTCTAACTCTTCGTGTATGACGAACAATGAGGCGATTGGCATATGCAGACCTGGACAGTCTAGAGGGTGTTTTTTTGGTGATCCTCTGAGCTAAGTAGGACTATGCCTGTGCAACTTAATCTTTGTTGTTTCAGTCCTGTTAGGCGCTCTCCCTGAGTAAATCGGATGAACCCCCTCGGGTTGCTAGAAAATTAGGTATGTTTACTCTTAAGGACGCGCCAGACAATTTGTGACTTTACTCCGTTTTTAGGTTTATTTTTTGTTATTAGTCCTTCGAGGTTGACACGTGTTCTAGCTTTTGCGCCTTTTTCAATACCGCGCAAATGCATTCATATCAATCATATATAAGTGGAAACATTTTCACAAACCAACATTAATAAGAAATGCAAATTTTATAGTTGATGTAAGAAAGACAATAAGGGTTGGTAGTGGGGAGGATACGTTAGGATGGGGAGAGAGAGAAAAGCATTGTCTTAGTAGTTGCATTTTGTTCTTCTTACTTTACATATTCCAAGTTCCCAGTTGTCCCCCATAAGCTGTTAATTTACCCATTACTTCTGCTGGTAATATCTGTAATTTCACCTCTAACCTCCAATTATCTGCTGGGTTCCCTCAATGACCCCATCTCCCTAAAGGAGCTGCGTCCCTTTGTGTGTTCGGATACCATTTATGCTGTGCTCACCTTCCATATGTTTTAAAGTGGGTTTTCCCTATTTTTTGGTTCAGTAACACTTGATGGTCCTGGGATAATCCCTACCTGCAATACTACATTCATGTTTTCAGTGTTAATTTCACATGATTCAAACTTACTCTTGATACAATTTAGTCTAGTGGCATCCGTTTTTTAATGTATAGAATACACACGTCTCCCTCGCTTCTGTATTCCATAATCCAATGCATTTACAATTGTGCTTCCTCTATGATAAGTATTTGTTCTAGATGTGATCTAGCCCCAGAGCAGATTGCTGTGCTGTTAACCATGCCTGCTGTCATCTCAGTGTTCGTTCCTATTTGTCCTCTTGCGTTGGCACTCGTATTAGCAATTCGAGCATCTGGGGCCATCTTTTATTGTTGACAAGCGTTTCTATGGCAACCACGTCACAACAATAGTAAGTGTATCAAACAAGTTAGGTAGACCCAACTGCCTTCTCATATTTCATTTTTCGCATTGCATTTACCGGCCCGATATTCGCTCTGGTTATTTATATTTAGTGTATTACATTTTCTGATTATTGTGTTCATGCCCTAATTAAGTTACAAATACTCAATTGAGATTGCATTTGTATTAAAATAACCATATACAAAACTTGTCAATACAACTATTTGAATAGACTGTACCTCATCAATTGATGTGGCATTTTTATTAATATAGCAGGCATATAAACTACCGAGTTCCACCAGATTTCAGGAAAATCAATTAGTCAATACACTTGTTTAAATTAGATGTAACCTAGTGCTATATTCATATTTTAAATGCATCAAATTACTTTGATTAAGCCCCTTGTGTAGAGCTGTTTCATGTGCAAGATACAGCTCCTCTTATTTTGCTCTTTTTGGATTCTTTGTCCTGTTATTTGAGAATGTTTAGCACTATATAAGACACTTGCAACTTAGGTTATTTATTTACATAGGTGAAAGAATCAAAACAATTTCTGAATGTCATGTGCCGACCTGATTCTCCACCATATATGGTCCCGGTTGCCTTATTTTTGGACAGTGAGCTTATGCTATCAATAACTCATTGGTGACTGTAGACCTAACTGTCAGCCGCTCCTTTAAAGAAATGAGGCCATCTCATTATCTTTATTCAACCCAAACTTCTTTAGCCCTTAATTCACATATTAATCTAGCCCTAGCTTGCCTTAACACTTTCTCTTTATCGCCTCCTCTCTTACCCATTGATATTTTTTTAAAACAATAAATCTAATGTCTTTCTTATTACCCAGCTGATGAGTAGCTTGCCAGTGGTATGCCAGAGGGAATTTAGGATCCTGACTACCAGTGGTTGCAAGGTGCTCCCTTATTCAAGTTCTCAACTCCCTTATCGTGCTCCCTATTTATATCCGGTCACATATACATATTATTCCATATACAACAAATTTTGATTTACAGTTTATACTCTCCTCAATTCGAATTTTTGTTCCTTTTGCATCTGTGAACATTTCAGTATTCCTGTGTGCATATCTGAAATTTCTGAAATCCCCTTTTCCTCGGTTGTAGCCATGTTCTTACAGGTTCAGTCGGTTTTGTCTGTTAGCAGTGACAGACTTAAGCTATTCTTTAGTGTTTTTACTTTTAAAAAAATCAAAGTCAGTTTCTCCTCTATATGTTCTTGCAGATGTGTGTCCAACATTAGTAAGTACCAGTGTTTCTTCAGAATCTTCTCTATCAGGTAGTGGTTGCTACAGTATCTTGATACAAAGCTAGTCTTATAGCTATTTTGCTTGGTGTCATGGCTACAACCTAGGAAAAGGGGATTTCAGAAATGTGGAGCATGTACTATGTGCAGATATGCACATGGGAATACTGAAATGTTCAGAGATGCGAAAGGACCAAAAATTGGAATTGAAGACAGTATAAACCGTAAATCGAAATTTGTTGTATCTGGAATAATATGTATATGTGACCAGATATACATAGGGAGCACGATAAGGGAGTTGAGAAATCGAATAAGGGAACACCTTGCAACCATTGGTAGTCAGGATCCTAAATTCCCTCTGGCATACCACTGGCAAGCTGCTCATCAGCTGGGTAATAAGAAAGACATTAGATGTATTGGTTTAAAAAATATAACAACAGGTAAGAGAGGAGACGATAAAGAAAAAGTGCTAAGGCAAGCTGAGGCTAGATTAATATGTGAATTAAGGGCAACAAAGGTTGGGTTGAATAAAGATAATGAGATTGCCTCATTTCTTTAAAGGGAGCGGCTGAAAGTTAGGTCTACAATCACCAATGAGTAATTAATAGGATAAGCTCACTGTCCAAAAATAAGGCAACCAGGGGCCATATATGGTGGAGAATCAGGTCAGCACATAACCTTCAGAAATTGTTTTGATTCTGTCACCTATGTAAATGAGTAACCTAAGTTACAAGTGTCTTATATAGTGCTAAACATTCTCAAATAACAGAAGAGCAAAGTATCCTACATGAGTAAAATAAAGGGAGCTGTCTCTAGCACATGAAACAGCTCTATAAAAGGGGCTTAATCAAAGTAACATGATGCGTTTAAAATATGAATATAGCACAAGGTTACATCTAATTTAAACAAGTGCATTGACTAATTGATTTTCCTGAAATCTGGCAGAACCGGGGCAGTTTATTTGCCTATTATATTAATAAAAATGCCACAGCAATTGATGAGGTACAGTCTATTCAAATAGTTGTATTGACGGGTTTTGCATATGCCTATTGTAATACAAATGCAATCTCAATTGAGTATGTTTTACTTAATTAGGGCATGAACACAATAGTCAGAAACTGTAGTACACTAAATATAAATAACCAGAGCGAATATCGGGCCGGTAAATGCAATGTGAAAAATGAAATATGAGAAGGCAGTTGGGTATACCTAACTTGTTTGATACACTTACTAACGTTCTTTCCCAAAGTATGGCCGCCAACTGCTCTTTCGCGACGTGACAAGCATATTTGTGACGTGGTTGCTATAGAACCGCTCATCAACAATAGAAGATAGCGCCGGCTCCTCGAATTGCTAATACGAGTGCTGACTTGAGCGGACAGATAGGAACGAACGCTGAGATGACAGCAGGTATGATTAACAGCACAGTGATCTTGACCCGCTCTGGGACTATATTGCATCAAAAACAAATACGTATCATAGAGATAGCACAATTGTAAATGCATTGGAAAATGGCATATGGAAGCAAGGCAGATGCTCATATTCTATAAATGAAAAAACGGGTCCCGCTAGATCAAATTGTAGCAAGAGTAAGTTTGAATCATGTGAAATGAACACTGAAAGAATGAATGTAGTATTGCAGGAAGGGATTATCCCTGGACCATCAAGTGTTACTGAACCAAAAAAGAGGGAATACCAACTTTAAAATGGATGGAAGATGAGCAGAGTATAAATGGTATCCGAACACATAAAGGGAAGCAGCTCCTTTAGCGAGATGGGTTCATTGAGGCAACCTAGCAGATAATTGGAGGATAGAGGCGAAATTACAGATATTACCAACAGAAGTAATGTGTAAATGAACATGTATGGAAGGCTTAAGGGGGACGCCTGGGAACTTAGAATATGTAAAGTAAGAAGAACGTAATGCAACTACTAAGACAATGCTTTTCTCTCTCTCCCCATCCTAACGTATCCTCCCCACTACCAACCCTTATTGTCTGTCTTACATCAACTAAGAAATGCAAATTTCTTATTAATGTTGGTTTGTGAAAATGTTTCCATTTATATATGATTGATATGAATGCATTGGCCTAGTTTTGAAAAAGGTCCAGAAACCGAAAAACGTGTCTACCTAGAAGGGCTAATAACATAAAATAAACCTAAAAACAGAGTAAAGTCAGAACTTGTCAAGCGCATCATTGAGAGTAAACCTACCTAATTATATAAATAGAGAATGCCATAGTCAGTGAGGTATCCCTGTGATAAATTAATATTAATGAGTGCACTGGATGCACTAAAGAAATGTGAGGATAGATAATACCCAATATAAGATTCCAAATAAGAAGTGCACAAATTGAGGACTCTACCATAGGCTTGCTTTTGTAATTACATGCTTAATGGTCGATCTCTACGGGTTCAAGTAACGTGGAATGTCAATGGGGATAGTAAAAGAACCAACTACCATTAATAGCAATGAACGCATGACAATGCTTTAAGAGTCTAATATACAAAATGAGAAAAAGCAACGTGGATGCATTACCTTGCTAGGAATATCAAAGGAATCCCGGTTAACAAGGAACAAACATCCGTTTGAAGTGAAAACTCTGTCTAGATCCGGGGGTGCATAGATAATAATTATGAATGAGATAGAGCTATAAGTGACAGATTACACTTTCTTTGGTAGCAATTAGCAATAAACCATCATAAAAACCATTAACAATTTTATTATGTGTAGAAAATTGGTTAAAAAAAAGTATTAAATCACTAAACATTCAATTGCACCTACATGCTAAAAACTGGGTAAAAGAACATTTTATAGGAATATATGAAAAGCAATGAATGAATCTTGTTACAGAAAGGAAAGATAGGTGTTGCAAAGCATATTGTCGTTGCACACAATCATCAATTCATTGACATATATAGTAGTGATTTTCAGTCTCTGTTAGAATCCAGAGAGTTAAAGTCTCGACATGTTTCGTTTCTAAAGAATTGAATACTGAACATTCATCAGGAGGGTAAGTGTGTAACAGATTCCTATTCGGCCAATCCGAGGGGAGCTTAAAACAAGTACAACCTTTAGAGTTAAAAGAAACAAAGGGTCAGCTAAGAGTAGCTATATTTCCCTAAAACAGTTCAATATTAGAACTTAGAACCTGATACATTAGGTTAAGTTAACTTAGTCGGTTCTTGTGGGGGCGAAGAACTTCTTAAGTATGGTTGTGGGGGCTTAATAGTAGTCCCATGTTGCCAAACTGCAAGAAAAGCAAACAATTGGCTTTTCAAAACGCATGTGAGGTGCTAACACACTCTACCTAGTAGTGGGGGAACAATAGGAAAAATAAAGTGGCAGGAGAGAATCCAACCTGTATGGCTTTAGTTTCAGGTTTCCCGGTATGGAATAATCTAGTCACTTGTAATAGAAGCTTGTTTCGTGCCCCAAGCGAGAGTGTGTAGCGCAATGGGAGGAGATGCACCTCCCTTATATTAGTCTGGTCAATCAGTTAATTTCATGAATAAAATGGCAGAAGTACAGAGCCAGCCTGGAGCAGTGAATAAGCAAGGTACTATAAATTAGGAATGGTAAGTGTCTAGACAGACTTGAACGCATAATTATATTTGGCAGGATATAAAGGAGATATTATAAGAGATATTATGATAATTACCTCGAGCGTGATGGCAACCGGAGCTGAATTCATGTGAGAGAAAATTAATCTCTTACTGACTGTCATCGGGAGCTGTAATCGTCAACCGCTGAATCCGCAGTGAAAGTGCTATAAGGAGACACCAGGAAGAGCTAAGGCGGGCAGTTGCTATGTGTGTCACGCAAACAGTGCAGCGATCGCATAGAGCGTGTGAGTGATAGTTATAAAATACCCTGAAATAGATCTCTTCTGGAGTAGAAAGAATCTCCCGAGCGCGACACTACATCATCTGAGCCGTATGAGTCGCACTGGGACACTGTAGCTAAGTCAGCTGGTTCCCATGGAGATGCAGGGAGCTAGTTCTATCTTGGTTGCAGTGGCACTCACCAAGGGTGCCATATTGGAGTGGAGTGACCATAAGGGAACAGAGGGTGAATGGCCATTGAGTGGCATAAGATATGATAGGATGATCATTTCTTGGCCACCGTGATTTTGGTGAATGTACACTGGGATGAGACACCCCATGTAGATCTGGTGGACACCTTGGGGTGAACATTTAAGCAGGGAAAACAGATCATAAACAGGTTGATGTTCAGTGACCATGAGAATCTATGTATTTGTTCTCCCAAAAGTCCTGTTCTAAATCCTCTGTGAACTGGGGACTAAGCGGGTTTGGAGAGTAATAGTTCCCCTTTTTAGTGTCTATGACATGAGAACTAATGCAGGTCTAGTAACGAGACCTACAAACTGCACAATATCGAGTTAGCTGTCTGTGAATATTATGGTTATTCTGTTGAAACTTGTAATAAAGTTTATTCACAAACAAAGGTTTACAAAATAATAATGCATAATGGTCGTTTTATTAGAGCTTGACCTACTTGTCGGGTTTAGATAGAAAAATGAAGAGAAAATGGCAGCCAAATTAGTCCCTTTAGTGTCAGATAATGGACACTAGATTTGAGGTAGAAATAGTAAAAGGACTAAGCAGTTTGGTTTTGAAGCCGGGTGTTTATTAATGCCGGGTGTTTATTAATGCCGGCTCTTACAAGCGCGCTGAACACCGTTTGAGTTAATATCCACATTTCAAGCTACAGGTCAGGTTTAAGGGCATAAGAATTCCAGAGTTCGAGACAGCGAGAGACCAACAGATGAGCAACTCGAGTGCGAATAGGATAGTACGATGGCGGTAACTTGGATCGCGAGAGAATTAGAGAGTGAGTGTTGTCAATTTTCTCACCCCAGCTATAGATAATTTCATCTGCCGCGTCGCATGCTAACGAGTTCCACACACACCAGCTTTTTGCGGGTTATGAAGAATATTTGATTCTCTAGCCTGGGCATGTATTCAATCTGAAGCCCCTTTTTGTGGTAAGTGGTGTTAATCTTAGGGCTACAATTTTAAGTATGTAGCTCCACTGGGGCGTAGTCGATTGTTTATCTTGACAGGGGGTTTAAAAGCAACTTTATTTTCTGTTGCTTTTTTGAACAGGCAATTTCACGATGCCTGCGTGTATATATCTAGTTGCCATGGTAATAATACTAGTGATAGAGAAAGGACTTCTCGGGAAAGTGTGATTTGTTGATGTGATTGCTGTGGTAACGGTACTAGCAATCGAAAAAGGAAAAGTCTGTGAAGGCGGATTCCAAAGTTAGACATCTGATGCAGAATATATGAAGGGAGGATTGAAATGTGACAGCTGATTGTAACAATCGTCTCAGTACTATGTAAGGGAAAGAATTCTCAGCAGTTGGAAACACTCAGCATACAAATGCCAGTCTGCTCACATAATAAGACTTACCATGTAATAACATATCATTCGACTTGAGTTCTCACCAATCAATGTGCAACAAAGAGATTTAAGGTAAAGAACATTTTTTATATATATAGTCAAACCTCTAGATCTCCATTTGTAGAAGTCCTTTTTGATAAATATCCATTTTGCAATTTGCAGGAGAAGCCCTTTCTGATGACACGTGTTTCGGTTTCTCAAGAACCTTTCTCAAATCAGGGCATTTAATTCATTCACTACATATGTTCAAAAACCATAATCACATAATGTGTGTTCGTGTAAGGACAGAGATTTAGGAATGGGTGAAGGGTTGGATAAAAAAGGGGTTTCAAAAGGAGAGAGAAAGAAAAAAATGGGATATACCATTTTCAGTTACTAGACATCTGTAATATTTACGAAATGGTACCATATAGATATACTAACAGCATAATCAAGTTGCCTTATTAGATACTCACAGAGTTTTAATATAGCTATATTTATAGAAAAAGGACCGACGATCATTTATAAAAGGGCCAAAACCCTAAGAAACAATCTAAGCCCATGGTTACTCCCAGAGACACCACCAACAACTCACTCACAAACTTGGTTTAAGAAAGAAGCTGTAGGCTTCAGTAAATGTGGGACCTGCACACTATGTAAATACACCCACTCAGGTACCAAGATCCTCCAGGACAAACATGGCACAAAAATTAAGATAAAGGAAGCCACACATTGCAGATCAAAATATATTGTATATGCAATAATATGTGTATGTTATATAGGTAGCACTATAAGAGAATTACGTATACGCATCAGAGAACATTTAACCTCAACTGGGAGCCAAAACCCACTTTTGCCTCTAGTACACCATCGGTAGCAAGGGCATCAAATGGACCATAAAGAAGGTATCAGATATATTGGATTACAACGAGTTACCCTCAACAAAAGAGAAGGAAACAGGGAGAAAACACTCCGACAAACAGAGGCCAAATTGATTTACAAATTTAGGACAGTGAAATGTCAGCTTTTTTGTGAAATTTGCTATCAAGATTGAAGGACACAACTACTTTCTTTTATGTTTTGTAAAGATTGCCTTGTACAAGAACAACGATGTGGCGACGATCCATCTTTATTTGTGAACCCTTTTGAATTTCCTCCTTAACATGTGTTATGAACATTGAACAATATAGAAAAGGGTCTAATCGGTACTAAGACTATATGGAATAGAGATATGAACTGTTCACATTCTTATATCCCATGTGTCACCAGGTCATGTGTGGTGGGACTCAGCTCATACAAGAGTGATACCTAATGTCTCTTTGTCTACACATATTAATGTATGATTTCAACTGCATGCACATAACGATCAGATACCTATATGTATCCTAGTATTGAACTTACACCATAGGAGGGACATAGATAATATGCAAGTAGCCACGAGTCCCGGGCGACACCTACATTTTGGAAATACTACATAAATGAGAAATAAATAGAATACTGTTGAGGTATGAGAATCACAACTTCAGTCCCACTCGACACCCGCAGATTGTAAATATTATAAGAATAATAGATAAATAAAATATTATTGACATATGATAATCTAAATTTGTTAAAACCAACAATAATAAATGTGGGTACTTTAGAATTCCACAATTCACTAGTATGAGATCGCAAAACTTGTATCTTCAAATATCGAGGCACCTCCCTAATGGATTTGTTTAATTTTTGAGTATGGGCACCTTACAACTACAAGGGATAACGGCACGTTAATAGCCAGCCCAAAAGATGGCACCGAGCCATGGCAAGTGGAAACAGAGGAAGAACTTCCTCTGCAACCATGGTAACAGGAACCAATACAATACATGGCAGCCGCCGCGGTGTTCAGGAACTTGAAGCCGACGCGCAGAACGCAAAACAAGTACTTTAGAGGTAAGTCCTTATTTGGATGCAGCTAGGTTATCCTCTGTTCAGGAGATGATATGCTTTAAGCATTGAAATGGGCGCCCTGAACTAAATTATAATGAAATCTGTTACAGACTTGTTCACAACTAGTGCTTTCTTGAAAAAGAGAACGATAACAGTGTTAAGTGACATTGGGCCTCATTACGACCCAGGCGTTAAGGGTTAACGCCGTCGTTAACCCTTAACGCCTATTCTGATTTTAACGGCTGCTTTTAGCAGCCGTTAAAATCCATGGCGCTAACCTGCTATGATGCTAATTACGCCACCGTAATTTACGGTGGCGTAATTAGCGCCTTCCCCACTCCCATTATGCCCTATGGGGCAAAAATGGGAATGGGGAAGGGAAAATGGGAAATGGGGATTTACCGCCCCACTCACCTTGGAATGGGGCGGTAAATCCGCCATCCACCATGGTGTAAACGTAGTTTACACCATGGTGGTAAAGTTGGCGCAATTAGCGTCTGGGTTGTAATGACCCCCATTGGCTTGATAGAAGGAACAAAGTTACATATATGTATATATTATCCTGGATTGATATATATATGGCCACTACCTACAGCCTTTCTTAATATAATGGGCAAGTAAAGTTAATAACCCACTACTCGAGTGAAAAGCAATAGCTCTTTAAGGAATAGATTAGTGGACTGAATGTTGAGCACACATGCCAATAAATATTATATTGTAGTTGGTATTCTAACCCAGGAATTCAATGATGAAAGACTGTAATTAACAACAAATTAACAGCTATTGGATACATAGTGGGATTCTAACCTGAGAATGTGTTGACTCAAGATTATAATTAACATACAAATGAGCATCTATTGGATACATAGTAAGATGAAACCCTTTGTCATGGGCTAAAACTCGTGTGACTATGTAGTAAGACAACTTGGTTATGCTGTTAGTAAATCTATATGGTACCATTTCGTAAATATTACAGATGCCTAGTAACTAGAAAATGGAACTATAAACAATAGGCAGTAACCAAACTACTAAATACTTTATGGACAGACAATGCATTATTCAGGCTATGGTTCTATGAAACACAATGTGGCAGGTTCTCCACTGGTGCCTACGAAACCTGTTCGATTTTCTGAAGACATAACAATGGATAGGTAATTGACTATTAAGTTGTTATCAAGATTGACAATGTAATGAGCAGTACAAAACCTTCTTCATTTATATGTTTCATGGTATATCCCATTTTCTTCTTTCTCTCTCCTTTTGAAATCTCTTTTTTTAATCCAACCCTTCACCCCTTCCTAAATTTCTGTCCTTACACAAACACACATTATGTGATTATGGTTTTTGAACATATGTAGTGAATTAGTTAAATGCCCTGATTTGAGAAAGGTTCTTGAGAAATCGAAACATGTGTCATCAGAAAGAGCTTCTCCTGCAAATTGCAAAATGGAGATTCATCAATAAGGACTTCTCCTACAATTGGAGATCTAGAGATTTGACTATATGTTAAAATGTTTTTTTTACCTTTCATCTCTTTGTGGCGCATTGATTGGGGAGAACTGAAGTCGAATTTTTGGAGGTAGGGTTCATGGACCTCCATGTTTCTCACACATGCAACACCACTCAACTAGCAACAAAAGGAATAGGTCGTTTGGCTTAAAAGGGTTGAAACCTGGAAAAACCCAACTTCCAAATAATAACATATCATGCTTGCTTCGTCGTGGATAGCTGCCCATAGAAAATGTCATGCCACAGTGAAAAATGGCTAGACTGGCTGCACCCAAATGCCAGGCAAGACAAATAATAACACTTATCATGCATGCTTTATCATACATGCCCAGTAAAAAATGGCAGGACACAGAAATAAATAGTTAGACTGCCTGCACCCAATTGTCAGGTAATAATTTATTATGCTTGAAGCTTGCTTTATCATGGATGGATGCCCAAAAATGCACAACTCCCACCCCCTCAACTCACTAACCCCTACCCTCCCTGCCACAAATCCTTCCCCTCACACCTCCCCCCGCCAAAATCAGCTCTGTCAGCAAAAACTCACTGACACATGCAGGGAATGAATTGGGCTGGAAAAAGACAGAGCTGCGCTTTGGTAATAATTGTCTTGCCAGTACGCCAATTAGTGTAGAGCCAAGGACCAAACAACCCCCACCCCAACCTGAGGAAGCTCTCTGCCCCTGACTCCGCGAGTCTCCTGAACGCTGTGCATTTGGAGTCTCAATGCGTGCAGCGATATTGCCTTCATAAACTGCATCTGAAAGTCGTCCTTTGCTCACCAGGACATCCCAAACTCAAACATTGAAACAGTACAAAGCTGTATATACGTCTCCTGCTTTGTACACATTTTACTGTTATTTTGACTATTCTGACATACAAAATGAGCATCATACCAAGTGTGCACTGCATGCTCAGAAGGAATGCACATTTTAATTACTATCAATTGGTGGTCATTTTTTGTTTTGTTTTTATGGTAGTTCATGTGACATTAATGGAGATGGAACCATACCACATGGACCCTGTGTTAGTATCCAAACAATATAGCTGTCAAACGTTATACTTTTAGTATACCTGGAGCATCACAGTACTTTTTCATTACAAATAATTATGTGCATTAAAATAACAATATATAAAGACAATGATCAAAGCTCCACTTTGACCCTTTCAAGTTTTTGGCTTATTCAATTAATATTTAAGACTTCGCAATGCACCATCTTACAGACAAATACATCAGCATAATTGGGGGCATTCGTATGTTCCCAAAATGCACTTTATTTTTATGCAAAGCAGCCAGCATCCTATATTCAGGGCACCCACATTATTCCACACCTAGCCCCCACACCACTGACAGTCCGCCTCCCCCACCTGATCCCACCCATATCCATTTTCAGCACTAATGCACCCAAGTGGACAGAACGAAACTACAGTATATGTTGGATTGACAGGAGGGCATGGAATCTGCATATAACATCATGCATCTGAGCTGCTCAAGGTTATTAATTGGAAAATCTCCATCAAACCCAGCCCTGGGTCAGGGCCTAGATTGAGCAATATTGTCCGGAATCATCGTGCCACTCCTCCTGCTCACCCAATCATGGTGCATTCCAGATCTCCTCTACTAGAATTAGGCCACATGAAAAGAATATCGTTGGAATAGCATTAACCCATTCTCCACAGAAGAATCCTTAGGACTTGCGTTGACCCATGGAGAACAAAGGAGCTCTGCATTGGGGAGGGGGTGGCATCCATTTTCTCCTGTGGGGCTTTTGAGGAGATAACAAAAGAGTGAGATGACATCACTCTCTAGCGCCGCCCTGATTGGTTAGTGGGTCGGCATACTGAATGAGGATGCTGCAGATGACCACCATCCATTTCCTGCTGTGGGGCCATTGAAGAGAAGACACACTGGCGAGATGACTCACTGTACTGGTCTGATGGGTTAGTGGGCCAGCACGTTGAATAAGAACACTACAGAGAAGCGGCTTATCCCTTTCTCCCACGACGAGGACGAAGCAATGGCTGCTACCAGTACAGCTCCATCTTAAGACAAGATTGGTAACACCATTGCTATTTCTAGATGCTTGAGAAAAAGCACATCGTTTTGGAAGAAGACACTAGGGATTATTGGGCAGAGGGACAGCCTCCTCCTTCAGCAGGTGTACAGGCAGCAGTTTTGGCCAATTGGTGCAGTGGCAGTGCGCAACCCCATGGAATGCCAAGGGAAGTGACACCAGAGAGAGAGCGGGATGAGATGATGGGGGTGGCAGTTGGGGTGCGAGAGAATGCACAAAGGTGGAAGGGGTTTCACTACACACACCACACACATACACCGATTCACACAGCATTCAATCTCTCATTTACGCCATTCACACTGGCAGCCACACAACAAACACGTGTTCAGTTATAGGCATGCACACAGCCAGCATATACTCACTCAATCACATACTTTGCATAATTCACCCCACATGCACGCATATATACAAAAATCCATCATACACATGAAAACACCCATGTTCGCACCCACATACATTACACAGGTGTGAAGGACTCCTCTACAAGGCGAGCATCCGGCTCCCTGAGCTGCGCCATGCCGACAGAAAGCAGGAGCGCACCAGTCAGTCACTGCTTCCTTGTACATGTCATGCGCGAAGGGTTGCATCCATTACAAAGAAACGTTCCGGTTGCACAACGGGAAATGATTTCTTTCAGAAGCCTCTGGAGGCCGCCCCGCCTCAAGGACATGGCGTGACAGGGCCCCCTGCACCGCAGGTTCGGTGGGGGCCTCCTCTACACCAGTGCTAGGAAGGGAACCCTGTAACACCAAATCACATAAGCAGTTACTTTGTATCAGTGTCTGTCAATGTTTAACTTTTTACTATACTAGTTTTCGGATTTTTGCTTGATGAGCTCACTTACTAGAGCTCACCAAGAATGCAACTCCTGATGTGTGGCCTGGGGGTGCTAAGTACTTAGAACTCACAGAAAGCTAATTTTTTACTGAGCAGTAACATGAATGGTTGGTGTAAGAGCCTTGCATAAGGCTTTTTTATGGCATGCATTATCGACAGAGTTCATTTTAATCTATTTGTATGGCGGAGAGGAGGGGCAGAATGCTGCCTCCCTTCCTCCCCATTCAAATGCTCCACCATTTACGTGGCAGGCATTTTTATGCCAGCGCAAATGCTGGGGATCCCTATGGGGCCCCCGTGCTTCATGCACCAGCAAAAAGCAAGTGGACCCACAGGGATCTATTGTAAACACCCCCCTACCATGCGTATCCTTGGCAGGCGGCATTTACTTAATTTGAATGTTGTAGTGTAAATGTACAGGGCAAAAGGCAGTGTACATGCTTGTGTGCTGCCTTTTGCACTTCACTTATTCACTCTGCAATGTAAATGACCAATATTCAGGGGCGGGGACCCGCCTACGTGTATGTTTACACTGAACGGGTCCCCGCCACCGAATTACGCGGCTCAATAAAATGAGTCCCACTACGTTCCACATTTACTTCTATGTAATCAACCGTACCTATTTGGCTTTAAGGTGCCCCTGGTTAATGGCAGCCTTTATCAGTTTCAGGGGGTAAAATCTTGTTCTACAATGGGATAAGTCTCGCCCACATCCCTGTTAAAATTGAGTACAAGGTGCTGCAGCAGGATATTGTTCCTTTGGAAGATTTTGTGTGACACCCTTATACTCCAAATCGTCGCCCATGAAGAGTATCCCCATGAAATTTTAAACATATATTTCATAATTGTTTGACAATAAATCTCTTTTCTGAGGTCTACAGAACTGTAGTCTGCCACCGACTGCCTGTAGATCAATACAGCTCTTGTTTGCATGAACTATCCAACTTCGTGTCTGGTTCCAGGGCTTATTTTCCTCTGGAGCAGTGGAGAAGAGCTTTTCAATAATCAGTACCAACTATGAAGCTGGAGGTAATTGAAATTTGAACTTGATTGAGGGAGCGCTGTTGTGTAGCGCCATGAGATAGTCGCATGAAGGACCTGCTTCGCTCCAACGGAGGGAACATTACCTTGAATATCCTGAAGAATACTGACAAATACCTCTGGGTCTGCAGGAGGAGACCGGGGAAAACTTGTGGCACACTAGCGAAGAGTTGCAGGGCAGCGTGGAGAGCACAAAGGGGGAGCATCTGAAGCCACGGCGGGTGCTGATACTAATCCAAGATGGTTAATGGGGTGGACCCCGGCGTTGCGAGGGAAATGGGTGCCCGAGTCCCTCCGAATGCAGAAGAGACACTAGTGCAAGAGTGACGAGTGGTCACCAGCAAGACCGATGCAGAACCCGGACAGAGACGTGAGAAGCGGCAGAGGAGACCTGAACAGATGAGGACGGGGAGCAATGGGGGTGCCACCAGGCAGCGACCAATGGACCGGAGGTGCACTGAGCTGCTCGGTGTAGGCCAGAAGTCCCCCACAGGTGTCCCCAATAGCAGCATGACAGCCCAATGCAGTGAGTTGGCTCTGGGGGACGAGGCAGGGGGTGATTGTGGCCTTGTGGAGGGCTGATAGTGAACAGCCTGTCTACTCCCTCCATCCCCCCCTGAGCAAACGAAAGGCTAGCACGGGTGTGGAGACTGACAGTGCCTGAACTGGCAAGGGACACAATACAGCCAATGACACCGGACGCAGTCGGTGACTGGGGAAGGTTTGCCTTCTAGTGCACAGTGGGCGGACTGGAAGCTTCCTCACTGACGGTGACCAGCAGGGTGATGGCTAAGGAAAAGAATAAGTAGATGAGTCTGCAATCTGAGATGGACTTGTACACCACACCTACATCGGGAGCATGCGAATCACTGACAAAGGGTGGACCGATACAGCAGGCATAGGGTCTGTCGAGACAATGCACGCAGGAGATTCTGAAAGCGATCCAGGATGGTAAAACTGCACTGGACCAAAAGATTGATACTATTGCCACTCAGGTGGGTTTCTTGAGGCAAGACTTTCAAAATGTCTAGACAAGACTACAAGAAGCAGAGACAAGACTCTCAGAAGTTGGAGACTCCATGGGCCTCCGTGAAAAAAGATATCCAGGACTTGATGTCCAGAACTAAGACTCTGGAAGAAACGGTCTAGGATGCGGAAGGCAAGGCCTGACCTAGTAACATCAGAATACTGGGTCTCCTCGGAAAATCTGAGGCGCCCTCAATGGAGCTGTACATCGAGGGATGGTTGAAAGTTTGGGTTGGCCCCCAAGGACTGTATAAAAATTCTCCTGGTGGAAAGGGCACACAGGGTTCCGAGCAGGGAACCACCATGAGGAAGCCCAACAAGACCAATAAACGCATAACAGCTGAATTACAGAAACCGAGATGTGAATCTGCAAGCAGCAAGGAAAACAGGTCTACTGCAGGTGGAGGGAGCTCGGGTGACAATCTACCCCAACTTCACGAGATCGGTGCAGAAAGCATGGCTATCCTTTGAGGCAGTTAAATGAATGTTGGGAGAGAGAACTTAAATATGCTATGCTTGGGGGGCGCTGTTGAGCAGCCTGCAAGATGGCTGCCTAGCTTTCAAGCTCTGTGCCTGACTGCTGTATATATCCGCCTATATCAGCGGTTCCCTGTACCATCTGTCGCTGGGAGTGAGCTCATCATCTGGGATGCCCTCGGAGCGACATATTGATCCAAGTCGTGGTGAAAACCATGACTTTTTCACTGAGCAGGACCCTTTTTCCTCCCAACCCGGCTCACCACTCACTGAGGCCTACCGCGCCACGTGACGCTGCGGCGGGCTTGGCCCTAGCGTGCTGCTGTGACTTCCTAAGCCTGGTGGAGCGGCTGCCTACCTCTGGTGACCTGCGGAGCCGCGCAACATCGTCAGGAGGAGGCGCCCCGGGGGCCGCGGGAGCGGCAGAATATATTTTCTCCTGGCCTTGCCACCTGCGCACTTGACCCTCTACGAACCGCCCGTGCGGTGCCTTCCTCCCGAGCTTCTCCTTCTGGGCTGACCGGTGCCTGAAACGGTTCCTATCCTGTGCGCCTCCTGGTTGCTTGCTGGCCCGCGGCTGAGAGATCCGAGCTACACCCCTGCGGGTGAGGAGGTTGGGGGCTGCAGTTGTGGTGCGGCGCCCCTCCGGCTCTGGGGCCCCTATACTCGTTGACTGCTGTGGAGCTGTAGCCCTGGGGCGATAAACTGAACTGCTGGGGACCCAGCCCTACCACTGCGGACCCGCCGCCCCGGCGGCCTACCCCGATTACATTGGGCTGCTCACACGAGGTGCCGGAGTTGCGGCCTACGTCTGAGCCTCCGTCTGAGCCTTCTCTGCCACTGCAACTACCGGGACCTCTGATCCTGCTCTGGAACGGTATCGCCCGGTGAGCAGTTCAGCACTTCCCCGTACACTGAATTTAGACTCCTGCTGGCAGAGGGGTGGGACTCCCCTGCCTGTCCCGATACTACTGCACCCAAGGGGCACAAAGATTACGGTCCTAACAATTGGCAGGAGCTGCCCCGTGGTGCTTCATTGCACTCCTGTAGCATGGCAAGTAAATCACGCGGAACCGACAAGGCGGGAGCAATGGACAAATACGCTAAGTCGCTCCCCAGACAGGAGCGGGGGAGGTCACCTCCGAGCCGGGATGACTCTGACCCACCATCCGGATCCCCGCAGCCTGACCTCACCACCCTGATGGAAACTATGGCGAAAAACTTTGCCTCATTTCACGAAAAATTGGACGACATAAATGCAAGTGCTGCTTCTATGCGAGCCAGCACGGCACCAGACTGGCGGAGGCCGAGACACGTATTGAGGCCACCGAGGATGGCGTGCACACTCTTCAAACCACTGTTTCTGAACTGGTGCGGGATATGAGGCAAGTCAAGGCAAAGTGCGACGACTTGGAATCCAGGTCCCGCCGGAATAATCTCTGTATCGTGGGGGTCCCGGAGTCCGCACTAAAGGGTAAGATGGAGCAGGCAGTTGAGAATCTACTGAGAGAACTCCTGGGCAACCCCCAACTCTCCCCGTTCTTCACGATTGAACGCGCCCATCGGGCGCTTGCCCCACGTCCCAAACCGGGAGACTTCCCCAGGCCGATCATTGCCAAGGTTCTGAGCTTTCGGGACAGAGACTACATACTACGTTTGGCCTGGGAGAAAGGGGAACTGAAATTTGAGTTTTCCCAGACTTTTCCATGGGTGTGCAAATGGAGCATAGGCAGTTCAACGGCATGAAAAAACTGCTCAGAGAGAGGAAAATCGAGTATGCCATGCTATTTCCGGCACGCCTGAAGCTTACTCATCGCAACAAGTTGTACTTCTTCACGGTACCCGAGGAGGCAGTGAAATTCATCGAAGCCCACATTCCTCTCCCCGACCCGCTCGAGGAGCCAGCAGCCGTGACTGAAGAGGTGAACATTGACCCATACACGTGGGCCGCCATGGGCGCTACTTAAGCGTGCCATTTACGCTTCCTTTGTGGTACTTATGAATCTCGCATCATCTATATCCTTTGCTAAGTGTAACCTATTGTTAAAGCTCCCTGTAATGTACTAATTGTTACCGCTGCATAATACACGGTGCGCTGCACCAATCTCACATTCAAGTTGGGCTTACGGCAACAGCGACCCCCGTTGCAGCTGCAATGCCGAGTTTGGCATGTTACGGGCGTTGTACACGCCCCAGTTGGGCGCGCAGCCGGGTGCGCCCTTGTTCCGCAGGGCGTGCCCCCGCTGGGTATTGGGGTGGGGTCTTATACACTGCTTGGTTGGGGAGGGCAGTGAGGGTGGGGGATGGTAATGTTGAGGGATGTTATTGTGAAAGTGGCAAGGAGCGTGTGGCTTGGAGGGTGGAAGATGGTGGCCCTGCATCGAAGATTACTACATGGTCAACAATCAATGCTACGCGATGCTGGGATGTTCCTTAAGCTTGTAACATGGTTATTAGGCTAATGTCATGGAATGTGCGGGGGCTCAGTAATTTCACCAAGGCTTGTAGGATAACTGCATACGCCCAGAGACATGGGGTCAATATTCTTCTGTTGCAGGAAACCCATGCACTTGCGCAACTTTCCGCCTCCCTGGCGCCGGCATGGGGAGCCAATAAATTCTACACAGTGTACTCCTCTCAGTCCAGGGGAGTGCTAACCTTAATTCACAAATCAGTGGAGTTTTCCTTACGTACTAGCCACATAGATCGAGAGGGTAGATATGTGATCCTCCACTGCCTGTTGGCTAACACGGAATGCCTACTGGTCAACACTTATGCCCTGAGTACAGAGACCCCCGACTTCTTCGATGATATCAATACCCTACTTTCGAGATACATAGGGATCTCGGTTATCTGGGGGGGGGACATGAACCTCATACTGAACACTGAGCTAGACAGATCAGGCACTGCACACAGGACACTGTCTAGAGCTGCTCGTCGGCTCCAGGCACACATGGGCCCAGCTGGCCTAATAGATGTCTGGCGAGCACTCAACCCAATAGCTAGGGAATACACGTTTTATTCCTCTGCACACGACAGCCATTCCAGAATCGATCTCTTTCTCCTGTCAGCCGGGCTGATGGGGAGGATATCAGCATGCAGATCTTACCATGCACACTCTCAGATCACTCCCCAGTGACACTCGATATTACCCTACAACACACACTACCGCGCCACTCAAATCTGAGGCACTACATAACATCGTTTTTAAGGCCGACATCCTTGCGGACATCAACACCTTTTTTTACACCAATAAACGTCATGACACAACAGACGGGGTCCGGTGGGAGGCTTTCAAGGTGTACATCAGAGGGATGTGTATTTCTAGGGAAGCAGGGGTCCTGAAAGACATCAGGAACTCTCTACAAAGATCTGAATCGAAACTCAAGGAACTAGAGCGTGAATATGCCTCTGCTCCCTCCCCACCCAAGTTGGCACAGATACGGGCGGAATTGGAGAGCTTCGAGGCGCATGCCCTCAGGCAAATAAGATATTACGCACGACCCATTGCAGCTCGCAAATATGGCGCGGGGGAAAGACCCGGTCGAACTCTGGCCAGGCTGGCCCGGATGGAGGGGGGTAGAACCCGCATTGATAGCATTAGGGGCGAGGACGGCGTACGTCACTGGGCTGACCAACCCATTCTGGAGGCCTTTTCCGACTTTTATGCAACCCTTTACGCCCCGCAGAGTGAGCACAGTCCTCAGGATCCGGATCGTCTCCTCGATAATATTCCCATGTCCTATATATCTCCCGCCACCAAAGAGCAGCTTGACGCTCCCATCTCCCTAGATGAAATCACTGAGGCTATCTCCGCCCTCCCAAAAGGCAAGGCCCCCGGACCGGACGGCCTGACCGCAGAATTTTATCAAGAGCATGTCGCTCTACTGGCCCCGCACTTGCATGAAGTATGGGATGAGTCCCTTCGCCATGCCACTCTCCCCCAGTCCCTGCACAAGGCTATAATCACTGTACTCCCAAAGCCAGGCAAACCCCCAGAGGAACGTGGCTCCTACAGATCTCTTTCCCTTATGAACACAGACACAAACATTTTTGCCAAGATAATTGCGAACAAATTCCTTCCCATCATGTCATACCTTATTCACCCAGACCAAAGTGGCTTTGTCCCTGCTTGCTCTACCTCCTTAAATATCCAACGCCTCTTCAATGTCATGTCTAGAATTGACTCTAACGCTAATGCGGTCGTGGTGACACTGGATGCCCAAAAGGCGTTCGACATGGTGTCATGCCAATACCTGTGGGCCGTGCTGGAAAAGATGGGAATTGGCCCACGCATGCTCTCCTATATCAAGCGACTGTACACGAACCCAATGGCCAGAGTCCTGGTTAATTCCCATATCTCGGCTCCCTTTGCCCTCCACAGTGGGACACGCCAGGGGTGCCCATTCTCCCCCCTACTATTTGCGATGGCTATCGAGCCAATTGCGGACAGTGTCAGTGACAAACACACTCGTAAGGGGATTCGTCTTCGTGACACACCTGAAATTATATCTTTGTATGCGGATGACGTGCTTCTGTATGTCAGGGACCCCTCGGTCCACTTAGACCCAATCTGTAACAGCCTCTATCTAAATCTGCCTGCCTCTACTCTCCTCCCGCTGCAACTCATCCAGAACAGGACTGCAAGACTTGTCCTTGGCCTCAAGCCCAGGGAACGTATCTCTCCAGGACTGAAATCGCTACACTGGCTCCCTGTGGCTGCGAGGATTAAGTTCAAAACCCTCTGCATTGTCCACAAGGCCTTCTGGGGCCTTGGGCCAAAATACCTTCAACTCTCTCTTCCTAAATATCTTCCTTCTCGAGCTCTTCGCTCATCCGCCTCCAACTCCCTCAGGGTCAGTTGCTTCTCCAAGCAACGAGTTGGGGGGAGATCTCTCTCCGCAGCAGGGGCCTCCATCTGGAACAGCCTTCCTGCCTCCCTGAAACTTGAGGAGAACCATCTCTGGTTCCGGAAGCACCTCAAAACCTTCCTCTTTGCTTCTGCTTTCTCTCCCCCTCTCCCCTGCTAAATCACTGAAACTGTACTGAATCAGCAACTGGGCCACTCGCCAATCTCGGCCCTAGGCCCAGCCACTCTCCCCTGCACTGCCTCCCTGGCAACCCCTGCACTACGGGACTGTCTCTGTATCCCTACAGCCCCCTTTGCAGCACTTGTCTGCACTTATCCTGCACTTGCCACCAGCTGGCCCTTATTATTTATCTTGTATTTTACTAATCACTTTGTACTGCACTTTCCCTTCTCTTTTTCCCCCCTGCACTTTTCCCGTCCCCCCTACCCATGCACTCGCGCGATCTGAATGACACCTGGCCTAGTAGGATCGTTTGTCTGTCTCCCCATGTTCCCCCTCTCCCTGCCTCGTCGCGTCTTGAAACACTTGTGTATAGGCGCGTTACAAATGCCATATCATATCATATCATATCATATCCGCGAGATCATCAAAATTGGCACATTTTCGGGCTTCACTATAAACTACACCAAATCAGACATCTTCCCTCTCAAACCGGCAACCCCCCAACCATCATGCGAATTCCCACTCAGGTGGGCCCCAGAAGGCATCAAATATCTCGGGGTCCAGGTCTCAATGGCTAGGGCTTCCCTCTTGGCAGACAACTACAGTGCTGCAGCGCAGTACGCGGAGGCAAAAATGGGGAGGGGGCGTAATCTCCCCCTGTCCTTAGCGGGAAGACTGTCGCTAATCAAAATGATTATAGTTCCAAAGCTCCTATACATATTCGCCAACGTCCCACTCTGGCCCAGGAAGCACTATTTCACAAACTTGCATGCAGGGTTCGCCCGGTTCCTGTGGCACGCTGGGGCCGTTCGCAGGAAGTGGCAGCATATCACCTTACCATACAAGAAAGGGGGCCTCAATGCGCCGGACATAGCACAATACTGGATAGCCGCACAGGCCCAACACGCGACTCATTGGTACAAACACCAAGACCCACCTCCACATGTCAAACTCGAGATCCTAGCAACTGAGGAGATAAATGTTATGTCATTGATCCTTTTCCACTCGTACCAGTCTGACGCCCCGGCGGATCCAGTGTCCACCACTATCAGGGCATGGAGACATATGGTGCAACCCCATTCTAACCTCCGTCCGTACTATAAATGGCTTCCCAGATGGTCGTTCCCAGGCCTTGCCCCCACGCAGGATAGGCTCCTCATGCAACACTGGCAGGACTTGGGATATCGGGGGCTCTCTGACCTGTTCTCCGAGGGGAAATTCATCACCCTGCAGACATGGAGGCCAGGACACTCAGGCTCACCACTGGAGTTGCTGCAATACTTTAGGCTCAGAGCGGCTGTGCAGGACATGTGGCCCTCATACCCGGACGAACCCCCAGAGTCCTCCGAAATTTGCTACATTGCTAATTCAGCGGGGGTTAGGTGCATGATATCGGCACTTTATAAAATGTTGGCTGAGCACTCTGCAGGACCATCATGCAAGGTTGGCGACGCTTGGAGCCAGGAACTGGGGTTGGTAATCACTGACGAGATGTGGGTGAAGATGTGTGCGCACACACGTAAGGTTTCCCTCAACTCTAGATTTGGATGCATACAATTCAAACTCCTTAATCGTCTGTACTACACTCCTCAAGCGGTTGGGAGGTTCGCACGGGGTCAATCCCATGTTTGTCAGAGATGCAAATCCAGCGAGGCGGATCACGCACACATGTTTTTGGCCTGCAGGGCATTGGCCCAGTTCTGGGAAGCTGTGCTAGAGGCCCTCTTGGAGATGGTGGGATTCCGGATAGATCCTGACCCCTTGGCGGTGTTGTTTGGGAGGTGGGAGGGTGAGTGGGCTAGACGGGTTGTAAAATTCTTGAACATGGGAGCCATAGTGGCCAAGAGATGCATACTGCAGTGCTAGAAGCGGCGATCCCCCTCTACACTAGAAATGTGGCTTAAGGCTCTCACTTGGACACAGGTGTGTGAGGAGGACTATATCAACATATTGCTTGTGAATGCTCGCCCTAAAAACATATGGACTGAGTTTTGTAGTTACCTGAACGCTAAAGCTGATCTGGAACTTTTATCCTCGCCTCCAACGCCGGATCGGGCAGAGGTGGAGGCTGTACTGTGACTCTCCCCACGAGACTCGATCTGCTTCCTTTGAATGTGCCCGCTCTGTCGCTAATGTATTGATTGTCTGTCCATACCCTTGTATATGCAATATGCTTTTATTGATGTAATATGTGATCCACTTGCCACTGCTTCTTGCCAATAAAGAGAAGTTTAAAAAAAATGCTATTCTCTTCCAGGCCACCCTTCGAGTGGAAGTGCGATTGTTCACGTATCCCACGCAGGTGTGGGATTGGATCAATGCGCAAGGTCATAAGCATAAAGATACATCCCAAAAAATGAACATGGCAATAAAGACAGGAAGGTCCGGTGACTGGATAAATATGTGCAGAGTTAAGATATTTTGCGGAGCGGGGAGCTTGAAGAAGAGGCAAAGGTGGTCAAAAAAAGGCAGCTTGTGGCAATGTCAGTCGGAGTGGAGCGAGCAACCATGGAGGATCGCACCCCCAAAACTGTCACCCACGGGTGACACCGAACATTTTCCAGAGTCTTAAGGGCAGAAAATGCTTCTAGTTAGGGGGAAGTATGGGGTGGGGAGTTAGCACCAGGGGTTGTTTCAATTTAAAGGTTACATGTGACCCAGTTTGCAGACTCCCAGTGCTTTCCGGGGCCTCCCGCTGTTCCTAAGAGAGTAGATGGGACCACCCAAGGAAACCATCGTAATGGGGTCAGATAGGGTGAAGGGGAACTCCCTGAAATGCCTGACACAGAATGTCAATAGACTCCTGGATAACATAAATAGAGGCCTGTTAATGAACTTTCTGAATAAACAAAAGGTGGATATAGTACTTCTACAAGAGACGCACGTGATAGGAACGGCTTGTACTTTTCTGGGAAGAGCACAATATAAGGTGATGGAACATGCAGGGTACTCTAGGGGATCAAGGGGAGTTGCCATCCTAATAAAACAACCTCTCCCCCTTCTTGTTCAAAGAGTAGAAAGGGACAATGGTGGGAGATAGGTCTTGATCAACAGGACCCTATGGGGGGAATCTATAACGGTTATAAGGATATACGAACATCCAACCATCCATCCAGGACATTTCAATGAAACAGTACAACCAGACGATGATAGGTCTTCACACACTGGGAGGCAAGGCTTGCCCAGGACGCAACTCCACACGTTTACTGAGGCAGTGTGACTGAGGGATATTTTGAGGGACATGCACCCACAGGAACAGGGTTTCTCCTTTTATTCCAATGCACACAAATGTTTATCTCGACTGGGCTATTTTTTTCTCCGTGGGGTGATTACGGGAAGGGTAGTGGAGGCAGAATACCTGGCAAGAGGCATCTTGGATCATGCCACCCATACATAAGGATTGCAGTCAGGGAAGCAGGAATGGGTGGAGAATGAAGGCTGAATACCCACTATCTAAATAACCATGGCATCCTCGGTGTCAGGTCCCAGCTCATTGTTCCTGCAGGAGTAGATGATGCCAGCCCTCCACACCCCCTAGACATGCCCATCCAACAATACTTTAATGTAAAATTGCTGAATTAGCAGATCTGAGGGGAAAGGGAAGTGGATAAAATAATAAAAGCCAGGTCTTGCTTGAAGTCTCAGCTATCTGACCTTCGTTCTGGAGGACTACGGCTTGACTGACCTGCAAGAAACACACCCAATATTATTAATACAAGTGTTCAGTAGTTTACTGCATATTATATTGTGTACTCCCTAGAGGATTATCTCATCTACCTGTTGCCTTTACTTTGTTGCTGAAAGACGAAATGCTGATTATGTTGAAGCTCTCTTCTTTCTCTCAATTGACTCAATTGACTTTAGAAAATTAAAGGTCTTCAGTTACTCCTTGTATTCCTTTTTTTTATTGTCTTGCAGCACATAAAAGGAGAACTGGAGTGTCTTCATAGTATTATTCACACAGACTTGAAAGTCTCCTTAAATTACTATCTATAAACTAACCTGCACTATCCAAAAGCAAGGAATCTTCAAGACATTAAACAAAAGCCGCCTCTGAAAGCTCTGTGCGTGGTTTACTTTTCCTCACAGAAAAGACTTCCTGGTTTGTGATGCGACGCATGCACAATTTGGAAGGTCCTTTCCTCGAAAGGGCCTTGGAGAACGGGAACCGCGCTGATTGAGGAGTTAACAGAGATGAAACCGCCCACTTCCCATGCGCATAAAGTTCTTTAGTATCAGAAGCTGCTCTTGTTGTGATTGTAAATGTTAACATGCATGTGTGATCATTGGCATGAGAACCTTTTCTTCAGTACATATCCAGGTCAAGTTGAACTCAAATAAACAGTTTGCTGCAACACTTAACTTTTTCTTTTCCTTTTCAGGCTAACTTATTTACTAAATCTGATCTCTTCACGGGTCTTAAATCAGAACACTTTTTGGTTTCTTTCTTTTCTCAAGTTTAAAAATCTGAAAGTTCACTTATCTCAGCGTTCTTCTGGACTGCTTGACATCTTGCTAGTTCTCTTTTCTGGTTTCTGTCTTTAATTCTACTGTGGTTTTTCTGAACATGTTTTAGGAGCTCTGACTGCTGTGACCTGCTGTGGCTGAAATCTGAATGAAAGGCACTTTAGAATCTTTTGCAAGATTCCAAACTGCATCACCTCTACCTCCCAGCCAATCATTGTGACATGCCACCAACACCATCTTGGGCTGGGATGACACCAGATTCCTGGAAGTAGTTAAGGAACAATACCAATTCAGAACCTCACACTACAAACACAAAAGCATTTGGCAGCACAAACCCTGTGCCCAACACCTGTCTTAAACATCCTGACCCTTCTACTTAGGAAAGATTGGGGAATCCTGATAGTACCACCACTTACCCCCGTAATGCCATGTCCAGGGCCTGGCTTCTCGGTCGAAGATGATGAAAACGCCTTACCAATCTGGTGGCATGCACATCCTCCTCACTTTCCCATGATCTTTCTTTGGGCCCATAACCCTTCCAATCTACTAAATACTGTAACTTCCCTTGGACCACTCTTGAATTTAGGATTGTGTGCACTTTATATTAATTCTCCATGTTATCAGACTGCACTGGGCCAGGAACTTCCTGCAACCTCGTGTCGCTCCTACTTACATGGAACGTGTGATGCACCTTTAATCCATGCTGCAATTTCAGTTTTACCGATAATGGGGAGAGAATTTATTCGATTTCAAAAGACCCAATGTAATGAGGACTAACTCTATTCTTGGATTTGAGGGCGATATTCTTGGTGGACACCCACACCAATTCTCCCACCTGACACTGAGGCGCCTTCCTACGCTTTCGGTCAGCATACCTTTTGTAACTCAATTTACTCTTCTGCAAAGCTTGTACCGCCCTAGTCAAATTCTGACTCATAGCTAAAAGCCTACCCTCTACATCTGGAACACAAGATTCCTCCATGACCACCCCTCTTACAAATCACAGATGAAAACCTGGATTAACAAAAACAGGGACAAAGAGGTGTACTCTTTAGCTGTGTTATTGTAACAAAATGCTGCTAACTAAAGCAAATCTTGCCATCCTTCTCCTGACTCAAAATAACATTGCAAATACTTTTCTAGCTTCTGATTAACTCTCTCAGTCTCACCATTCCCCTTAGGATGATAACTTGTGGTTAACCTATCTCAATCTTTAACTCTTTCCAAAATGCTTGCCAGAACCTAGAGATAAATTGGGAACCCTGGTCTGAAATCACTTGGTAACCCATGTATTTTCACAACATTCTGCAGAAAGGCTTGTACCAAAGAACTAGCGATTGCAACGCCTTTGATTGTAATCAAATGTACTGCTTTGGTCAACACATCCACCATCACAAGAATTTTTATTGTTTGATTTATTGGAATTCTTGTTTGTTTAGTGCGCCACATGTCGCAGGCCTCAGGGCTCACAAACAATACAGGGAGACGAGACAAAGTAATTTAGCACAGGAAAGGTAGGCCATGTCGTCAGGGGCGAATCAGCTAGAGTGGCATGGTAGAGAATGGTAGATCAACCCTTGTCCGGGGGAAGGTCCACAATATAATCCACAGAAACCATGTGCCAAGGACGGGGAGGAATAGGCAAAGATACAAGCAAACCTGCCGGTTTTTGATGATCTGACTTTGCCCGAGCACATACTTCACAAGTCTTTCTTGATGTAGTTCAGAGTATCTTCCCGCGTTCCTTTCCACCAAAATTCCCTCCTTATCAATTCAAGGGTTTTTCTAAAGCCAGGGTGACCTGCCAAGGGAGAATCATCGCAAGACTTCAAACCTTCCTCGCGCAGGTCCTCTGACGGCAAATATAATCTTGTGTCCACGTAAGGCAACCCTTCCTTGATTTGATGAACAGGATCTCCTTTATTCCAATACTGAAGGTCCTCCAGAGACATTTGCTGCCGGAAAATCCATAGTCTTCTGTACTTCTCAAATTACAAAATTCTTGTCCGCTAACAATAGCATAGGAATTCAAGCGTCATTCTTCAAACTTTCTGGGAAACATCTTGACAAGGCATCTGCTTTTCCATTCTGTCTTTCCTGTATAAAAGTGATCGCAAACTCGTACTCCACAAAAAACAAAGACCCATGCAGTTGTCTTGGCATCAAGGTCTTAGCAGAGCGTAAAAATATTAACTTTCTATGATCCGTTAGCACTGTTACTCGATGCCTACCACACCACCCAGATGATAATGTCTCCATTCTCCGAACACTGCCTTGATCGCTAGAAGTTTTCTGTCAGAAATAGTGTACTTCTTTTCAGCGGCTGAAAACCTCTTAGAAACAAATGTTACTGGATGAAGTTGACCTGTCGCTGGATGTCTTTGAGAAAGCATCGCACCCATAGAAACATCAGAAGCATCGGCCTCTACAAAAAATGTTTGATCAACGTCACGATGAAGTAATATTGGCCCCATTACGAACCTATCTTTGAGTGATGGGAAAAACAACCTGAGAGAAGTCACGAATAAACCTACGGTACAAATGTGCAAATTCAATGAAACTTTAGATCTCCTTCACATTGCTCGGCGTTGGCCATTTTCTCACCGCCCTGATCTTATTGAAATCCATTTCTAATCCTTCAGGGGAAAGAAGAAACCCCAAGAATTCTACTCAGGAGGTATGAAATGGACTCTCCTCCAGTTTTGCAAAGAGGCGATTTTCTCTTAGCTTAGTAAGCACATTTTGCACATGTTCCTTGTGTTCACTCATCTCTTTAGAAAAAATCAAGATGTCATCTATGCAACCACGACAAAAATATCCAGGTACTCACGTAGCACTTCATCGATGAAATACTGAAAGGCTGCCAGAGCACTGCATAGAGCACATGGCATCACCTGATACTTGAGCAACCCAAACCGGGTCAGGAACGCCGTCTTCCACTTGCCCCCTTCCCGATTCTTACCAAATGATATGCTCCTCGGAGATCTAACTTTATAAACACTGTAGCTCTCTGAAGTCTGTCTAACATCACTGATTTCAATGGGAGAGGGTAACAATTATTAATCATGATCTTGTTTAGGGCTCAATAATAGATATATGTTCTTAATGTTTTATCCTTCTTTGGCACAAAAAGTAAGGGAAAGGCTGCTGGGGATTTCGAGTGGTGGATAAAACCCTTGGCCAAGTTCTCTCCTGAATATTGTTTTAAATGCTCATTTTCCCTCTCAATTAGTCTATCAAATCTGCCTCAAGGAATCAGTTCCCCGTCCTCTAGGTCAATCTTACAGTCATAAGAACAGTGTGGTGGAAGTTCATTTGCCTCTTGCTCACTAAAGACGTCTTCAAAACCCTGATAACATCCAGCCAAAACTCCTGTTAAGGCTTCCACCATATGCCACAAAAAGAAGTGGAAAACGGATTACCCCTCTCTCCACCCATATCGCAATAACTGGTGAAAGATGTCTTATCATTTTCAGTTTTTTATCTGACAAAATCTCTGCCATGAGACATAAAGTGAAAAGGTTTTATATTGAAAAAATAAACTTTATTATTTACTATTGCCACATAATAAATGTTTCTTATACAGCACACCACATTGTGATGCAATTTAACAATTACTAAAAACACATTCTAATGCACAGATATATGACACAGTTGAAAAACAACAACCATGGGATGAAAAAAATCAATCAGTGGGGTGAAAAACGTTTTTTTGTTATGTTTCGCTGTTGTCAGTATTTCAAACACATATCTGACAATCCAGTGGAGCAACCTTTGATGCTTTCTTGGGCAGTATTGGACATTTTCATTTTAACATACCATAACATAACCCATTTTTTTACAGAAATCTAATCTTCAATTTTTGGATCAGACAAACAAGACTTGTTCTATTTTGGTCTTAAAGATAGTCAACATGTTTCAGCCACAATATTAATTGGACACTATCTCTAGTGTTCTTTCCAGATGATTCTAATGGCCTTCTTCAGGACTGGAGCATTTCTTTTGTCATTACATTAGTCTTCTATACCCCCATGGTATATAGCGTGGATCACACTGATTCATCGTCGTGGTTTATTTACACAATATTGCACAGGTTTTGCTGGGCTCAGAAAAAAAACCCACTCATTTTCTCTGTTTTTAAAGATTGTTGAGATGCTCCACTACTGCCCCACGTGCCAAACACATGCCCAACTCCACAGTTGCATCTTATTGCTACCATTCCAAAACTTATGCACAACATGACTCTTTACAAAAGTCTGATTTAAAATCTACCGTCCTCCTTCCCCAGTCTATGGAGGGATTATTTTGTGTCAACCATGACATTCCCAGTATGATCTGTAATTGAGGTGCATCTATGAGTTAAAAGACTAGTTTCTCTCTATGTCCCTCAACTATCCTCATTCCTATCTGCATGTTAGTATGTGTGATTTTGCCTGATGAAAGTTGTGTGCCATCCACCGCTCTGACTTGCTCTGGAAACTCCCTATCCACTACTGGCACCCCTAATCGACTGACTCACATTCTGTCCATAAGTTCCCAGTAGCTCCTGAATCCAACACACATGGACCACCACACCTAAATTGTCCATTCCACTATAAGGATGCTTTGAGTGAAATATGTGGCACAGCCGACTGAATAGTGTTTGCCACCACTTGACCTCTTCCGGCGATGGCAGGGAAACTTCTTGGGGTAAGAGGACACCTACCCACAAAGTGAGTACTATCTCTGCAGTGCAGGCAGAGGTTCTCCTTGTGTCTCCTTTCCTTTTCTTCCTTGGTAAGAGGTGGCCTAGGTTGAATTGCCATCTGAGGCTCCCTAGCTTCTCTAGAAACTGGCTAACCCTTAGATCGCTCACTCCTACTCCAAGTCCTACTCTCTGGGAAATTCATCCTTCTCTCAGACCTTCTTTCCAACAACCTGGCATCTAATCACATAACTAGAGAAATCAGCTCCTCGCTTGAAGTGGGTCTCTCCGCTATTGCTGCTAAAGCATCTTTCAGCACCTCACGTAATCCCCCATAAAATAGAGTAGCTCTCTTCGCTCATGGCCAACCACTTTAAAGAACCAAGGCTCTAAATTGAGTTATGTAAGCCACTAGTTCTCTGTCTCCCTGCAGAAACTCCAGCAATTCTCCATTAACACTCTGAGAATGGAAGCATCTATCAAACATTTTCTGAAACTCTAGCCTAAACGGGGTCCAATCATGCCACCCTGGATGTTCCTGTGGAGAAAGATTCTGGGCGGCACATAAAATGCAATTCACATTGCATCAAAAAGGATTTATAATTGTGTGAATCCCCACTAAACCTCTCTGGTGCTGCTAGGGGTGTAGTAACCAATGATATTCCAGGGTTTAAGCTAACTCTTTTGTCTACCACTGGATCTCTCTTCACAATTTCCACTCCGTGCTCGGGATACAAGACTGGGGGTTTCTCTTCTTTTTCACTCAAGGATGATGGTCCAACTAACTCTGTGGTTCTTGGCACCCTACTGTTTAGTTCTTCCATCTTTATACCTAAAGACAATGTTTCCCTTCTAGTAGTCTGCATCTCCTCTCTCATTTTCATTAACATTTTTCCCAAACTGCTCAAACTAAACTCGGCCTCTGACTCCATCATTACCAAGGCAGGACTAACAACCTGGGCCTTTCTTTCTGTCAGGACCCAGCTCATTGTTAATGCAGGGATAGATGATACAAGCCCTCCAGACCCCTTAAACCTGCTCACCCAATAATACTTTAGTTTAAAATTGCTGAATTAGCACATCAGAGGGGGAAAAGGAAGTGGATAAAATAACAAAAGACAGGTCTTGCTTGAAGCCTCAGCAATCTGACCTTCCTTCTGGAGGACTACGGCTTGACTGACCTACAAGAAACACACACAGTACGATTAATACTAGTGTTCAGTAGTTTACTGCCAGTAGTTTACTGCCTATTATATTGTACACCCCCTCTAGGATTATCTCATCTACCTGTTGCCTTTGCTTTGTTGCTGAAAGGAGAAATGCTGCTTTTGTTGAAGGTTGCTCTCTTCTTTCTCTCAATTTACTTTAGAAAATTAATGGTCTTCAGTTACTCCTTCTTTTAATTGTCTTGCACCACTTAAAAGGAGAACTGGAGTATCTTCATAGTATTAGTCACACAGACTTGAAAGCCTTCTTAAATTACTACATACAAACTAACCTGCACCATCCCAAAGCAATGAATCTTCAAGTCACTGCTCAGTTGCCTCAAATAAACATGTGGATACTTGAAAAGAACGGCCGTATAAATATTCACAGACATTAAACAAAAGCTGCTTCTGAAAGCTCTGTTTGTCGTTTACTTTTCCTCACAGAAAAGACTTCCTGGTTTGTGGCACGGCGCATGTGCACTTTGGATGGTCCTTTCCTCAAAATGGCCTTAGAGAACGGGAGCCACGCTGATTGAGGAGTTAACAGAGATTAAACCGTCCGCTTCGCAGACCCATAAATAAACAAAGTTATTTTAGAGAGCGCCCGGGTTAGTTTAGTTTTTCCGTTGCTACTCGCGCTTGGATTAATTATGTTAGCTATGTTAGCACACGCATGTAGGTACTGGAGAGCGACCAGGTTATTTATTATCAGAAGCTGCTCACGTTGTGAATGTAAATGTTAACACGTGCATGTGATCACTGGCACGAGAACCTTTTCTTCAGTACATATCCAAGTCACGTTAAACTCAAATAAACAGTTTGCTGCAACAATTAACTTTTTCTTTTCCCTTACACTAAAAACATTTTTATTAACAAAATCTGATCTCTTCATAAGTCTTAAATCAGACGACTGTTTGGTTTCTTTCTTTTCTCAAGTTTAAAAATCGGAAAGTTCACTTATCTCAGTGTTCTGCTGGACTGGTTGAGTTCTTGCTCGTTCTCTTTCTTCCCTGGTTTCGGTCTTTAATTCTACTGTTGTTCTTCTGAAAGTTCTATATGAGCTCTGACTGCTGTGACCTGTTGTGGCTGAAATCTGAATGAAAGGTATTTTAGAATCTTTTGCAAGATCCCAAACTGCATCACCACTACATCCCAGCCAATCAGTGTGACATCCCACTAACACCATCTTGTGCTGGGATGATTCCTCAAAGTAAGTTAAGGAACAATACCAATTCAGAACCTCACACTATAAACACAAGCTCATTTGGCAACACAAACCCTGCGCCCAACACCTGTCTTAAACATCCTGACCCTTCTGCTTTGGAATGATTGGGGAACCCTGACACTGGGTCCATTAAAAGAGGGCACAGATGAATTCTTCCACATACATGTAGGATCGGTCAACAGTCACACCACCGTGAGGGAGGCGTATAAACCGGTTCTTAGGGGATTTGCAATGGCCACAATAGGGAAGCACAGAACAGAGAGGTAACTCCAATTCGATCAGCTGAAGATTGAAGTTAAAGGAAAAGAGAAAGCACATCTAGAAGAGAATACTGAGGACAGCAGAGGACACCTTCTGAAATCCATGGATTAATACAGAATGGTGGTCCTGGACAATGCCAGAAAGTTGTTCTTGGACAAGAAAGCAAATCAATATGAATTAGGGGAATAATCGGGATGACTTCTTACCTGCCTGGAAAAAAAGAGAGGAAGGGACCAGGTGGGTGCGTGAAATAATAAATGACTTAGGGAGATACTAATGGAGGGTGGGCTCATTACAGAGGCCATTGCACAGCATTATCAGGAGCTATATTGTAAAAGGGGCGGACCCCAGACGAGGGATGAAAGGAGGATTCGGAACCAACTATACTGGGCGATATGCAGCAAGCTATGGAAGCAGGTAGAAGCAGTGGATTAGCTGCAGTCAACATTTGGCCAATTGCAGCCAGGGAAAACCCTGTGTCCCAACGGGATCCCCATTGAGTTCTGGAAAAGGGCAGAGGAACTGATGATAGAGGCTATGGGGACCATGTTCGGAGGAAGCTACCAGAAGCTAGGACTGCTGCCTGAAGACCTGAGGATTGCAACGATAGTGGTCATACACAAATAAAAAAAAAACTCAACCGTGCTCGGCTTACAGACCTATTTCCCTGATGAATGGGGAAATCAAAAGTCTTGCTCAGCTCCAGGGCGAACAGACTGCTGGCAGTAATATGTGTGCTGATTCACTCAGATCAATGCTGCTTCGTACCAGGGAGAGCCACTAGAATGAACCTTAGGATGGTCTAGAATGCACTGGGAATGGCTTCACAATTGAGGGACTGCACTCATTGGTAGCCTTTGACTCGCAAAAAGCCCTTTACTTTACTCAGGTAATTCCTATGGGCGTTCATGGAAAAAATGGGGTTCGGCCCATGTAATACAGTGTGGCTAAAGCTACATTATGCTAGCCCACTGGCTAGGGTGAGGGTTAATGGCTACAAGTCCAGGATCTTCCCTCTGCAAAAGTGGTACGTAGCAGGGGTGTGCCCTTTCACAGCTCTTGTTCCTTCTGGTGAAAGAACTCCTTCAAGGGTTTTCAATGGCTGAATGGAGTGCAGGACCGCATATCATAAGCCGATGATGTCATGATTTACCTGGGAGACTCGTGAAATTCAGGACCGAGGGCAATAGAGCTAGTTAAAAGTTTTGGGGACCACAGTGGGCTGAAGGTCAACTGGGATAAGTCAGTGCTGCTCCCGGTAAAGGGGGACGCAGAGGCAATTCCGTAGGACTGTCCGCTGAAGATCACAAAGGACACCTTCAAATACATTGGCATTAGGGTGTGCATAGAAGGCACAGATTTTCTGAAAGCCAACTCGGTGCCATTGCTCACAAAGCTACAAGAAGACGTCAAGCCCTGGGTGACTATGCCAATATCATTGCTGGGCAGGGCCAATCTATTTTAAATTATGGCCCTACCAAAGCTACTCTATGTGCTCCAGAATACACTGTTAAAATCCCCCAGTGCATGTTTCAGAAAATAGAAAGGTTACAATGGGAAGTCATATGGGCAGGCACTCACCGCCCCCCGCACTCCCTGAGTTTAGCCCTTAAAACCCTGACAGGGTCAGGCTGGGAAGGAGGGATGGGGCTTCCAAATTTAAGGAAGTACTACTGGGCTGCCCAGTTAGTGGTGTGAACAAGTAGATATATGGGGACAAGGTCTTGGCACACATTAGACTGGAGTGGGAATTGATGGGAGATATCCCTCCATAGAAGTACTGTATGGGAGTCCCCAGGGTAAAATGGCAGCGACTACTCGAGATTCGATGGGAGGTAACACAGGAAATGGGATGGGAAGGAAAAATAACAATGTAATCACTAGTGTTGGAGGACTCAGATCTGCCCAAAATCAAGAAACTGAGGAACCAAAAACAATCTTACACTAGAGGAATCACGAACATTAGGAATTGTCTGCTACAAAATGGATAAGCGTCCTTCCAATATTTGATCAACAATTATAACCTGACAGACAAAGACTGATACACATAACTGCGACTGAAACATGCTGTGCGCTCTGAGGACAGAAACAGTTGTGACATTCCAGAGCACTCCCCTTTCTAGCCCTCAGGCCAAGCCAGCTCCAGCACTGCCACCTACCTTCTCGGTTATGCGACCCACGAAGCATGTGTCAGTTAAGGCTTTCGTCGCCACTTTCTCATCACCATCTGCCCCGTTGGCTGACTCACACCCTGACACAGCCCTTTCCATGCTCCACTCTGCTATATCTGATACTCTGGATGTGCAACTCTTGGAACGACTCAGACCTTGTCTCCCTTAAACGCAAGTGCAGGTAGGCTGAGAGGAAATGGCGTGCTTCCGGGTCATCCTCTGACAGACTGGCCTGCCGCCTGCTCCAGAGGCAATACCGGCTCTCTGTCCGCACCAAGAAGAGAGCCCACATCCAAGCCTGCGTCTCTGCGGCATCTAACAACTTGGCTGAACTCTTTAAAATCTGCAAGGAGCTGGCCAATCCTGCCACAGTCTCCACCTCTCCTGTCCCCTCCCAGGCCCTCTGCATGGCCCAGGCTTCTCATTTCATCTCTAAAACTCAGGACATCCTGTCCTCTCTCTCTTCTCCCCCTCCTCCCTCTACTCCCTGCTCTTTACGTGGCCCTTCTTCGGCCTCCCCTCTTCCCCACTTCTCTGCCCCCTTCTCTGCCTTTCCCCCGTTCTCCCGAGATGATGTTTCTAGACAAGTCTGATCTAAGAAAGTCTCGTCAAAACACGTTCACCCCTGTTCCTCCAAAACCACCAAAGACCACATTGACACCCTGACTCCAGCTCTGGCTGACTTCTGCAACCACTCCTTTGCCACTGGAATCTTCCCTTCCCCCCTGAAGCACTCCCTTGTGCACCCTCTTCTTAAGAAACCCCTCTGCCGACCCTTCCTGTCCGGCTAACTATCGCCCAATATCCATCACGCCTTTCCTGGGCAAACTCCTGGAAAAGCTGGCCATCTCCCAGCTTAATCTTCACACTGAATCTGTTTGTTGTCTCCATGTTCATCAGTCTGGCTTCAGAGCATCCAGGAGCACAGAAACTGCTCTCCTGAACATCTGTGAAGAACTGCTTTCCAACCTTGATTCCAACACTCCATGTGTCCTCATCTTACTTGGTCTCTCTTCTGCCTTTGACATGGTCAACCATGCCATCCTGCTCAACCGTCTCCGTGATAACCTGGGTCTCACCGATCAGGCCCTGGCGTGGCTGACCTCTTTCCTATCCGATCGACTCTCCCAGGTCCAACTTGGGTCCTTCCTCTCCTCTATCTCTATCTCTACCTGTGGTGTTTGTCAGGGGTCTAATCTCTCTCCCTAGCTGTTCAACCAATACCTGGCACTTCTTGCCCACTGCATTGCTGCTCTCTGCCCCAAATTTCAGTGCTATGCAGATGACACTCAACTCATTTTCAAGCTCCCTTCTGCCACATCTTCTCATTCTCTCATTTCTGACTGTCTGTCTGCTATCCAGGAGTGGTGTGTTGCCAATGCCTTAATTTCCCAGTTTAGCTCATGCACCTCTTTCTTCCTGGTAAATTTCAGAGCAGTTTCTGCACCCACGCAAGGGGAGTCAAGAAGGAAAGGGCAGCCCACTCTGCATTATCGCTGCTCCTCGTTTCCCCTAGAAGGGCCACCATACCTATTACAATTGTCTTATTTTGGACGGGATTGGGTCTACTTGGACTTGGTGTGGCTGGAATTATCCCCAAGGTCGATGTGGGGAGACCATAGCTCTAGGGTAGCTCTTAATGGGCCAGTGGCATACCCTCATGCTCTGTGGCGGTCCCTTCCCTTGATCAACAGAAGGGGACTTCTGCACATATATTACCTTCCCTCCTCTTCACTCTAGGGTAAAGGGTAAACCCAAGGTCTTAGGAAAGAAGAAAGGAATCACCACTGTGCACAAAACAAGAACATCCCTGAGAGGAAAGTTCAAGGTCACACCTGCGACCCCTCCACCAGCTGAGGCTGAATGGGAGGACCAACCAGAGGATGGTGAACCAGCTACGGGTGAAACAGAGCTGGAAAAAGCCCTACTCCATGTTGGAGATCTGGGTCCTACAGACAATACTGAGCTGCAGACTTTGCTTGCAGAAGGTGGCCCCTGTAGGGCAGACTTCATCAGAGGTCAAAGAGAGTGTCCAGAGAGAGCCCAGGAACCATATCTCTCCAGGACTGAAATCACTACACTGGCTCCCAGTGGCTGCGAGGATTAAGTTCAAAACCCTCTGCATTGTCCACAAGGCCTTCTGGGGCCTTGGGCCAAAATACCTTCAACTCTCTCTTCCTAAATATCTTCCTTCTCGAGCTCTTCGCTCATCCGCCTCCAACTCCCTCAGTATCAGCCGCTTCTCCAAGCAACGAGTTGGGGGTCGATCTCTCGCCGCAGCAGGGGCCTCCCTCTGGAACAGCCTTCCTGCCTCCCTGAAACTTGAGGAGAACCATCTCTGGTTCCGGAAGCACCTCAAAACCTTCCTCTTTGCCTTTGCTTTCTCTCCCCCTCTCCCCTGCTAAAATTACTGAAACTGCACTGAATTTGCATTTGGGCCACTCACCGAACTCGGTCCTTGGCCCAGCCACTCTCCCCTGCACTGTCTCCCCTGGCAACCCCTGCACTGTGGGACTGTCTCTGTATCCCTACAGCCCCCCTCCCCAGCACTTGTCTGCACTTACCTTGCACTTGCCACCAGCTGGCCCTTATTATTTATCTTGTTATTTTACTAACCCTGTACTGCACTTCCCCTCTCCCTTTCCCCCTTGCACTTTTCCGATCCCCTCTACCCTGCACTTGCGCGATCTGAATGACACCTGGCCTAGTAGGATCGTTGTCTGTCTCCCCTTGTCCCCCCCCCACCTCGTCGCGCCTTGAAACACTTGCGTATAGGCATGTTATAAAAGCCATATCATATCATATCAAATGTAGGCAGCCCTTAGGAAAAGGGAAACCTGTTTTCATAGTTTCCCTTTATGTGCCCCCTCAGTTCTTCGCTATAAAAGGTGTCTGAATTTCTCCTTGTGGAAAAGTCTGCTTGAATGAGGTGTCCCAAAACCTTCTGTTCGGATCATCTCTTATTACTTTCTATGGGTAAGAACTACCTAAAGGTGAGATTTTTGATAGAGCTCCCAGGACTCTCTGTCTCTCTGTCTCTGCAGGATTTTGGGTTCTTGGCCTTCTCCTAGGCTTCCAGGTCTCCATTCAGCTCACAGACGGGGTGGTTTTCCTGCAACATCCCATTGTCATTTGACTGGGCTGCTGGAAGTTTGAGTAGTACTTTGATGCCCACCCTAGCACTGGGTATTAAAATCAGAAAAGGGAATGATTCTGTGGAAGTGGGTCCTCTCTTTTGGTCCTGCTCCCCAATTTCTCCAGGTCCTTGGTAACAAGGTCTATGGGGTCGGTTTCTTTTCATTTCAGGGTTTTTCAGCATGGTCAAACATGTTCAAACTATTTTCTCCAAGTATGTGACCTTGTCACTGGTTCCATTTGCAGTGTGTTCAGTTTCTTTCCTTGATTTCCAGTGGTCCTGGATGTGGGATTATATTTGCTGGTTAATTTATTTCACTCATTGTGGACAAGTACACCAGACTCTCACTGCTGGGTTTATCCTTTTGCTTCAAACGTGGGCTCTTCCACCTCAACAGTTAATTATTGTAGGGGCCCGAGTAGCTATATCCAGTGACCTTTCCAGACTGTTCATGGTCGAAGTTAATCTTTTATGGGACCAAACACAAAGGATCCATCAGCCAAGTTTGCCTACGAACGCCCCTCTTGGCATCAGCCTTACTGTAGGCCTGGTCTTGATATTTTTCTGATCTTCTCTAAACATCTTCTCAATCTCCCTTAATGCATCCTAATGATATTTCCCAAACGGCTTATTAACTCTCCAACAATCTCCGTCTGATGCTTCCCAAATGTCTGCACAAGACTTCTCACTTTCTCCTAGCCCCTCCTCCTGATGTTTCCCAAAATCTTTCTCAATCTTTCCTCTCTCTTCCTTCTTATCTTTCCCAATCTCCTTTTCAAACCCTCTCCTGATAGGTCTGCATTTCTTCAACCTTAAGATGTCCTCCTTCTGATGTTCCTCAAACACCCACTCCACTTCATTACTCAGAAGCGGTGTTCAGCTCAAGATGCCTTCCCATCGCTCACCTCGCATTGCTCAGCTGCTGACACCTTGCAATAGAAATATTGCATGTGAAAAGGTGTCAAGCACGCACGCACTCTGCAAGAGGCTAACACATCCATGTGACAGGTATGCCCTCACTCCACAGTCACCAAAACCAGCCACCAGCTGTATCCCATGCCTTCTATGCCCACACCATTGTACTCCCTACCCTCTCCTCACCAAAACCACCCTTGCCCACTGGCCTTCTCCTAGATTGATTAGGAGCAGAGGGGTGGCTTGTTTCAAAAGTGTCCTTTCTTCCTGAATGACATTGTGCTGAATCTTTTGAATGCAACAGTAGCCTTGTCTGTGAACATGACATTCTTGAATTCCCCCATCATCTCCATTCACTCCTTCACATGGGCACAAACCTTTCCTTATTTAAATGTGGATCATAGGACAGAGCCTCTGGTGCATGAACAAGGCATGGTTATAATAAAAAGAAAATAAACTGTTTTGGGTGCAGTGAGCTAGAGAGGATTGAGTATTGTGGGATAACGTGGGGTGAGTGGGGTGGTTTGAGTGGAAGAGTAGGGTGAGGTAGACGTAGGGTAAATGGGATGAGGTAGAAAGGGCTGAGCAGGGTGAGGTAAATGTATGAGTGTGGTGAGAGAAAGGTAGTGTGGGGTGAGTATGGTGAGGTGGTGTTAGGCGAGTGGGGAGGAAGAGTTGGGTGTGTAGGGTGGGGTAAAATGGCTGAGTTGGATGAGAAAGAGTATGGTGAGTGGGTCATGGTAGAGTGAGATAAACAGGGTGAAGTAGAGTGGTGTGAGTTGAGTGATTGAGTGGGTGAGGTAGAGAGATGTGAGAAGACATTTGTAAGCACATTCTACCTCATCCTGCCCACCACACTTAACCTCATATCACTCTCCACACTCACCCACTCTACCTTACTAAACTCCCTCCACTCTAGCTCATCCCACTCACTCCATGCTATGGGCTGAGATGGAGAGGGTTGAACATTATGAGATAGAGTGGGTGAGATTGAAGGAGTAGAGTATGGTAAACTGGGTGAGGAAGAGTGGTGTGGGGCTAAGTGGGGTAAGGCAGAATGGGTGATTGCAGTGGGGTAGAATAGAGTGAGAGGAATGGGGTGATTGGGGTGATTTACAGTGGGGGAGCAAGTTCAGGAAAAGTGCGGGCCATGGTGTGGTAGACTGGGGTGAGCAGGGTGACAAAGTGGGTGAGCAGGGCAACGTTGAGCGGGTTAGCCAGATGCAATAGATTAGGACGAGTGCGTTAAGATAGATTGGTATGAGTAGTGTGAGGAAGACTAACTGATTGGTTGAGGTTAAATGGAGTGAGTGGCTGAGGAAGAGTGGGTGAGCATGGTGAGTTAGAGTAGGTGAGTAGGGTGAGGTGAACTAGGGTAACTGGGGTAAGGTACAGTAGTGTGAGTGCCGTGAGAGAGAATGGAGTGAGTTTGAGTGGGTTGAGTGTGGTAAGGTAGAGTGAGTGACAACTGGGGTTAGGTTACGTGTGATGAATGGGGTGAGGTAGACCTTATAGTTCTCCACTTCCTGCTGATATCCCATAAAACATAGTAGATTACACCTCAATGAACTTGTAATCACGCAACTGGATTGCCTTTTTAGCTTCTAAATTGTCATTTTGTCACCTTGTTGGAGCAGATTATCATTTTGCAAAGTTGCATAAAGTCAAAGATGTAACATGGGAAGGTTAATCTACAGCACTGTAGACTGAGATTTTCTTGATGAACGTATGTTAACCTCAGCCACCTTTTATCAGCTCTGGCCATGCTTACAGAGTTCTATGAGCAGTATTGACAACTTTTTACACACACAGTATAACTACTTTTAGACAATCCATCTATTGGCATATATATGGGATACTATTAAATATAAATATAAATGGACTATATATAAAATGTTCTCAGTTTGGTTACTACTTCACAATCTATCTCTTCCAGATGCTTAATTATCCTCTTGTGTGGGTGAAGACCGCATGAGAGAAATCCTGAGAGTGATGAGCGGGTGGTGGATTTCCATAATGGGACACTGAGCCTCTTACACCTCCCTGAGCTTGGTGCTCACCTCCAGGCTGATGTATCATCACTGGGATCATATGTTCAGGCATTAAAGGGTCAGCAGATGAAAACAAGTAGCAGGTGCCACAGGTGAAGTAGCTCAGAAGTTGCAATGCACGATAAACAACTGAAAGGTTGTCTTCAAAACATGGGCATTTAAATTGGGTATAAAGGTAGGAGGAGTAACAAGCTGTATACAAGTCTGCAGTTGTGCTCCTTTGAGTGCCATCTTACGTACAACCATCAAGCATTGGCACCTTAATCAGGACCATTGACCTTTTTGAGACCAAGGGCTTTGCTGTCTACTGTGCTGTAGATTCTATTTACTATTGGCAGCTCTACCCCATTGCTTTCTTGAAGCACACAGCACCCGTTTGGCGCTGTTGCAATATGAGGAATGCTCAGGTGACTGTGGTCAAGCAGGATTCCCAGGGCAAGGGTTACGTTTACTGTCGGATTTGTACGCAAAATATGAGGCTGTCCATCTTGTAGGGCATGCACAGTATTTTGTATTGTATGTATATTTTATTTGATTCTTTTTATAGCGCTTTACACCAAAGCGCTGTACATCGTAAAACAGTACATCAAATGAAAACATTAAAGAAAATACAAAGAAAACCATTTAGGAAGTCTGGTGAACCAGAGGAAGGAGTCGGACTAAGTTGTGACATGTTCAAGGATGTTTATTTAAATATTACGTAAAACGCCTGTCTGGCACTACCTCTATGAGGGAACTTCCCTAACTATTAAAACTAATGGTACCTGTCAAACTGCCCAGAAGAAATAGTCCTTAGTCCAAACTCTAAGTACTATCTGGCCCTACCACTTAGAAAAAAAAAATATGGACTGGAACAATGGCCTCTATCCCTGGGTTTTGCTCCACCCAACTACTGGGGTCTCTTTCCAAGAGGTGTTTTTAAAATGTCTTCCATGTCCCACAATGCAGTTTCCCAACCGCTCTGCAGGCTTTGAATGGCCAGTCTTAAATCTTTACAAACTTCTGCCGCATTCCCTCCCTTGCGTGGAAAGAGGGTCTCTTTAATGCAAAACAACACTTTTTGATTTGGTGTTGGAAAATGTTCCTTTGTTTGGTTTGGGCATGTGAACCCACCTGGTCCTCTCTGGTCCCAATCTTGCTTTATATTTTCAGGGTTCCCCAAATCCCTTTGGTCCTCAATTAGGCCTACTTTGCGGGGCCTCGGTTGGACATATGCCCTTTGGGGTTTTCCTGGCTCCCATAACCTTTATGGCTTTCCCAACCTTGAATGTTAATGTCTCGGTTTTTCCAGGCTCCCAAAAGCCCTCTGACCCTTGGATAGGCTTGCTTTAGCTGGGTCTCAGTAGGGCGTCTGCCGATTTGGATTTGCCACCTGCCGTAACCCTTGTGGCTTTCCCAGCCTCGAATGTAGCTGTTCACCCCACTCAGTGGCGTTACCTATTCGGGAGCGTTTGCTACCCTTCTGCTACCTGGCTCAACAACTGCTGCCCTTCTCACGCAGGGATTGGCGCTTGGATCTCTACTCATTGGGGAGGTCTTGCCATCAGTTAACGGGCTGCGGGCCGACCACAGCTTCCACCACCACCAGGCGAGGCGGTCGCTTTACTGTCTCCATCTCTCTCTTGATTTTGGCTTTGTTGCCAGTCAGGACACCAGCCTTCCAGCGTGTTTGTGGCTATCAGCTTGCCCTCCATGCTACAGCCATCAGTAGCTCACCTCTGCATAGGATTCTCTCTCCTCCATTCAAAGTTCCTCATTGTTTTATGTACGTCATCAAAAACAAAAGAGTTGTGTCATTCCTCTTTGACTGTGGAGTTCAGGCGAGATCCAGCATTACCTGAAGCCAAAGGGATTGAAGAAATGTCACTATTTGAAGAGCCCAAAACAGAAGTAAGAACAGTCTTTCTGATTCCCATGTAGGCAGACAATCTGTTCTGGACAAGGAGTTCCTTACAGGAATCAGAGTCTTAGTCCCAAAGAGGGGAGTCACTCCCAATGAGGTTCCACTTTTCCAGACCCCTATGGGATGTCTCACTTTTCACCCACCTAGCCTCAAAGGGGCGAATAGTCCAAATCCATCACATAAGAAAGTAGGTCATCTTTAAGATGAGCACAAATGAGAGAGTAGGAAGAAAGAGAATGAAGATGCAGCGAAATCACATTCCAATATTGTGGGGCTAGGAGTGCAAATGAGTGAAAACGGGACTGGCCACATGCAGGGCGAGGGACAGTAAGAAAAAATTGGGACTGTAAATAGAGAGAATGAGTAGGAGAGTAGATGGACACAAGAGAAGACAGATATAGTGGGGAGAGGTTATGAACAGAGAAAATAAAACTAAGGCACCAGTGAAAGGGAAGCCAATGCAATGAAGAGAGGGCAGGGAAGATAGAGACACGAGAAGACAAAGAGAATAAAAGATGGATAGAAAAGGTGTAGATAGATCTAAGTGGACTTAAGTGAGAAACTGGAAGACCAAAGAGGAGACAAGAACAGTAGAAAAGGTGCAAGAAAACTAGAGAAGATATTAAAAGCCTAGAAGCATGGACAGAGAGAAAAGGCCTGGCTGTACGAATATTGTAGAGGTGTGCTCAGCAAGGAGCGAGTAAAGGAGGGAATGTGATGGGCAAAGGAAAGGGAGATTAAGAGCGATAGGTGAGATAGGTAAAGTAGAGGGAGGGAAAGAGATAGAGGTAGGTTGAAGGGGGGAACTGTAGAGGCACAACAGAAAAGAATCTCTGTTGTACAGGAATTTGTGTAAATATTGTGAGAGTTGCGTCATGCGAACCATATTTTATTTATTTATTTTATTTTATTTATTTGTTACACGCCCAGACCCTCAGGTGTCACGGCGAGGTTATAAGACAGCTTAGAAAGTAGTCATGTTCAAACAATACATTGGTTACATTGCATGATATAGGTTACAATATATTAACAATACTAAACAGTGGCCTAAGTATTTACAACAGTATCCGGAGGAAGGTGTCCTATCCTTGGGTGCTAATATTGGTTGAATAACCAGGTTTTAAGCTGTTTTTTAAAGATCGTGAAGGAGGATGCTTTTTTGATGATAATAGGAAGGGAGTTCCAGTGTTTGGGGGCTAAGGTGGTGAAGCTGCTGCCCCCTGCTCTTGTGGTTTTGAATCGGGGGGGGGGGTCCAGGAGGAGTTTGTCGTTGGATCTCAGTAGTCTTATGTTAGTTTTAGGGTGCAGGGTGTTATTGAGATAGATAGGTCCTTTTTTTGTAATGCATTTGTAGGTGATGCATAGTGTTTTGAAAATGATGCGGGCTTTGATGGGGAGCCAGTGTACATCTTTCCTGGTCTTGGAGATGTGATCTGATTTTTTTATGCCTAGCGCTGCCCTCAGGACTTTGTTTTGCAAAAGTTGCATTTTAGCTAGGTTAGTGTTGGAGGTGCCCAGTAGTAAAACATTACAGTAGTCCAATTTCGATAGTACCAGTGCTCTGGCCAGGGTGAGGCAGTTTGCTGGGGTCAGAAATTGTCGGCTGAGTGCAATTAATTTAGAAGTGTAGGCCGTGGAAGAGGAAAGTGCATTGATCTGTTTAGTCATGGTTAGGCTGGCATCGAGGTACACGCCCAGTGTTTTTACTTGTTTAGACACTGGAATATTGGTGCCATCGATGTTGATGGTTGAATATTCTGGCTGCAGGGTAGCTAATTTGGCTGGAGCTCCTACGATGAGGACTTCCGTCTTCTCATCGTTGAGACATAGGCTGTTTAATGCCATCCAGTTTTGTATGATGGCGTACATTTTGTTGATTGTTAAGGTGTCCTGGTCATAGTTGCCTGTAAGGGGAATAAGGATCTGGGTGTCATCCGCAAAGTTTGTGTATGTGACACCCATGTTGTCAAGTGCTGAGAACAGGAGCTTGGTGTATGCGTTATACAGCGTAGGAGAAAGGCAAGAGCCTTGGGGCACTCCTATGGGGACTGGGATGGGGTTGGCTGCTTCTTTGCCTATGGACACTCTGGAGGTGCGGTCGGTTAAGAATGATTTCACCCAGGCAATGGCTGCCCCAGAGAAGTTAAATTCACGGGCAAGTGAGTTGCAGAGTTTGTCGTGGTCCACCAAATCGAACGCGGCTGAGAGGTCCAAAAGTAGGAGAATGCAAAGTTTCCCTGAGTCTCTAATGGCATCCATCTGGATTTTAAGGTCCAGGAGAGCTGTTTCAGTGCTGTGGTTAGGCCTGAAGCCTGATTGTCTGGTGCCGAGGAGCTGGTTTGATTCTAGATGGGTTTGAATTTGGTTATAGGCTAGTTTGTCGATGATTTTGAGTAAGAATGGGACCGTAGTTATGGGGCGATAATTGGTTGGAATGGTGGGGTCTAGATTTGGTTTTTTAAGAAGTGGTGTGACCCAGGCTTCTTTAATGCAAGTCGGAACTGTATTGGACTTGAATGAGGCATTGACAAATTTCGTAATGAGGGGGGTCAATGTAGGTGCGCAGGCTTTGACTAGTTTTGCTGGGACAGTATCTCCTTTACAGTTGGATGCTTTTAGTTTGGAGATAGTGTCGAGCACGAGATTGTGGGTGACTGGTGTGAATTGGAAGGGGGGGTTGGAGTTGTCGCTGGAAGGGATACAGTGATTAGGGAGGCAGGGGTTTTTTGTAGCTAGGAGTGATTTTTTGGAGTTGATTTTGTTTTGTAACATAGTGATTTTGGAGGCAAGAGCATCTTGTATGGTGGTACACCATTCTTTGCTTGTGTTTATGGGTGTGTCGGTAGGAAGTGGATTTTCAAGTTCTCTAAGAATAGTGAAAAGCTCTTTGGAGTCGGATGCTGCATTGTTGATGCGAGCATTGTAGGCGTTGGCTTTGTGTGAAATGATAGCTGATTTATAGCGGGTATTAGCGTCTTTGAATGCTTTAGCTGAGTCCGGGGAGGGATGTTTATTGTGGGCATGCTCGAGAGAACGTTTTTTCCTTCTAAGGACGATTAATTCCTCGTTGAACCAGAAGTTGGATTTTTTGTTGAGGCGCCTTAGTTTGGAGGTTACAGGTGCTATGGTGTTAATCGCTGTGGAGAGGCATTTGTGGTAGTGCTCAGCGATAATTGTGGGGTCATTGCTGGGGATTGAGTGGGTGTCTAGCAGTTTGTTCAAGGTGGGGTCGAGGTTCTCAGCTGTGTGATTTTTAGAGTTTCTGCTTTCGATGAAGTCCATAGCTACGTTCTTGGGAGTGCAGGGATCGTCGTTGGTGATAGTAAATTCTATGCAGTAATGGTCTGTCCAATTCAGTGCGGTGATCGGGCCTAAGGTGATGTTGGTGTTGAGGGTGAGGATCCAATCGAGGGTTCTGCCCTTGGTGTGGGTGGGGACATTGATGTGTTGGTGGAAGTTCATGTCATTTAGTGCCAGGATGAGGGCGGTTGCTTTGGGGTCTTGGTTATCATTGAAACCTAAATTCAAATCACCAATGATGATACATTTCGTTTTGGGTTTGATGAGGGGCGTCAGTAATAGAGGGATGTCTGTTTCTGGGTGGCTGTTTGTGCTAGGGGTTCTGTAGATGACCACTATGTTGATTGTGGTGTTTTCATTCAATGAGAGTTTGGCGAGTAGTAATTCGTACCCTGATATTATTTCAATGGAGCTTGATCTAAGTTTAATAGTGTTTTTAGCAATGATGGCTACACCGCCTCCTGGAGTGGTGGTTCTATCAGATCTGAGAATGGTGTAGTCTGGCGGAATAGCCAGAGCTAGCAGAGGGCCTGATGCTTGATGTAACCAGGTTTCTGTGATTACTAGCATGTCAAGGTCAAGTTCGATAATGAGGTCGTGGATATCAATGGCGTTATGTTAAAATCTGCACATTGAGGAATTCCAGCATTTACTTTGTGACTTTGCAAGTTGTTTATATGATGTTGTATGATATTGTATTGATTCAAATTTGGGAGTTAGGCCTTGGAATCACTTGATAGGAATATTATGGTAATTAGACACACAGAGGAATATTGGTACTAAATGTTGTAGGGTGCCCATGGGATTAAATGATAAAAGTATTGTATTTATCTATTATGATGTACATTTCTTTTATATATAGTGTAATTATGCCATGTTCTTATTTACCTATGTGTGTATTGTGATATGATATGATATGGTATTTGTAACGCGCCTATACACAAGTGTTTCAAGGCGCGACGAGGCAGGGAGGGAGGGAAACAAGGGGAAGACAGACAAACGATCCTACTAGGCCAGGTGTCATTCAGATCGCGCAAGTGCGGAGGTAAGGGGAAAAAGGAGGAAGTGCAGGGGGAGGAGGTGGGGGGGAAAGTGCAGTACAAGGTAAGTAGCGTAAAAAATAATAAATAATAAATAATAAATAAAAAGGGCCAGCTGGTGGCAAGTGCGAGGTAAGTGCAGAGCAAGTGCTGGGAAGGGGGCTGTAGGGATACAGTGACAGTCCCACAGTGCGGGGGAGCCAGGGAGGCAGTGCAAGTGGAGAGTGGCTGGGCCCTGGACCGAGGTTGCTGAGAGTGGCCCAGATGCAGGTTTAGTGCTGAATTCAGTGGGGAGTTAAGCAGGTTTAGCAGGGGAGAGGGAGAGAGAAGGCAGAAGCGAAGAGGAAGGTTTTGAGGTGCTTCCGGAACCGGAGATGGTTCTCCTCAAGTTTCAGGGAGGCAGGAAGGCTGTTCCAGAGGGAGGCCCCTGCTGCGGAGAGAGATCTACCCCCAGCTCGTTGCTTCGAGAAGCGGCTGACCATGAGGGAGTTGGAGACGGATGAGCGAAGGGCTCGTGAAGGAAGATATTTAGGAAGAGAGAGTTGAAGGTATTTAGGTCCCAGGCCCCAGAAGGCCTTGTGGACAATGCAGAGGGTTTTGAACTTAATCCTCGCAGCCACTGGGAGCCAGTGAAAAGATTTCAGTCCTGGAGAGATACGGTCCCTGGGCTTGAGGCCAAGGACAAGTCTCGCAGTTCTGTTCTGGATAAGTTGCAGAGGGCGGAGAGTGGAGGCAGGCAGATTAAGATAGAGGCTGTTACAGTAGTCCAGCCTTGAGAGAACCAGGGCTCGGGAGACAGTGAGCTTCTGGGGGAAGGAGAGGAAGGGAAGAATACCTCTGAGGAGGTGCAGCTGGTAGTGTGACTTCTTAGAGACGTCAGATATATGAGGAGAGAAGGAGAGTGTGGAGTCGAAGATGACCCCGAGGTCATCATTATATGATGTTACATATCTTTTATATAGTGTTATGATGATATAGCTTTATTCAAACTTGTTTTTTATATTTGCAAATTGTGAAAAGTTTTTCTTGAAACCAAAACACAATAAATAAATAAATAATTGTATGACCAGTAGACAAGAAGATATCGCAGCATGAATCGTGGGTTGAAAGGATAGAAGAAGCTGGGTATAATCAACTCCCCCCTCACATCTACATTTCAGAAAGGAGCTCAAGATCTCCTCTTTAACAAATCTCTCCTCCTTAACACCTATGTCCACCCACCTTACTCTCCCAAACTAACCTGAGACTGGGTGGCCTGTTCTCCCACTGTTTCCTTCCATGTTTGCTTATAGATGATCCATTGCTGCCAACTTGCTCACATTCCTCCGCCCAGTTGTTGCCGTTGTTACCTGCTCTCTTGCACTGATCTCCTGTGATCTGCTTCTGCCACTGTGTACTTCCCCTGTGACTAGTATAGTGCTCTAATAGGTCTGTGCTCAATAATTACCCTAGTATTAATAATGATAATATTCATAATATGTGTGTATCTGTCTCTCTCTCTCTCTCTCTCTCTCTCTCTCTCTCTCGCTCTCTCTCTCTCTCTCTCTCTTCCTCCCACTGCACTCTCTTGCTCTCTCTGTCTCTTAATTCCTCTCTCCCACTCTCTGTGTTTGTCTCTTTTTATTTGGGTGAGAGTTGCATTGTCAGGTGGACGTTTGCTAAAGCCACCCAGCCATTGCTGACGTGTATCTTGAGGAGTGGGGTAGCTGGTGGCTGTGTTTTTTTCTTTAAAACTGCCTGGTTACAACATTTTTTACAGTGTTCATTTCTAATGATCACATCCAGTATATATTTGTCAAAATAAGAACAAAGCATGTTATTAAATCCTAGAATAACCATTTATTGATAGAAGTACAACATTTCAAGCTGGACAGTCTGGTGCACTCCTAATGACCTCTTTCAAAATACAGCTAAGAAAAGGGGCAGGGTATAAATGTATTTATTTATTTATCTGTTGGGTATTTGTAAAGCGCCTCTACAGCAAATGGTGTTCCAAGGCGCCACAAGACAAAAATGGGTGGGGGGACAGGGAAGAAAACAACAGTAATGGCCCTATTCTGGATTAGTTGAATGGGGCAAAGGGAGAATAAAGACAAATTGTGGAAGAGGCTGTTGCAGTAGTCCAGCCTAGAGAGGACCAGAGCTCTGGAGACATTGGCCCTCATTCCGAGTATGGTGGTAGTCATGGCGCTATTTGCACCATGATTGCCTCCCATACCGGTACCGACTCCGGTTTGGTTCAATGGGGACTTACCGGTCCATTCCGACCTTGAAGGGACCGGTAAATCCCCATTTACCAAACCATTCCCCATTCCCATTTGAGCCCCCATAGGGCTCAATGGGAATGAGGAGGGCACAAATAACGGGCCGGCGTATGCCAAGCCCGTTATTTGTGCCCAGCTCCCTTAACGGGTCCCATCCTTAACACCTGGTCAGACCAGGCGTTAAGGAAAGGACCTGCTAAGGGACCTCGTAGTAGGGTGGTAAGGGATTACCGGCACCGGTCTCCTTACCGGTGCCCGGTATCCCTTACCGCCCTACTCGGAATGAGGGCCATTGAGTTTCTTTGGGAAGGTGAGGAAAGGAAGAATGCCTCTTGCAGCTGAAAGTGGGCCTTCTTGGCAATGTCCACAATGTGAGGAGAGAAGGAGAGAGCGGAGTTGGAAATGATGCTATGGCTTTTGGCCTCACAGAGGGTGAGGGGAGGGGACCGATGGAGGGCACCCAGAGGGTAGGAGGAAAGGAGGGAGCAAGGGTCCCAATGAGAAGGATCTCAGTCTTACTGGCATTAAGGCATAGATAGTTATAACACCAGTGAGAATTCCAGCCTGGTTGCATGAATCAAAGAGCATTTTTCTTTAAAAATATTGTTTATGGTACATTCCATACCTTTACAATATTACATATCAATATAAAACAAACATTTCCATGATAAAAAATTACACAGACAAGAAAAATCATCGAGAAAGACCCCAGAAAAACGAATTGACCTCAATAATCAATACATATCATCTCAACCAAACACAACATGTGCAATATTCAGAGACCAGCCCTACTTAAATTAATAGCACTTAATAACGTGGGATTATAAGAATAACCACAGATCCTATTTGGCAATGAGGCTCATTATGAATGGGCCGGTGCGGTAATAACGTGCCAGTATTAACGTATACCGGCATGATTACGCACCGGCCAACTACGAGTTGGCCGGTGAGATGGCGGAATGGCCTCCAGATAATGGCTGGAGGTGATTCTGCCACAATTGCAGCAAAAATCGATGCTATTACCAAACTCCGTCTACCAGCACTCGTAATCCGGTGGACATTCCACGGGACCGAGTGTCGGGAACGGTAATACAGTTTACTGGTATCCCGGCAGATTCACCACCAGGATACCGGCAAACTTGTAATGAGGTCCAATGTGTCTGTGGATTTAGTGCTCTTTTAATTTTTCACAACACTCACTATGACATTAACATTTTGTAACATTCAGCCTTGCATACTGATTTAAACAGCCTCCGGATAGAAGGGCAGCGACATCAGGCACTCCATGGGGGTCTAATGGCTATCTTGGGATAATGTTTCTATTCCCAACACAGCATTTTAGCCAGGTCTCGGGTTAAGGATGGTGGTACACATGCTAAATTCCCAATTCACAATCATCTTAAGAGAATGATACATATAGGATACAGAAAAAAATATACAAAAGTTAGAGGACTTTATGTGTGCCCTTCACACTTGGAGCATTATCATGCACCATCACAGCTCAAGCACTTACTGTACTGTTAGAAATATGGAATGCATTTTAATTAAGAAGTCTCCTTTTTTAACCATATTTTCATTGTTATTATTGTGTTAAACAATTTGTGTTAGGTCTTTAGTTCTGTAAAAATAAAACACAAGGCCACACACTCCTGCTGGTCCATGCCAGCTGCAAGTCCACATAAGCAACACAATAAAATTCAATGAAGCTCTATAATATAAAACCTATAGTAGACAAATAAAAAGGGCATACCAGAAAAGTGTGACCGTGAACTAAAAATTGGAGTTGGATGGCAAAAGACTTTGAACCACTGCCTCTCTAGTCCAGTATTGATACTCAGGGGATACCAGTCTTGGCCCTACCAGAGGGCAAGGGTATTGTTCAGCTCCAGCGTGAACAATGAATAACATATTCAAATACATCGCCATACTTTGAGCGTGGCAAAACTCTGTGAACGGACAGTGTAGATCCGGACTTCCGCCACCCCATGGAGAGAGTGGAAAGTTGCATTTACCTTTTCTTTAAGCATATCAGTGACAAGAAAAAGCTCGCCTTCTGGAGCCCAAATGGCTGCTTTATTACGCCACAGGTCCTCACTTGTGCAGCACTGCCTTATTCATCTAGCACATTTTGTGTGCTGCAATTGTTTGTGAGGAGTTATGGAATGACAGGTGACAAAAGGGTGCCAAGGATCAGAAAAGAGACAAAGACAGGTATCAATTCAAGAAATTATGTTATTAAAGGAGGAGAGGAACAGTGCAAGTTGGACTCACTTTCACCAGGTAAATCCTTAGACAAACTCAAGAAAGGAATTCTCTCCCAGGTCCAGACACTACCCTGTCTTGGGGAAGTTCTTGGGGGTTGTCGTTGTTCTTAAGCTAGAACCCACCGCAGGCTACAGTCCAACTGTCTCAGCTTGTTTTCGTCTGTCCCTTGGTACTAAGTCTCTCTCCCTGGTTGAAGAGCTTGAGGGGTTCCTGAACCCTTCTCTGTGCACATTGCAAATGTACAGGGTTCACAAACCCTTCTACTCTCGTCTTTGGCTGTGTGGTTTGAGGGCTTCCTGAAACCTGCATCTCTTTTCTTTGGTTGCGAGTTTTAGATGTTCACAAGTCCCGCTTCTCTCTTTCTCAGTCCTGGGTCGAAAAAAGGGATTTCTTGCACCCTATCTCTCTCTCTGTATCAAGCTCAATTCTGGACTCCGTCTTTGCTTCTCATCCAGCAGTTGAGTTCCTGTACCTCCAAAGTTAGGCGGTGAGGTGAGGTTCACAGTAAGCATTTGGTGGAGTCAAGATGCTTGGTCTAATGGTACTTTGTAATGAGCTCTTGTTGGGGGATTGTCACTCCAGGGGTCCTTCTGTGTCCGTTTTATCACCCTGACTACTTCTCTGCTCAACCTAACCCTCCTATGAAATGTTATTCCACATGCTGCTTCCTCCTCCCACCTTGGGTCTGACCACTTCAGAATAGGGTATTTCCCCTAACCCCTGTCATGGGCCAGACCTGCCATCTTGAACCTTTTCTGAGGCTCCTTCTCCTCGTGATATTAATCATCCTCCTCCTGTTGTCTCCTCCCTTCCACTTCTGTCTGATGTTCACCTCCCCCCTCCTCAGTTTCTTCCACCACCCCTTCAGATGTTTCCCTTCCGCCTCCTTCATTTCTCCAACCACCTTCTTCTGATATTTCCCTTCTGCCTCCTTAATTTCTTCAGCCACTTCTCCCTGATGGTTACCTTACTCCACCTTAATTTCTTCTACCATCCCCCACCCGATTCTTCCCTTTTTCCTCATACATTCCTTCTGCACCTCCTAATGTTTCCCTTTCTCTGCCTTAAATTCTTCAACAACCTCCTTTTGATGTTCCCCTTCCTCTTCCTTCACCCCATTCTCCACCCTTGATTATTAAACCATCTTCCTCACCCCCAACCTCCTTCTCCTCTCTGTGTTACTTCTCACAGAAGTCCTTCCAGTTTCCAACTGTCCCCAAACACCTTCCAAATGCTTGGTGAGTCTTAACTAGCAGGCATGGGTGTTTTGAGGCCCAATGGATTGGACCACGCCTTCAAATGGCTGGTCTGCCGTTTTGGATTTCATTTGCACCGCAGTGATTGTTTCCTCAGGGTTTAAGAGCCTGCAGTGTCATTTTATTGCTGTGCATGTTGTGAATAACTTGTACGCCCATAGTAAGCAGGTTTCTACTCACCTTTTTCCTTTAGCTGGCTGCAGTTGAATGTGGCTTTGCACCATGGACCGTGCAGAGAAACCCTGCTTCTCCCTAAGGTCTGTAGCGGTCTTGGAGGGAAGTCACATAGGAGGCCAATTGTGCCTCTATTGCCTGTGCCATTATCCTTTCACGCCTGGATTATTGTAATGCACTACTATTGGGGGTCAACAAAAAGGGCTTACAAAAGCTTCAAATTCTGCAGCACGATATGATATATGGCATTTATAACGCGCCTATACACAAGTGTTTCGAGGCACGACGAGGCAGGGGAGGGGGAACAGTGGGAGACAGAGAACGATCCTATTAGGCCAGGTGTCATTCAGATCATGCAAGTGCATGGGACGGGGGAAGGGGGAAAGTGCAGTACAAGGGATAATAGAACAAATAACAAAAAATAAAAATAAGCCAGCAGGTGGGAAGTGCAAGGGTAAGTGCAGACAGCAGGTGTCAAGTGCTGGAGGTGTGACTGTAGAGATACAGAACAGTCCCCAAGTGCGGGGGTTGCCAGGAAGGCAGTGCAGCTGTGTGTGACTTGCGGGGGAGGGACCTGTACCCGCGTCAACAGGGTGGTTAGGTAACCAATGCAGTTTAGGTTTCAGTCAGGAGGTCAGCAGGGGAAAGGGGGAGAGAAAGCAGAAGCAAATAGAAAGGTTTTGAGGTGGTTCCGGAAACAGAGATGATTCTCCTCGAGTTTCAGGAAGGCAGGGAGGCTGTTCCAGAGGGAGGCCCCAGCCGAAGTAAGAGATCTACCACCAACTCATTGCTTGGAGAAGCGACTGACCCTGAGGGAGTTGGAGGTGGATGAGCGAAGAGGTTGAAAAGGAAGATATTTAGGAAGAGAGAGTTGGAGGTATTGAGGCGCCAGGCCCCAGAAGGCCTTGTGGACAATGCAGAGGGTTTTGAACTTAATCCTTGCAGCCACTGGGAGCCAGTGAAGAGATTTCAGTCCTGGAGAGATGCGATCCCTGGGCTTGAGGCCAAGGACAAGTCTTGCAGTCCTGTTCTGGATAAGTTACAGAAGGCGGAGAGTGGAAGTAGGCAGATTTAGAAAGAGGCTGTTGCAATAGTCCAACCTAGAGAGAACCAGAGATGCTGTTCGTATTATCAGGAGCATCCCCAGGCGTGAGCATATTTCATCTGGCAGGCAGTCTTTGCACTGGCTACCCATTGTGGACCAAATTCAGCACAAAACTGCACCCATTGTGTAGAAATGCCTGTATGGAAATGCACCTGACTGCCTGAAGTCCCGCATCTCACTATACATACCAGCCGCACATTACGCTCCACCGATTTGGAACTCAACTCCCACAAATTCAAAAGAGCGAAATGTCTAGGAAGGGCCTTCCCACACTGGCCGCTCAGACATGGAATTCCCTACCTCTGAGTTTACGACTAGAGAAGAATAACAACACTTTCCAAAGTGTGTTGAAGACCACCCTGTTCAGATGAACTGGGATTACTGATATCCGAGGTGATTATTATCACCCAACATTGAACTTTGTCTAGGTCCTGTTCTATAGGAATGTCCAATGTGTTCATGTGCGCTCAGATGCCTGCGGATATCCGGCGCGTTTATAAATAAAAAAAATCAAGAAAGAAAGAAAAGGATATTTGAATGTTATCATGGCCTTAGTGGGCTGGAGCAAGCAATAACTGATCTTTGTGCACTCTACACTACTGTATTTTTGATAGTCTCAAGTTCCAATCTCTTATAGGGACAGAGTCATCGTTTGTTGATTGCTTTCCTATCACTTCCAAGAACCAGGTTCTTAGAAGGGCAATGGCTTCATATTTTACCTGCTTTCCTATGAGTTCCAATTCTCAGGATCTAAAGGGACAGTGTCATGTAGGCTAAGCGTGTCGAGTGACTGTCTGTTGCCAAGTGATAGGGAATAAGGGAGGGTTAGCAGATGATCCTTTGTATATCTCTTCCAGGCCCACCATCCACTAGATTATGGAGCCACCCAGCCACTTTGGTCATGCCACTAGAATGTCCAAGAGCCAGTCTAGTAACATCATCACGCAGGATATGCGGGGTCACCAGAAAAATGTTAGGAGATAATGTATATCAGGGCGTAGACAAACATGCTTTGCATTGCAGGTACATTGCACATGCACTCAATGTGATACTCTCATTCCTTCTCTATTTCACCCCAATGCACATAAATGCCTCTTCTGCAACTAGAGGGGTCCGTGAGGGGTCTCGGGAGGAGAATATTCAAGAGGAGAATATCCACTTGAACATCTGAATGGGTGTGGAATGTTAAACATTGTGGTGCTATCAAAGAGGCAAGGGGAGAGTCAACTGGGGGCGGGGAGGATTAAAAGTGGACGAGATAGTGGGACGCGTATAGGAATTTTGGCCATGTGTGTCTCATGCACCAGCCCTGCATGCTATATTGTAGGAACATGGCTTCTTGAAGTGGATCCTTGAATAAATGCACAGCAAAGCAGTGCATGATACAGAGATTGGCATCACGTGTCATTTGCTCGTTCCTGCTGTGCTGCGGCTTCTGATTCAGAAATATGTGCCTCTTTGCTGAGGGGGCTCAGGCAATGTGCTCCCCACAACGTTGTGCAGGCCAGCCTTTGAACAAGTTTCTGGGTTTGGGAGGAATGATTTCAGCGTGCATGCTGTGGAGGGAGATGTACCTGTGGGTATGTGGCAGGGTGGCCTGGAGGACCTGGCTCGTGACCACAGAAAATGCAGGCAAGAGCATATCACGACGCACTGCCTCGGTATGATCGAATTTCCCTACAGCACAGCCTCTGCACGTGCACGTTCCGAATGCTCACAATGCCTAGTAGGACCGCCTCCATCTTGTTCATCAGGGTTGGTGTATTTACCTTTTGTTCCCCTGTTTCCTCCCCTTTGCCCAGTGGGCGCTAGAAACACTATCGCATTTTGCTGTGTTCCTGGGGTGATGGTGTACCCATCTGAACAGTAGGCCGTCCTATCCTCCTTCTCCATACCACCTGATCGACCATCCACAGCTATTTTGGATGTCGTATGTGCGTGTTTAACACTTCAGTGGCCAGCATGCATATCGGTGGTGTGCATCTGAATTTTGGTTGCCTTTTATACCGTTTGCAGGGGATGTGCTGCATAGGTTGCTAAATTGCCCATGCTATCATTTTACCGGAGGCCATTTTATTAGTTATGTACAACTATTTTTATACAGTGTTCAAACATGTAATAAGGCAATATTAACTAGAAACAGTATTTTATTTTGCCAAATACAGTATTTCTTCTGTACTGCACGCGAAACATATCAGCACATGCATCACAGAGTAATAATCAATCGATCAGTAAAAAAGAGCAATATGCAGAATACTTCCTTTTTTTACAATCACGACCAGACTCACAACTCACCAGACTCCCTTGGTATGATACTTCCTGGAGAGGTGTAATAACCCGGCATTAGACACTGCTAGCATTAGGTACTTGAAAGAAGACTAATCAGGTACCAAACCGTTAAGGGTAATTTGCTTAGGTACGGTCTGTGTGGCATGAGCCTACATTGTAGGTGCATGCGCGGCATTTGTGAAATGTATGCAAATGACGGTTGGGCTGACGAGAAATGGTGCTGCTTTGCAGTGCTGCTAGGCTCAGAAATCTATTACCTAGGAAAAATTGAATAAAATTGTTCTGTCCGGCCAGGCAGACCAATGCTGGGGGCACCCAGCCGACATCAATTGACAGGGGGCACCCTACCAGCCCGTGAGCACACAGGCTCTTCCATGGCCTGGGGACGCCCAGGCTGACACCGGACACGGCGGCAGAGTTGCCGAGCCGGGGCACTGGCAACTTCATGCAGAGTTATGAAATATGAAATCATATGGCATTTATAACGCGACTATACACAAGTGTTTGAAGGTGCGACGAGGCAAGGGAGAGGGAACAGAGGGAAGATAGACAACAATCCTACTAGGCCAGGTGTCATTCAGATCGCGCAAGTGCATGGGAAGGGGAACAGTGCAGTACATGGGATAATAGAATAAATAAAATAAAAGTACGGCCAGCTGGTGGCAAGTGCAGGGGCTCTCCTAACATAGGGGAGCGGGGGGGGGTACATCAAGGACAGCGTTGCCCAGCAGGGGCACTGTCCAGGTGGAGGGTCCTGCAGCAGCAGGCCCTCCGCCTGCTATGCAGCGCCAGCAATCCGCTGCTCCAATGACCGGAACAGCAGGCCAGGCTCCATGGTATCAACTGACGAGCCGGGACTGGCTCGTCCCTTTTATTATCATAGTCACATGGTGACCACCATGTGACCATAGCACGAGCCCTGGGAGATACCATGCTCCTAGGAAGGGGTGACACACTATACTCCTCCTTTTCCATAGCGAACAAACAAATGGGAAACACCATTGGACATTACATCAATCAAACGACACAAACAGTAATGCTGGCATCCAGGTTTAAATGCTGCTCACATACATAGGAAATTCAGTTGGGACACACACTATTTCTGAAAACACAACACATCTACTAAGCCTTGGTACACATGTGGGGTGACAGCCAGGGTTGGTGGATTGCTGGTGACACTTTGGAAATTCCACCTCTAAACTAACCCTTTATTAACCTGGGTGAGTGGAACTTAAACTACTGAATGCCACCATCGTTGGCACCTGTCACCAATTAAAGCATGCCCGCAATACGCAGGATCAGAGCTTCACATAGCCACTTGACCAGACCATTTTAAGTAGGTCCAGGGTCTGCAGATTCCCAGCCTTCATGGGTATTGACTACTGAGTCCATATTGCGCAATTGCGGGTCCACAGAAGACCAGTCCGACTTCTGTTGACATCTATTCAGGACAGTTCAGTTTACAGTTCAGGGGCCGCCAAAGCCGCACCTGGGGACACCAGGGGCCATATCAGCCTAGTCCATACTGGTGGCAAGGGTGCCAGGCCCTCTTTCTTCATGCCCTCAAGGCAGATGCCTTTCTTTTTCCTGGGGAGGCACCAGCCACTTAAAGACCCCACCCCAGGCAGGGTTGTTGGCAGGACACTGTCAGCATTAGAGGGCACACAAGCACTCAATAATGAGCTGCAACCCCCGTGCTAGATCAGTTCTTCTTGTCCCTTTTCCAAATTATTGCAACTGGGTACACCTATTTTCAAATGATCCCCGGAGCGAACATTCCCCTCTGTCTTGTTATTTCTGAACGTCACCGCCACTGGGCCCAGGCACACACAGGGAATGCCACTTTCCGGCGAGAGATTTATTTACTGCGACAGTGCGCTGCCTTGTCCCCGAGGAAGGACTCTTCCTTCTCTCCCACCTTTTATTTATTTTTATTATTTTAAACTCCGGTTTCGCAGTACACTTGCATTCACCGCCAGTGGCCCAGGATGTCATTTGTATCACCGGCCCTCTACTGTCAAAGGCTCCGACATGGAGCACGCACAACTCACCTCTGATGGGCCCCGTCATGGCCACTGGGGGCCGGGCCGCACCTTACCTCCTTTTCCTTCTGGGGACGGAAACACCACGCAGACCCCTTGCAGGGCTCAGCACTAGACGTCGAAAAGCCACAGCGGTCTTGCTGGCTCCTCCTCCACGAGCGGCAGAAGCCGCGTTACTCACAGTGCACAGGGGTCCAACCTCCTCGTCACCAATGTTATGTCCTGGCCTGCGGTTACGCAGGCCAGGCAGGCCAATGCTGAGGGCACCCAGCCGACATGATCGGGGCACCCAGCTGACATCAATTGACAGGGGGCACCCTGCCAGCCCATGAGCACAAAGGCTTTTCCATGGCCTGGTTGTGTTGTGTCCTAGATGTTGTGTCCTATTTCCATGGACACGTTATTCACAGTTACTGTTTTGTGTCCGTTCTTTTTGTTTGTGTAGAGGTTGTGGCGTAGCCACGGGAAGAGGAAGAGGTGGGGCTACCGCCTCCGACGCCAGTTCTGGCGCCGACAATAAAGATAAGAGCATCGCATTACCCCGGCTCCCGCGTCTCATTGTGTGCCTCGATTTATTTAAATACTTCGGATTGCCCGAGGTTCCGAACGTCTTCGGAACCTAACATTGGCGACGAGGACGACTCACTCACGCCCACCTGCAGGCAGCTCCAGCGTCGCGCGTGGGCCGCGGAGCAACGCCGCTGCCTCCGGCGGCTCTGCAGCTCATCGTCGACCCGCCCACGCCCACCCGCAGGCAGTTTCCAGAGTCGCGTGTGGGCCGCAAAGTAACGCCGCTGCCCCAGGCTCGGCCGCTTTTCATTTTGCTTGCGTGCCGTAGTGGCGGTGGAAGGAAGATCCTGCCAACTCACACACACACCAGGAGGGAAGCTCTGCAGCCCAACAACTAAGGGCCACCTGCTATTCATGACGCCCCCATGCAGCCCAAGTCACCGCTAGCCCCTACGTTCAGCGGGCGAGGCCGTGCTGGTGAAGGAAGCGGTGAGGGACCCTCAGCACACGCCACCCCAGTGAGTAGAGTGCCACAGCAGCGCAGCCCAGCCATATCCACCAGCATGTCAGCAGACAATATTGACAGTGGCTTACAGAGCCCCCAAGCCAGCTCCACCCCGAGAGCAGCCAGTACTGGAGAGGACAATTCCTCTGAATCTCTGCAGCTACAAGCAGTCCCTCACTTTGACATGACGGACACCAACAGCCTGGCACCCAGATGGGCTCGCTGGCTGAAAGAACTCCACATTTACATCGATGCCTTGGGCATGCGAGAAGAACGCCGTTTGAGAGGCATCCTGCTTCACTCTTTGGGTCCCGTGGTGAGGGACATCGTGTTCGAAATGCCCGAGGACAACACTAACTCTTTTCAAGGCATAATTGACTCATTAAATGCATACTTCGCACCCTTACGGAACGTCGACTACGAGAGACACGTGTTCCACACAACGGCGCAAGACAAAGATGAAAGCATGGACAATTTTATTATGAGGCTAAGGAAAAGAGCCAAGTACTGCGACTTTGACAAATATTCCACTGAAGAGGCACTAAAATCACAAGCCATCGCAGGGTGCGGTTCCCCTGGCTTTCGTAGAAAATTGCTACAAAAGAGCAGGACGCTAGAAGAGATTCTTCAAATTGCAAGAGCAGACGCTGCACTAACCCTACAAACGGAGTCTCTAGGCAATATTTCCATCACGCAAAATGCCAAATCAGCCTCTCTCTGCCCCATCCGCACGCCTGTTGGCCCGTCAGAACAAAAGAAGTGCTATCGATGTGGTTTCCGTTTTCCTCATGTAGGTCCATGCCCTGCGATTGGACATCAGTGTGATAAATGCGGGGGGGACAACCATTTCCAGTCCGTCTGCAAGAACATCAAATTCCTCCAAAACTCAGGAAGCACCAGGGAAGCCGGACGACAAGAAGGTGGACGCTCTAGGCGGGAAAGCCCGCGCAGAAACTCACATCGAGGCTCCACGCATGGAAGGAGGCGCTCTCACAGCTCAACCAAAGAACAAGCGCCCTCATCGAGGAGGCGAGAAGAAAGGAGAGAGAGAGAAACGTCTAACCACCGAGAGAGCAGACGTCACTCCCCGCACCGCAGACCAAGACATAGGATCAGATATGTGGATGATTCGCCTCAGGACAGACTGACAATCAGGTCATCTTCATCCAGTGGAGAAAGAAAACGAGCATACGTACATGCCATTGGAAATGCCACAGCGACTGAATACAGTCCGACCCTGCTACTCCAACTGAATGGCCAAAATCTAGAATTTCTGATAGACACAGGCGCCACTGTGAATAAATCGTTGGAAATCAAGAAAGACTTAAAGAAAGCCGACACGCTAATATACCCCTACGGGTCCAACAGACCGCTAGACTGTATCGGGATGTTCAACGCACACTGTAACTACAAGGAGCAGAGCCAGAAAGTAAAAATATATGTAATCAAAGGCGAAGTTCCGGGTGGAAGCATCTTAAGCTTCCGCACAGCGATACAAATGGGCCTCATCAGCATCATGTATCAGATCATGTCTGCATACACCTCCAGCGCCAAAGACATGATACAAAAGATATTTCCGTCACTCTTCAAAGGACTAGGGTGCTTAAAGGACAAGCAAATCAAACTGCACATTAATCAGCAGGTAAAACCCATTGCTCAACACTATCGGGGCATTCCCCTCAACATACAACGGCAAGTTGAAGATGAGATCCACTCACTACTCCAACAAGGCATAATCGAACCAGCGTCAGGCCCGACTCCATGGGTTTCACCAATAGTACCGGTACCCAAGAAAGATGGCACCTCCAAGATACGCATCTGCGTAGACATGCGTGCTCCAAATGTGGCCATTGAAAGAGAGCGACACTTGGCTCCACGTATGACCGACATGATACACCTTCTACATGGGGCCACCGTCTTCTCGAAGCTCGACCTGAACAAGGGTTACCACCAACTTGAACTTCACCCGTCTTCTCGATATATAACCACTTTCTCAACCCATCTAGGACTCTTCAGATACAAGAGACTAAGCTTTGGTGTGTCATCTGCAGCCGAGATTTTTCAGAATGAGATACATCAAATAATTAAACACATCCCGCACTGTTTGAATTACAGTGATGACATTCTTATCTTCGGCACTTCCCAAGAAAGCCACGATGACACGCTACGAAGGGTCTGCATGGCGCTAGAAAACGCCAATCTCACGCTCAACCCGGAAAAGTGTGAGATCAACAAGACCACACTCAAGTTCTTTGGACATATATTTTCAAACAAGGGCATGCGTCCAGATCCTGAAAATGTGCAAGCCCTGGTGGATGCCCCCACTCCCACTTCATCATCGGGCATACGATCATTTCTGGGCATGGCAAGTTATTGCACGAGGTACATTCAAGACTTTGCGTCAGTGAGCACCCCGCTAAGAGTCCTCACTGGGAAGGACCAGGAATTTGAATGGACAACAGATTGCGAAAAAGCATTCCAGGAAATCAAACGACGCATATCATCAGCGTCATGCATGGCTTATTACGACCCTGATTATGACACGGAACTTACCGTGGACGCCAGTCCCGTAGGCCTGGGTGCCATTCTAGCTCAATCCAGACCGGGAGCGCCACCCAATGCACCCAAGCGCATAGTAGCCTATGCCAGTCGGAGTCTATCAAAGGCAGAATGCGCGTACTCGCAACCCGAAAAGGAAAGTCTCGCAGTCGTATGGGCGTGCGAGCACTACCATCTCTTCTTATATGGCCGACCATTCACTGTCGTGACCGATCACCAAGCACTAACCACGATATATGGCAAACCCACTGCCAAAATGCCACCCCGAATTGCCAGATGGGGTCTACGCTTACAAGAATATTCTTTCAAGATTATACATCGCCCAGGGAAAGAAAACAACCCAGCCGATTTTCTCTCCAGATACCCACTACCAGCTCAAGTGGAACGACAATCCATAAAAGCAAACCAATACCTTAACTTCCTAGTTAACAATGCACTTCCTAAGCACGTCTCCGTTGCTCAACTCGTGGAAGCCACATCCACAGACAAGATGATGCCCATCATAAAAGAGTGTCTGCGAACGGACCGGTGGCATGTCAAAGAACTGACAGAAGCAGAAAAGGCTCAACTTCGTGTTTTCAAACTGATACGCCACACGTTATCCGTGTCTCCAGAAGGTTTGCTTCTCAAAGAGAACCGAATTGTAATCCCCTCCAGCCTGCAGAAGCAAATACTGGACATAGCTCACGCTGGCCACCGCGGAATAGTGTCCACCAAGAGACAACTGAGAACAAAGGTCTGGTTCCCCAAACTGGATGAACAAGTAGAACAGATCCTAGGTAACTGCCTCACCTGCCAAGCGGTGGGTCCCCGAACATTCCCGGCACCCCTACAACCATCAGAGATGCCTCCGCAAGTGTGGGACCGAGTGGCTGTAGACATGTTTGGACCCCTGGCAAACGGGAAATACGTGCTGGTAATTGTGGACGAAATGTCACGGTTCCCGGAGGTGCATCTCATTCACTCAACAAGTGCCCAAGCGGTTATACCTGCCCTAGACAAGACCTTTGCTGATTATGGTATACCATCGATAGTAAAGTCAGACAATGGCCCACCATTCAGTGGACATGACTTTGCAATGTTCGCAGAACACCTTGGCTTCCAGCATAGAACAATCACACCGCTATGGCCACAAGCGAACGGAATGGCTGAGAAGTTCATGAGCTCTCTCAAGAGAACCCTCCAAATATGTTCTATTACAAATCGGTCATTCATGCAGGCCATCTGCACCCTCCTACGTGAGTACCGGAACACTCCACACAGCACCACAGGGGTGTGTCCGTCCACGCTAATGTTCGGGCGCATCATACGAACGCAACTGCCCCACAATCCCCTTGCCCGTCCGTCGCCAACAGCTGTCGGTGACGCCATCAAAAGAGACAAGCGGAGCAAAGAACTAACAAAAGCCTACACTGATCAAAAGAGACAGGCCAAGCCTTGTCACATTCAAGTGGGCGACGTGGTGTTGGTAAGGCAAGAACAAAACACCAAGGACACCCCGGCGTTCAGACCTGAACCGTTAGAAGTGACTCACGTCAATGGCTCCATGATAACAGCTGCCAGCCCCACAGGGACCATTACGAGAAACTCGTCATTTTCAAGAACTTTGAGGGACACTCCGAACCGATCACTGATCGCTCGAGGTCTGACCAGGAATCCTCAGATGTGGAGTCAGAGTATCAGATGGAAGTGCGAGATGCGGACGACAGCGACACACCCGTGCGCTGGGAGAAAACACCACGGAGAAGTCCGTCCAAAAGGACTATTCGTTGACCCCCTCGGTGGATAGAAGAGATGTAATAACGTGAGCCCCTCATTTAAGTGGGGGGCTCACAACGGAGTTGCCCAGCAGGGACACCGGCACCTTCATGCAGAGTTGCACGGCAGGGCCTCTGCTGACATGGGGATGCAGAGTTGCCCAACAGGGGCTCTGCTAACATGGGGTACATCAGGGCAGCGTTGCCCAGTGAAAGACACAGCAGCCCAGGCTCTATGGTATCAACTGACAAGCCGGAATTGACTCGACCCTAGTGACCATAGCACAAGCCCTGGGAGATACCATGCTCCCAGGAAGGGGTGACACACCATAAAAGTGTTTAACTTCTCATGTGACTTCTTAGTGTTACTGACATCAAGCATGCATATAAAGAGCCTACACCTCCAGACAAGTGTGGGCTTTAGGTGATGTGCTGTGCTGTGTGGACAGGGAGGCGAAGAAGTCTTGGACTTCAGAGGAAGAAGTGCTAAAAATTACAAGAGCTGCAAGGGAGAAGAGAGAGAGAGCAGGAGAGATTCCCAGCATGACTGGATCCCCTGCCGTTCCAAGATGGCTGCTTTGTGATCCAGTGACTTTAACACGACCCATGACCAGCTAAAGCTGCCTGCTGCATAATACAGGTCGGCGCAATCTTCATCCAGCCAGAACATTTCAAGATTCAGTTTTCTGCTTATAATCATCAATCTCACAAATAAATTGACTCAATCTCACTTCATCAAGACCGACAGGCACATTGTTCTTCAAAAATACTATTCAAACAATCTTTTATTTATATGTTTTTTCTGAATATAATATCAAAGCTTGAAAGCATGACTTGTAAGTTCACCGAAGCACAACCTAAATACGAAAGCTTTCTTGCTCAGTATACTAAAACACTTTTTAAAACCTGGGGTTTTGACGTCTGGGTCTAACTCAGAGGCTGCCAGGCCCCTCTCTTAAAAGCCTGGGAGGATAGCAGAAAGTCAAAACACGTCATATATCAGTTCCCTAAGTCGTAAATTCCGATCTAAATGTTATTGTCACTCAACACATGTACATAGTGTTTCAGCATGGCTGTTATGCTGCCCTCCTGAATAGCAATATTACATGGGCACGGTAGTGGCCATGTAGTTATGGCTAAGTTGGTGTTTCCATAGGAAGAGCACTTTTTGGGCGGCTTATAACTTCGCTCTCCCTGGACGAATCCTCACCAAACTTAGCAAAAAAAGTCTTTGGGTCACTCGAATATTTTTTGCAAAGTTTGGTGAGGATTTGTCCAGGGGGTGCAAAGTTATAGGGGGGGTCCCAAAACCTTTTTTTTCCCATTGACTGAATGGGAATTTTTTTTTGCTCGCGTCTACAGCCCAAACCACTGGACGGATGTTCACCAAATTTGGACCAGGAGCAGCGGCTTGGTCCCGAAAGTGTGCTTTTGCAAATTTGGTGAAAATCCGTCCAGTAGTTTTTTTTAAAATGACCAAAAAGTAGGTAAAAAAAAATTAGTGATATCTGTGTTCGGTCCGCGGACACACTTCCCTGTTCGCTCCGCGGACAGTGTCCTGATTGGCCAATCGGCTTGCGTGATGTTCCCGGACATGCAACGTGTTCGCTGATTGGACAGCGTGGAGCGTGAAGCGCGTCAGATTTTGGATTTGCGGACGTCCGCGGACAGCGCAGTGAAACTTTGTTCAAAATTTGTATTTAGTAGAGTGTGTTGGTGTGTAGGAGTGTTTGGGGAGGGTGACATTGTATGAGGTAGGATGAAAGTTGTGTTTTTTTATGTGTTAGACGTTCTATTTGTGTTCGATTTGTCTGCGGACATCACGGGTGTTCTGAAATGTTCTAAATAAACTGAATGGGGGGTGTTCTGAGGACTCAATATGTGTCCGTTTTGTTCGCAAGCAAGCTGAAACTGTTCTAAGAACACTCGCTGTGTCCTGAAATGTTCGCAAATAAACAAAATGGGGGTGTCCTGAGGATGCTCTCCGTATTGTTTGTTGTCAAGTTGAATGTGTTCTAGGAACACTTGCGGTGTCCTGAAATGTTCGCAAATAAACAAAATGGGGGTGTTCTGAAGACGTTGTCGAACACTCGCTGTGTCCTGAAATGTTCGCAAATATGAATGGGGGGTTGTGGCTGGCAAGTTGAATGTGTTCTAAGAACACTCGCGGTGTCCTGAAATGTTCGCAAATAAACAAAATGGGGGGGTTCTGAGGACACTGTCCGTATTGTTCACTGTCACGTTGAATGTGTTTTAAGAACACTCGCTGTGTCCTGAAATGTTCACAAATAAACAAAATGGGGGTGTTCTGAAGACGCTTCTAAGAGCACTTGCGGTGTCCTGGGAATGTTCGTAGGGGGTGTCCTGAGGACGCTGTCCGTATTGTTCTCTGTCAAGTTGAATGTGTTCTAAGAACACTTGCGGTGTCCAGAAATGTTCGCAAATACACAAAATGGGGTTGTTCTGAAGACGTTGTCGAACACTCGCTGTGTCCTGAAATGTTCGCAAATATGAATGGGGTTGTGGCTGGCAAGTTGAATGTGTTCTAAGAACACTTGCGTGTCCTGAAATGTTGGCAAATAAACAAAATGGGGGTGTTCTGAAGACGTTTCTAAGAACACTCGCGGTGTCCGGGGAATGTTCGTAGGGGGTGTCCTGAGGACGCTGTCCGTATTGTTCTCTGTCAAGTTGAATGTGTTCTAAGAACACTCGCGGTGTCCTGAAATGTTCGCAAATACACAAAATGAGGGTGTTCTGAAGACGTTGTCGAACAATCGCTGTGTCCTGAAATGTTCGCAAATATGAATGGGGGGTTGTGGCTGGCAAGTTGAATGTGTTCTAAGAACTCTCGCGGTGTCCTGAAACGTTCACAAATAAACAAAATGGGGGTGTCCTGAGGACGCTGTCCGTATTGTTCTCTGTCAAGTTGAATGTGTTCTAAGAACACTCGCGGTGTCCTGAAATATTCGCAAATAAACAAGATGGTGGTGTTCTGAAGACGCTTCTAAGAACACTCGCGGTGTCCTGAAATGTTCGCAAATATGAATGGGGGTTGTGGCTGGCAAGTTGAATGTGTTCTAAGAACACTTGCGTGTCCTGAAATGTTGGCAAATAAACAAAATGGGGGTGTTCTGAAGACGTTTCTAAGAACACTCGCGGTGTCCGGGGAATGTTCGTAGGGGGTGTCCTGAGGACGCTGTCCGTATTGTTCTCTGTCAAGTTGAATGTGTTCTAAGAACACTCGCGGTGTCCTGAAATGTTCGCAAATACACAAAATGGGGGTGTTGTGAAGACGTTGTCGAACACTCTCTGTGTCCTGAAATGTTCGCAAATATGAATGGGGGATTGTGGCTGGCAAGTTGAATGTGTTCAAAGAACTCTCGCGGTGTCCTGAAATGTTCGCAAATAAACAAAATGGGGGTGTCCTGAGGACGCTGTCCTTATTGTTCTCTGTCAAGTTGAATGTGTTCTAAGAACACTCGCGGTGTCCTGAAATGTTCGCAAATAAACAAAATGGGGGTGTCCTGAGGACGCTGTCCGTATTGTTCTCTGTCAAGTTGAATGTGTTCTAAGAACACTCGCGGTGTCCTGAAATGTTTGCAAATAAACAAAATGGGGGTGTTCTGAAGACGTTTCTAAGAACACTCGCAGTGTCCTGGAATGTTCATAGGGGCTGTCCTATAGGCGTAGTCCGTATTGTTCGCTGGCAAGTTGAATGTGTTCTAAGAACACTTGCGGTGTCCTGAAATGTTCGCAAATAAACAAAATGGGGGTGTCCTGAGGACGCTGTCCGTATTGTTCTTTGTCAATTTGAATGTGTTCTAAGAACTCTCACGTTGTTCTGAAATGTTCGTAGGGGGTGTCCTGAAGATGCTGTTTGTATTGTTCGATGGCAAGTTGAATGTGTTCTTAGAACACTCATGGTGTCCTGAAATGTTCGCAAATAAACGAAATGGGGGTGTTCTGAGGACACTGTCCGTATTGTTCGTTGTCAAGTTGCAAGTGTTCTAAGAACTATCGCGTTGTTCTGAAATGTTCGTAGGGGGTGTCCTGAAAACGCTGTCCATATTGTTCGCTGGCAAGTTGAAAGTGTTCTAAGAACCCTCATAATGTCCGCAGACATTAAAAGTTTCCATAGACCATAGTTGAAATGTTTGACTCTATGGATGTGATATGCTGCGGTGGTTGTTGCCAGGGCATAGAGTCTTGGGTGCATGGCCATTTGGCCATGCACCCAAGACTCTATGCCCTGGCAACAACCACCGCAGCATATCACATTCATATTTGCTTATAACTTTGGGAGAAAAACAAATGTATAAGGAACAAAGGCATTAGATACTATGGATGTGATATGCTGCTATGGTTCCCCTTATTATTGTATACTTACTTTTTTGGTCTAGTAACCGGAGTACATGTATTTCTTGTTAATTTCTGTGATAAAAGAAAATAGCATGTTAGTATTAGTATTTTGTAAATGACTTATTACATTGTATAATCAACATACTTTTTTTTGGACCCTCATATTTAGTAGATTACAAATCAGAGTACTGTGCAATTTGCTCAGTTTCTGTATTTGTTGCTAAAATCATTGGGTCTGTGGGAGAAAAAAAATCCATGTTGGATTAAAAAAAACCTTTTTCTGTTATGCTACAGTTTATTTGTTTGTTTGTTTTCAGTGTTCACTTGTTGTTTCTGGCTAATGCTTTATACTTTGGCTTGTTGCATTTTTTTGGAGCAGTAACATATTATTTATTTGTTTGGATATTATACAATTTTGGAACAGTTAGATACCAATTGGCATATTCTAACTGTCTATTTGTTTGATATATTTTAGTGGTATTGATTTATCTATTTGGATATTGTTAAATTTTGGGACAGTTAGATACCAATTGGCGTATTCTAACTGTGTATTTGTTGGTCTAATTTAGTGGTATTCATTTATCTGATTAGTTGTTGTAGAATCTTTGAGCAGTTAGATAGCTTTTGGAGTATTCTAACAGTTTATATTTTTTTAACACAAGTTTACCTAGGGTTTAAACACAGTTTAGTTATCAAATTTTGGTTTTAAGAACATCAAATAAACATTTGTAAGATTTGCTGGTAATCTCTGCTTTAGAGTAATGGTACTATCATTCCATTCAAACCATCCACATTTCTTTTTTATATATGCAGTATAGTGCCCTGAATTGGTTGTGGCTCCTGCGTGGTAGATTATACCTATTGTTGTGAAAGGATTTCTTACCAAGTGATATTTGACCATGTGAATCCAGTCAGCTTGCAGTTGTTTTTGGTACCATCTGCATTGTAATGTAGAAGCATTAGTATTATGTATTTACTATGTGTTTGTATTACTAAAGTGGAGCGATTATCTGAATTGCAGGTACAGCATAATCTACCATGGTTTGCATTTTGTACAAGTCGCTGAAATGGAATTGATTCACAATTTGGTATTAATATATATATGAAGCGTTCATTGGGGATTTCTTCTTGTGTCACATTGTTGCAGAGAGTGCATGTATGTTTCCACATGTATGAAATCTGAAAGATTTCCTTTATAGGTATGTGTTTGTTTTCCAGTACTTGTAGTAAGTACATTAGAAATTCTTGTGGATCTTCCTGTGAGTTTATAGTGCATTTCACCATTCCAGCACAGTAGTCCAATTGTTGTCTTATTCCATAAACACTATACGTGTTGTCAGGATTGTTTGCTGCATTTCTGTGAAGTACTAAGATTTGCAAACACGATGGGTCTGTACTGTGTAGGTAAATGTTGTCAACAATTGGTGGTAATTGAAATAGAATATTCATTGCTACATTTGCATAGCAACTTACCCAAACTATATTTGAGAATTTAAATGGTCCAGGTAGTTCTGTATCTAACTGCTTTTTTTGGAGTTTGTCTTCCTTCTTTAAAGAAGTACCTGGTTTACTTTCCCTAATTGATTCTTTTTTGCTTGTGGTACTTGATGAAGTATTAGTTTCTTTTACTCTCTTTGGAGGATTCGCAGTGACATCCTGTTGCATTTCTGTTTGATTTATTTTTCTTTTATAACGTTCTACTTTTTGTGGAACAGAATATGTGTTTAGATGGGGGTGCATAGTGAGCGAAGTCTATTGTATTCTAAAATGCAAGGAATATCAGCGTTTATTTTACTTGCATCAAAGTTAATTAGAAATAGACCGTCAAGTGTACTTAAGCGTGATAGTGCTACGTAGCTCATGCCTTCTTTAAAGACTGTGTTACCAATATCTATCATTGCTTTGTCTAGGGTAAGACTGTGTGATTTATGAATCGTGACTGCGTATGCAAGAGTTAGACAAAATTGTTCTCTGCGTACATACATATCTTTGAAGAGAAGGAATCTAGCTGTTGAGCGTCCTATCCTTTTTACTTCTGAAAGTTTGTCAAAGAGTATATTGACAAACTGAATTTTGTTGTCGCGTGGGTATGTTTGAAAGCCAACAACTGTACCCAGTGCTCCATTAACTAGTCCTTGGTCCACGTCAAGGTTACGTTTAAGCATTACTCTGCAATTTAAGGATAATTTTAATATCTTTTCTAAGCCTGCTGTGTTTGAGATTGATTTTTCTAAACTATTTAGTCTTGTTGTGGCTTGGTCACACATGGGTAGTGTCATGCCATGTACATCTAGTTTGTCTGTGGCGCTAATTTCCATGATTGGTTGCATTTCTTTACTTAGCATGATTTCATTGAATTTGAAACAGCTTGCAAGAGTTGGCATTAAGGCCATACAATTGACATTTTTGTGGGCTAATTGTTCCATAACATCTGTAGCACATGCATTATCGCCATAAAGTGCATTAATGTGCCGGGTTTTCAATATTGCTTCTGCTTCTTTAGAAAGTATACCAACTCTGATACTTTTTAAAATGGTGGCATAAGTGAGATCTGCAGATTGCCGCATGTTTTCTGTTAATTCTCTGTATTGGAAATGTTGCCAAAGGTTGACATTTCCAATGCTGCCAACAGTTTTATGGCAGAGTTTGTGTCCTAATGTTTTAAAAATAGGGTCACCTTTTACTGGTGTTAATTGAAGCAGATCTCCAAAAACAATAATGTGTTTTCCTGCAAAGAGCTCTTCATAGTCTGTTTTGAGTACTTCTTGTAATCTGAGGTGAATCAAAAGTAACAACAGGTTGGAGACCATGCTCACTTCATCTATTAGTAGCATTTTCATTTGTTTCAATACTCTGCGTAATTCCATTGCAGCTTCTGCAGAAAGTTTGTAATAGTCTAATTTGTTCTGGTGTTCTACTGGTAATAGTAGTAATCGGTGTAATGTAACACCACCTATGTTGTAGGCAGCTAAACCTGTGGGGGCAGTGACAACAGCTGACAGTTTGTTGTTTGTCAATTGTTGAAGGAACTTACTAATGATTTTGATTAGAAATGTTTTGCCAGAACCAGCTTCACCACTGACGTACAGTAGTATAGGTTTATAATTATGGCAGGAACATTCTTTATTTTCATGTTTTACACCATGTGCAATTTGTTTTGTTACGTCTTGAAAAATGCTACTTTGCTCATTGTTTAGTTTTGATTGTAGTATAGTTAAGTCTTCTTTATCTTCATACTGACACATGGTGTTTTCTACTTCTATCATAGCTAATTCTACCTCATTTATTATTAGTGGTTCTCCCAGTGGTTATTGGCTTCCTGTTACAGAAGGTTGACTACTGTCAGGAGTGTCCTTATCTAGTTGGGCTTGGAGTTCTTCTTCGTGTTGCTGTTCATTCTGCAACATTGTTTTGTACTGTGTAAAGTTTACATCAGTTATAGTGCTTTCATTTGCTTTGAAAGCAACCTCATATGAGTCATAGTTATCTAGTATTTGTTCTTCTTTTCTCCATGGTTTGAAGAGTTGTAGCAGGGACATGTAATATACTTCTTTATGTTGAGGATTCTTTAATGACAATTTGATATGATTAATTAAATTTGGTTTAGTGAGTTTAACTAAGCTGCCTTCACAGTTTGTCACTCTATATTTACCTTTTTTTTCATCAGGTTTCATATTATTTTTGTATGTGTAGTTTTGGGCTATGTGGTATAGACACATGTTTTCCAAAGTATTACTTCTGTTTGGGTAGTATGTGTCCAATAAATTGTTTTTTAAAATGTCTTGGCTGTTGGGATCACGTTTGGCTATTGTTTCTATATCTTCATATGATTTTAGAACGCTTTTTCTAGATTTAGCTGGACCAAGACTTAGCCATACTATATTTTCAGATTTACCATACAATGCAGTACCAGTTAAACGATCAGCTGCTTCATATGATCCACATTCTCTATGGGTGAGCATTTTTATGCCCAAGCTGTATAATTTCTGAGACACTGTTTTATCTGATGACAGGTCATTCCAGAGGTCTTGGAGCTCTGTCTTTTCTGCTTTAGTTAAGTATGCTGTGACATATCGTGCAACTGCAGTAGAATTGTCTGCAATGTACTGCACATCTATGTTTGCATTCCATAAGTGGGCAATGATTGCATTATAATCATTGATATATTTTTCTACTTATTTTCTTTTTATGCAATATGTATTTTTAGGTGACTTATCTTTAACACTATGTCTAACTGAAGACATGAGGTTGTTCACTTGACCTGTATTTGTAACTGGTCTAGGGAAAACAAATCGGCATTTGGTGTAGTATTTCCCTTTGTTTTTGAATTTGCGACGGCAATATTTTCCACATTTGTGTCTTTGAAATTGTAAAATGTGTGCATGAAGATCACTATTTGTGGCTTCTGATGGAATTTCACAAGTGACATATTTTTCAATAAACTGTAAAGCAGTGGCATCACTGTCTTGACCAAATTTAGGAGCATCTTTAATCCATAAAAGCATGTGGATATGTGGTGCTCCTCTGGCTTGGTATTCTTTTCTCCAAAAGAAGTGTTGCACTTCCCCAAGGGGAGGAACTGTTTTATTACAAATAAAATGTAGCATAGCAATGAAGCGATGGTGAAAACATCTTGAAACATTAACAGGATCCAAAGAAAAAAGTTCTCAAGGTGTTAGTATATCTATGTTTGTTTTGTTTTTATTTGATATGCGTAGGAAATCATGTAAATCTTCCCATGCATATTCTGCACAACTTAATGTAACAAACCAAGTGGGTGGGCCAAGGTTTCTGATCATACAACGTACATCTCCATGACGTTGAACCAGTACTCTTTAGTACCACGCATATTTGCTAATAGATTTGTAATATTTGATTGTAAAACCTCATCCTTTTTTTGCACTTTTTCTAATAAGTGTGTAGCTGTCATATTTTGAAAGTGTGATCCTGATTTTAATATGTGTGCAACTCTGTAACATAAAGTTGCTAGTTCACTTTCAAAGAATAGGTGGAATATGTATTCCACATTTTGTCTAAATCTGGGATCTTCAGAATACATCCGTAATGAGCGGTATTCTGAAGCTGATATTTGAATAGGTCTATCATCATACCTTCCTCCTTTGCCAGTAGGAAAGAGTAGAGGAAAAGCACGTGCTTCTATACTTTTTTCCCATATGCTGATTGGCGATCCTTTTGTTTGACGCATTTGGTACGTTTCCAGTACATCTTCTACGGTGTCATTAGAGTGCAAAGGATGAATTGTATAATGGTCTAAAGTATTTGATATTGTAGCAGGATCTAGTAGCTCAAATTGACCAGCTTCTTGTGTTTCTTGAATTATTTCAGTTGCATCTTTCAAGTTTTCTTCAATATTAATTTCTTTGTAATATTCATTATTCTCTTTAAGATATTGGAAGGCTTGTCTAACTTTATGTAAATCTACCAGCTGTTGCCATATGTTTTTGTCTTTTGTGGGTACTCCATTTACTAAGATAATTAAAGATTGCTGCATTGGACGTTGTACTCCTAGAGTATGCACATTTTCTTTTAGATCTAATGGTAAATAAACTACTTTTCCACGAATACCTTTTACCAATTCAGAGGGAGGTAATTTTGCTGTTTTTGGTAGAAGGCGTATTATTGCTTGAAATGGGTGTCATGTTTGAATTATGATGCTCTCATATAAATTAAGTTGTAGGGGTTTTGGTACTGGGTATAATTCCAAATTATTTGTGATAGCACATGAAGGAGTTTGGTTGTTGTCATGTTTTGTAGTGCAGTAACTGCAAAGTATTAAGGGCTCAGTTATTTCGTATTTGTTTTCTGCTACAAGGTAGAGAGCTAATTCAAACCATTTAGAATCTTCATTGTCTTCTATTTTGTATGATAGGTCTACAGTTTTTGTGTTACTTTTATAAAAAGTTCTATGGCAACATACACATACATGGTTTGGTACTTCAGCTGATGTACTTTAAAATTTTAGTATTTCTTTTTTGTATGTGCTTAGCAAAAGGTTGCCATGTATAGAATTGTTGCTTAATTGGTTTAAAGCTATTTCATTCTGTAAATGGCTTTCACTTCCAAAATGTTTTTTCTGGATATAGTGAATTTCTTCAAGTAGGTCTTTCGCTGTACCATGTAGAAGGATGTTATTTAACTTTCCTAGTGCTAAAGCAGGACTTTTAGCATAGTACAGTTTATAGACTAGATTTCTTATAGTTGAATGATGTGTTGATATCCTTTTGATATAATGGAAAGTGGTTGTACAAGTAGGTCCTGTAATGCAGGCCAATGAATGTCCTTGTAGTACTGTGTACTTGCGCACTGGACAGGTATCCATATTTTGCAGTAATTTAATTTTGATTTTGTCTTTGCTTTTTACATATTTATTGAGGAATTGGCGTAAAGATTTGAAACATTGTTTGGGAATGTTACACATTGACGTGCATGGCCATTTGTACACTAGACGTTCTGAATCAGTTGAATGGAGGGGTAATTCTAAGTTTTCAGGGCATATTTTTGTAAGGAGTACTTCTTGTTCCATTATGGTATTATTCACTTTTTCGTAACCTCGACCACTGCTATGTATGGCAATTGTATTTGTTTGCTTTTGTTTGTACGCTTCTTCATTAAAATATGGTTCTGTGCTCGTAGTGTGATTCCATTCACCTCCGCAGATACTTAAGAAGTTCTTTCTGTTGACATTTCGCTTATTGAGAAGTCTTTTTTGTAATTTAGTTATTAGTTTTGTTAGTGGTTCCATTTTGTTTAACAGTAAAATAAATAACTTTCTTTTGAGAAGAATTGCACTGTCCATCAACGCTTCTAAGATTAATTTCCTACAATAGGTTTTAAGCATTGAACCTGATTTCTCTCCTGTTTTTATAAGATTTTTAAGGACTTTGTGACGGTACATTTTGGCTAAAATACTTTTCTTGGTATGCTTACTTTGCACTATATTAAAATTTAAAGAAGTAGTTTTATCTGTAGTGATAGCTGATTTTCTGTTAATTGTTTTTTGGTTTGTTTTACATTTTGATAGAGGAGGCAAAGTTGTTGTACTTGAAACTTCTTGTGTTTCACTAAATGACTGTATTAGCTGTTTTCTTTCAACTTTTTTTTTACAAATTCTGCTAGAGATGGATGCTTATGTTGGACACTTTTATTTTCATTTGCTCTACTTTTGCGTTGCTTTCTACGGACTTGACTTTTGGTAGGCATTCTTTAGGGTCTGTTGAAAAAACTAAAGAAGGTATGGGTTGGGGTGTTCTGCAATGTATGTGTGCTGTGTGCATGAGTGTTTGAGTAAGATGATAAAGATGTATGTAATGGTGTGTGATTGTGCATTGGGAACTACAACTAGTAGGGATAGGTATTCTTGAATTTATGTGTTACTAAACTGGGGTTCAGATGACAGAAAAAAGTAATCTAGTGGTGTGGAAAAGTACAAATAGTAAATCTAATGTATACAATTAAAACAGTTGTTTGTTCTATAATATGAAAATTGTAGCGGTTCAGTTGGGTAATTTGTGTGTCCAAAAATAGGAATTTGTGGTCCATTCTGGCTGTAAATCGCTGTTTAAGACATGGAGATTTTTGGACAAAATGGTACACAATCTCTATTTTTAGGGACAGAAATAGATTGTATTAACTTTACAGTATGTTTGAGTAATAATACAAATATTATGGTGCTATTCTACTTACTTTTTTTCTTAAATTAACAGGTAACTTCTTAGTTCTTCTTTGTTCTTCGAATTTCGGCTGCTTCTTTTCAGGAGACTGGTCTTCACTGCAATTGTAAAAGCTTCAAATTAGTAACATTGTTTGTATATAGCGCTGTTTTTAATTTAGATATTGATTTTTTTTAATTGAAATCCTCAGTTCCTTCTTTAAAACCATTAAACTAATTTATTTACATAAGATACATTGCATCAGTTCAGTACATATGATATGTTCTTAATGAACAAATTGTATTGAATGACTAACTGTAGCAAAAAAAATATCTTTACTATGTCTTGTGAAATTTATAATATACCAGTGAATACCACTATTTCTGTAACTAAGCTGTTCTAGGTAATAGCGCCTCAATGTCATGTCTAAATTAAAGTAATTAAGTAAATAAATAAATAAAAACAAAAAAATATGAAATTATATAAGTATTTTTTTTGAAGATTTAAACATAGATTGTGCTTGCATGCAATTTTGTTTGAATATATGTTGTCTATATATTTAATTTAAAAAATGTTAGTTTAACATGATTTGAGTGTGTGTGTATAAAGAAAGTAAATAGTATAAATGTTTATGTGATAGTTGATTTTAGGAAATTGGAAAAAATACAGTAAATTCATTTTACAGATTACACAAGCTAAAAGTCTGTTTGAAAATGTGTTCATCTACTGTACAGAAAATATGCATACCTGAAGTTTGTGTTCATGCATATGGATATGCATGGAGCTGCAAGTAGAAATCTTGGAGACTTGTACAGTATTTCTGGTAGATGGTGCTTGCCAATGATATGACACTTGTACTCAGAGAGATTCACAGTACATTTGCAGTGCTGATCTATGATGATGTAGTTAGATGTAGAGGTCTTGAATGTGATTGGTGCATGGTCATGTGACTTCTTAGCTACATCCAATGAGGGAATGGCAGAGAAAGTGAAGTGGAAATGGTAGAAGGGCTGTTCATGTTACGATATGTCCGCGGACATGGTGGTAGTTTGCGGACATCGGGAGTTACATCCGGGGATTTTTGGGTTCAGAAGTCATGCAAATGAGAATGAGTACTGAAAGGGATTGGTCAGGAAACCTTAGTGGGTGTGGTGTGCCAGAAGAGAGTTTCTCATATACTGTTTTTGCTGAGAGAACAACAGATAGCTATGTCTGTGTGTTTTAGGAAAAAGATTGTATGGATTTTGGGAGATTCATGGATATATTGGTTGAAGGTGCATGCAGAAAGCTGTGGAGTAGCTGTAGATCTTGGATTCCCACATGTGGAAGTACACTGGCATGGAGTACGTGGAATGAAGTGGTTGGACTTGCTACCTCTCTGTGCTACTTTGGAGACAGAGCAACATCCAGACATAATTGTAATTCATTGTGGAGGGAACAGTTTAGGACATGTGACTGGAATTTTTTTGCAATTTGCTATGAAAGAAGGACTTGGGAAGGTTATGGACATGTTTCCTAATTCTCAAGTGATATTTTCACGGATTGCGCAGAGACAAATGTGGCTTCGTTCTTCTTCATTTGGTCCACAAATGGAAAAAGCAAGAGCAATGTTAATAAAGCTGTTTGTGCCTTTCTAAAAGATTTTGGCATGTCTTCTTTTCACAATGAAAATATTCTGTTTCATAGCACAAACATTTTTTGCAAAGATGGAGTCCATCTTACATATGGTGGCAATCAGATTTTTCTGAGAAATGTACAAAATGCATTGCGACCTTTTTTGGAATTACAACATCCATTTTGAAGTAGGTGGTAAGCATTTATAATTTTTGACTTACTAACACCTCCCAAAGGCTCTTTTCAGAGCCACCACTTCCTCCCAGAGAAAATTGCAATGTTTGTGATAGGATAGCAACCCAATCTTTTAAATGTTCGCGAACTGTCCGCGGACTTCTAAAAAATACAAAGGGTCCTGCTTCATTTACTTTCACTTCTATTTTTTAACTGTGAAAGGCGGCTCTGAAAAGAGCCTTATTTTTTTTTGATTTTTGATATTTTGTATTTTTTTTGGTTTTTTATACACGACACACTAGGAGAGGAGGGGAAAGGAAGATAAAGTGGGGGACACCAACCACAGGGTAAGAAAGGGCGAGCTGAGAGAGGAAGATCTAGAGTGGGTTTTATTTGGGTAGTGAGCAGATCTTCTTGTGCTCTGAGACGATAGTCTCAAAAGCACTACGAAGTCGCTCCCCCCTGCAGAGTACTGTGTCACAGTACATAAATACAACTGTGACCCTCGAAAGGCAAGGGTCATCAGCATTCTGTATGGCCTGTGAGGCAGCTTGAGGAAGACGCTGTCCCACAGCGGTGGCCCTTGTGGTGACAGGATCAGAAACAGAGGATGAAGTAGTGGAAATCAACATGCTACGTTCTTCGCAAGGTACAACCCTGCAAATAGCCGCAGAGTGAAATGACCTCAGGTGTCGCTTCATAGTAGTGGTCCCAAAGCTGTACTTACCGTGCTTCCCGCGACTGAGTATCATATTGCACTCATTGCAGGTAACACGGTTCGCACGAGCCTTAGGAACATTCCCATGAATGGTAAATAATCGCCACACCCAAGACTCACGCCTAGTGCGGGTAGTAGGGATTTCCTCTACCTCATTCTCATCATCCTCTTCTTCCTCCTCTGCATCCTCACTCCTGTTCCCATCTTCAGGCCCTTGGGGAGGTGGTGGTGGTGGAGGGGTTGGGGTGGTGCTGAAGCAGGTGCAGCACCAGGTGGCAGTTCAGCAGCCAGGGATGCCATCTTGATGATAGTGTAATCTGCAGGTGGCAGCAAAAATCGCTGTGTTCTGAAGAATAGCCAGAAACACAATGAGAATAAGCTCTAGAGCGTGGTCTTTTATAGGGTTGCTTGTGCGCGGTCCGCGGACATGCGCGCTGTCCGCGGACAGATCGAACACAAAAAAAAGTTCGAAAATTTTTAAAAGGGATGTAGAAACTCATGATTACTATGTGGGACTTGTGCCATGGTGAGATTTTATTGAAAAATATTATGGATTAATTGAAAATGTACTTTTCATTTGTTTCGGGGACACGAACAGTGTCCGCATTCAGAACACGCGATCAGCGTAGGCGCGGTCATATAATCCGTTTGCGAACAAGTCCGCAAAGGAAGCGCATGTCCACAGGACACCAAATGCACGGAGATTGGCTAGCGCATGCGTGTTGATGTTCTACGGACACTGTTCGGGTCCTGAACTAATTAAAAATGCGTCTCACGTGAAATGAACATTTCAGGACACTGCGTGTGTTCTTAGAACAGTTTAAACTTGCTAGCGAACAGTAAGGACAGATATAGTGTTCTTCAGGACACGTCCAATTTCGTTTATGTATGAACATTTCAGGACACCAATTGTGTTCTTAGAACAGTTTCAACTTGCTAGCGAACAATACGGACAGGTATAGTGTTCTTTAAAACACCTCCATTTTTGTTTAATTACAAACAATTCAGGACACCGCGTGTGTTCTTAGAACAGTTTGAACTTGCTAGCGAACACTACGAACAGGTATAGTGTTCTTCAGGACACCTCCATTTTCGTTTACGTACGAACATTTCAGGACACCAATTGTGTTCTTAGAACAGTTTAAACTTAATAGCGGACACTACGGACAGATATAGGGGGTAATTCATAGAATTAAGCGCACAAGTGGCGCACGCGGCTGGCGCACAGTGTGCGCGTGCGATAGTCTGCGCCAGCCGCATGCGGCAAAATCCATTTCGGCGCACAGAGTATTAATGGATTTTAGCCACCAAAAGCAGCCACGGCGCAGAGTGGCGCAGCGACCCTGCAGCAGCGCCAGTAACGCCCCCAAGAACGCCCCTCGTGCAAGGAAAAGCCATCAAAATCCCCAATCCAGCGCAAAGGGCTTTGCTAACCCTGGACCAGTATACAGGGCCGCCACACAGCACCGGCAAGCGGGGAACGTGTATTACTGGGGTTCGCGGGAAGTTTCACCCGCAATTTCAGCAGGGTATGTGTATTCCTGGGGTGCAGGGAAGTCTAACATGCGATTTCAGCAGGGTACATGTATTTCTGGGGTGCGGGGAAGTTTAACACGCGATTTCAGCAGGGAACGTGTATTTCTGGGGTGAGCGGGAAGTTCCACATGTGATTTCAGCAGGGTATGTGTATTACTGGGGTGCGGGCAAGTTTAACACGCGATTTCAGCAGGGTACGTGTATTCCTGGGGTGCGGGGAAGTTTAACACGGAATTTCAGCAGGGTACGTGTATTTCTGGGGTGTGCGGGAAGTTCCTCACGCGATTTCAGCAAGGTTTGTGTATTACTGGGGTGCGGGCAAGTTTAACACGCTATTTCAGCAGGGTACGTGTATTACTGGGGTGCGGGCAAGTTTAACACGCGATTTCAGCAGGGTACGTGTATTCCTGGGGTGAGGCGAAGTTTAACACGCGATTTCAGTAGGGTATGTGTATTTCTGGGGTGTGGGGAAGTTTAACACGCGATTTCAGCAGGGTACGTGTATTTCTGGGGTGCACGGGAATTTCCACACGCGATTTCAGCAGGGTACGTGTATTTCTGGGTTGTGGGCAAGTTTAACATGCGATTTCAGCAGGGTACGTGTATTACGGGGTGCGGGGAAGTTTAACACGTGATTTCAGTAGGGTACGTGTATTCCTGGGGTGCGGGGAAGTTTAACACGCAATTTCAGCAGGGTACGTGTATTTCTGGGGTGCGGGGAAGTTTAACACACGATTTCAGCAGGGTACGTGTATTTCTGGGGTGCGCAAGAAGTTCCACATGCGATTTCAGCAGGGTACCTGTATTTCTGGGGTGCGGGCAAGTTGCCAGCAGGCCCCCACTCATGTCCCCTTGCACACCCACCCCCCAGCAGTGCGGGGCACCTGCCAGCAGGCCCCCACTCATGTCCCCTTGCACCCCCAACCCCCAGCAGTGTGGGGCACCTGCCAGCATGCCCCCACTCATGTCCCACTCATGTCCCCTTGCACCCCCACTCCCCAGCAGTGCAGGGCACCTGCCAGCAGGCCCCCACTCATGTCCCCTTGAACCCTCACCCCCAGCAGTGCGGGGCACCTGCCAGCAGGCCCTGACACATGTCCCCCAGCCAACACGTCATCACAATCTAGATCCCTGGCCCTTATGGCCAGCCTCCACATGCCAAAGACCCACCCAAGTATTGCATCCACCCACATAGAAATGCCAATTACATGACACAACCCCAATGACAAGTATGTAAATGAAGACATGTCCCTCACACACACACAATGGGTGCAAGTGAATCTCAAAACCCATATCATGACATGCATGAAACCAATGAGATAATACCACACATCGAAGTTTGAAGAAAAAAATGTATTAAAAGCAACATGAATGGAATTAAAATCAAACAAACAACAATGGAAATTAAAAAAGAAAAGGTGCATGTCTGTAAAATAATGAAAAACAACAAATCATAATCCAAAGGAAAGGTGTCCAAAGTCACAGTTCCAAAAATAAAATCCAAGGGAAAAACAAAAGTGAAAACCATTGCTCCATGGGGAAATCCAAACAAAAAAGTAGAATCCAACAGTTAACTATATACAGATGAACAATCCAGGGTCCATGATCCCAACTGAAGAAATTAAACTTATCAAAAACTCCTACCTAATAAAAAAACTATATACAAAAATGTGGTCCATTGTCCAAAAGGTCCAAAATTAAGAAAAAACCAAAGGAAACCTAATACTAACCAAATAACTATTTACAAGGGCAGCGGGCAAGTCCAACGGCTCACATGTTGATGCCCCGGGCCATGGCATCATCGAACTCCTGCTCGATCTCCCAGAGGCGGTCCTCTTCCATGGCCCAGAGGGTTCGCAGGGACGATGACATCTGGATCTCCAGGTCCCTGCGAATGGCTTTAGGCACTCGGCCCGCCTCAGGGCCCTACGCATGGAATTCTCTGCCCTGACCATCGTGAGCCATGCCTCTTCCGCCCGCTGCCGCTCCGCATCTATGGCATGGCCCAACCGCTGCCACACGGAAGACACTTCCCGTCCAGGGTTCTCCTGCCCTCCGGCCGATGCCTGCCCCTCCGATGATGAAGGCCCCGAGCCATCATGGCTCCCACCTTGTTGCTGCTGCTGCTGTGCCGCTGCCTGTGCCCTGGCTCCTGCCGCTGCCTGTGCCCTGGCTCCTGCTGCCTGCACATCCTCCTCCAGCTGGGGTGCAGTTGTTGAGGTGGCCACCCTGCTGGACGTCCGACTCCCGACTGTGGCAGGGATCTGTTGTCCACAAGCCTGGCCGCAGGGTCAGAGGCAGCTCCACAGGGAACCGAGGTGATACATGGGTGGGAAGATGGCATGGAGGACGACTAGGGCATAGGGGGTTCAGTTGAGGAGGGGGTCAGAACAAGGTCCAGGAAACGGAGGAATCCAGCCCTGATGAGCTGTCCCAGTGGGTCACCGCGGTCAACGAGCCATGCGAGAAGACGTGCAGTCTCCTCATGAAAAGACTGCAGGTCACCTCGCATGGCATGTTGACGCAACGCCACCCCACCCAGGACAGGCTCAACCCGGTGCCGGATAGCCACATCCGCAGTGAGAGGAAGGCTAGTTGGTATAAGCCAATCCCCTCCCTGAGAACGGGTCTGGACGTAGGCATACCTGCTGGTGCGAGATGATGCAGTGACAGGATCAGAGACAGGATTGCACACAGGCACCTCCGCGGCGGCCTGTGCTGCCTCCTGTCCCTGGTCCTGCACTGCACCACTAGCACCAGTGGAATCCCCACCTCCAGACCCGTCTCTGTCCCTTGCACGGCCTCCTCCTCCACCAAACCCCCCACCAACCTGGATGACTCCATGCCATCTTCCTCCGTTGGGCCCTGTGGGGACTCAGCTGCCCCTTCTGCTGCCGAGGAGTCCAACTCCGACCTCCGCCTCTTGGACCTCCCCTCAGCAGCTGCGGCCTGGGACGCGGCACCAGACTCCTCACTCCCCGACGAGATGACAACCTGGGAGGGGAGCCGGGCCTTGCGTCTCCTGCTGGCGGTGCGATCCCTGCCGCTGTGCTCCACAGCACCTTCTCCGCCCTCTTCATCAGTTGACGCTGCAGACAGGGAGAAATAAAACACAGGCATCAGGGCACTGTACAATGGACTCATACACACATGACAGTTGTACATGAGTGGCATTATCAAACTTCAGACATGGCATCACAATCCCCAACACACATGTCATTTCGACTCACACACATGAGCTATTCCACAGCCATATCGCAACAGCCAGCACCATCCATACACATACAACAGCATGAGCAGCCAAATGTGAGCCAGACATCACATGAAACACAGGGAGTGCACTACACATGCACACACGCCACCACACTTACATGCATGTGTACACCTCCGCCAACTGTCGCAGTGTTGAGATCGGCATCCATGTCACATCTGCCAATCAGTCTTCCACATATCAGTGTCACATGCATCCATGTTGCATCACTGTTGCACCCTTGTCAAATACACACACATGCACATGTACACGGTGCAGATACATGCAGCTGGAACCAACATCCATGTGTGACACCACAACCATGCCAACTGACATACACAGTAATCCAAACATGTGTGCTCACACATCTGCATTTGGCTTGCATGCTTACCCACACATACACCATCCATGTGTCTCACACATGAAAGGACTTGCATGTGTCAGCCTCACAGCCCTGTACATACACATCCATACATTGCCCTAGAAAACCACATGTACAACCTGCACACTACTGGCACACCACTACACGCACAGCTTCCAATCAGTATGCATGTACACTTACCGCTCAACTCCAGACTGGTCTGCCTCTCAAGGACCTGGACGTGGAGCGCTCGGCATATGCGTTCCAGGACCCTCATCTGATGTTCCGACAGGTGGCCCCTCAGCATCCGCTGCCTTGAAGAGGCGCCGGGCCTTGTTGAGGGTCCTGGACCTGAAGTCCTCCCAGCGCTTCTTGACATGTTGGAAGTTGCGGACTGCCACCCCCTCCGCGTTGATGGCAGTCACGATCTCCGTCCAGATCCGAGTCCGTCCTTCCTTGTTGCCGCATCCTGTTCTGAAGAGGGCATCATACTGCCCCAGGACTTGCTCCACCAGGACACCAACTTCGGTGGCAGTGAAGCTGGTGCCCCTCTGCCTCTCTGGCTGGGGGTTGCCAGTGGTGCCAGATGGTGTAGTGCCCGACATGGCAACCCCAGAGGCAGGTGTGGATGGGCAACTGGGTCCTGGGGCTGTGGAGCAATGGTATCCCAGTCGGGAGTCTTCAGTTCCAGCAGGGGTGGTCACAGCAACTGCACCCCTGGCTGATGTGCAGGCAGCAAATAGCAGGGCACGTGGGCAGCAGGCAGTCAGACAGCAGCAGATGGCAGGTGGGAGCGTGCTCGGGGCTCTGGGGGGCAGTGATTCGGCCTTTTGGGCAGGAGTGTGGTCTTCCGTGTGTTTTCGCGTGGCCAGCTTGATACGGAGTGATTTGGCACGTGAAAAATGTGCACGTCAACGTGTGATTCGAGGAAAGGCCCCTAGCGCGTAAGCGCGTCAGCACTTGTACGCGCTTTCATTGGACCAAAGGCCCTTCAAGCATAAGCGCCTCTGTGACGTGACGCATGCGGGCGTGCGCAGGCGTTTCCCTCGTGACGTTAGCATAGTGGTTCAGCGCACGTGAAAAAACTGCACGTCCTTGTGTGAATGCGTGTAATCCGAGGAAAGGGCCCATGCGCGTAAGTGACGTGACGCATGTGGGTGTTTCCCTCAGCACGGGTTAAAGGTGAGCAGGGGCAGCAGTTCGCTGTACGTGCCTTTAGTGGAGACCGACGTGTGTTGCTGCTTCCTGTTCTTTCGCGCGCCATCACAACTTCACAGCTATCAAGGATGTATCTCTTCTTTTGGCGGGGGTATTGGCTACGCGTGTTTTTCTGCATCGTGCTAGTCAGACGGTGAGTCGCACATGCTATTTTTCCCACTGCGGGTGCCCCTGTGTATCACACCCATTTTCGAGGTCATAGTGTCCTGCGTGTCCCACGAGTACGCGTTATTCGTGTTACTGGGTGCCACCATGTACTGCGCGAGGTTGATTCCAAGCACGTAGGCTGCAGGGTTGCGTGCATGGTTTTACTGCAGTTTTGGGGTGCCTGAGCGTTGCGTGACCCGTCACTACATCACCGGGGTTACATACAGCATTGCAGGTGCAGGGGGGATGTAAACATCTTGCTTCCCACCCCCTTCACCCCAATTGCCTAGGTCAATTGTGGTGTACACCTCCCATTGGCACTACTCCATCTGTGCTGGCACTACTACATCTGTGCCATGGTTGGGATGCCAGCAAAGGTGAGGGGCACCTCAGCTGGGCGTACTCCTCGTGGCGGGCGTGGTCGGGGACATGGCTGTGGTGACCAGGGAGTAGGGGGACTCCAGGGTGTCCAGGGCGGCCACAGAGGGGGAAGAGGCAGTGGTGCGCCACTTGAGCACAATGTTGTCCCATGTGTCGGTGCAGTCATGCCACCACCCCCTGTGGTTCCGGGAGATGCAGCTTCTGCATCTGGCACTGGCGCCCGTGTGACCGGCAGTCCGTTCCATCGACTGCCACGGGCCCAAGGGTAGTGGTAGCTGCAGGTGCAGCTGTGGACACCGCCACCCAGGCTCAGGGTCTGCCAGCGCAGGCTGCATTGGCACTTGAGGAGCCCTTGGAAGATTTCCAACAGGCCATGAGGGAAACCGTAGGGGCATGCAGGGCTCCTCTGACCAAGACACGTGTTCCTGGGGTAGTTATGTCATCTGCTGCCCCGAACAGCGGGTTTGGCAAGTGCAGGGGCAGATGCACCAAACAACACCCCGGTTGTGAGTCTGCCAACCAGGACCGTTGCGGTCGATGACCCTGCCACAGCGGATGTTGCTGCGCAGGGTCCATTAGAGGGCACCCAGCTGCCACTGACACAAGTCAGGCCTTTGGTCGTCCCTCCACCTGCCACTCCCTTGGCTCAATCCACCGAACCCACTGGCCATACTGTTCAGGGCGGCATAAGCCAACCAGGGTCTGGCCACAGTCCAAGAGGAGGAAGTTTGCACCTGCAGCACAGGCTGGGACCCCACACACAGCCACGACCTCCTGCACGTCGAGGAAGAAGCCTTTCTGCAAGCAGGAACTGGACTTCCTTGTGGACTACGTGCGGGGCCACAGCCGTGACACGCTAGTGGGTGCCAATAGTCAGACTACGGCTGCCCACCGTGACACCCACTGGAAGCAAGTTGCGGAACATGTCAGTTCATTCAGCCATGAGGTGCGCACGGTGCAAGAGTGCAAAAGGCGTTGGAATGACCTCAAACGCAGCGCTAAGGCTAAGCGTGCCTCAAATTACAACTTGACTCTGGTGACTGGCGGTGGGCCTGCACCAGAGGAGGAAGAGCTCACTCCACATGAGTCACTCGTTGCAGAGTTCATACCATCTGAATCGGTCGAAGGAGTGGGAGAGATGCTGGACTTTGATGCCCAGTCCAGTGAGTGTTGATGCATGTTTGTTGAGGACGTGTGTGTTTTACTTGTGGGATGTGTTGTGCATGATTGAGGGTTGAAGGCTTCATGACCCAGGTGCAGTTGTTCAGTGGGTCATGGTCATTTGTGAGGGAGGGGAGGGTGTTTTGTTGTTGATAGTTGCCTTGGCCTGCAGTGTGATGGGAACCCTGACATTGTAATTGTGGTATCATATGTACATGATATGTTCTGCTGATCAATGCATGTTCATGTGTTGTGTTTACCTTTCAGGTGTGAGGGGATAGTTGTGGTTTGACATGCTGGGGTGTACACATGGTGAATGTTCACATGTGATGTGTAGAGGACACTGATGGTCACTTGATTGCACATGCATATGTTGAGTGCATGTCCTTACTGACCCGCACACTCGCACTATGATGCACTACATGTACAACCACCCTTCGATATCCACGTGTACACTGTTTGCCTTCTGCTGCCCACTGTGTCCCTGCAGCACATGTTCTGTGACCAATTATGGATCCTGTACATGCCTAATTTGCTTTTTGATGTGGTTTGTCGCGGTTGCCAGACATTTCGTCGAAAAAAATTGGTCGACCAGACAAATGGTCGAACCAATTTGGTCGAAAACCAAATGGTCGAAATTTTTTTATTTTTTATTTTAACCCTTTTTTTTTTTTTGGTGGGGGTCCCCCCCAACCCCCTTTTTTTCTCTAAAAACCCCTTTTTTAACTAAACGAAAACCCGAAAAATAAATATATAAATTAAAAAAAAAATTCGACCATTTGGTTTTCGACCAAATTGCGTCGACCAAATTGCAGTCGACCAGTTTTTTTTCGACGAGTTGACTGGACACCGTTTGTCGCTTAGATGTGATGCTCGGGGTGTGCATCACACACAATGGCTGTTCACTGTGCTGTGTGCTGAGCAGTGTGTTGCAGGAGTTGGACACAGCACACAGAAGCTGCAGTGTTGATTTTGCAATGCACAATGTGCATGTAGACAGGCATTCATTTTTATGTTGCGGCTACTACTTTTGTGATGCATTTGGGAATGACTTATTTTGGGTGGGAGGTTGTTGGTCAGTCATTTCATCTGATTCCATGTCAGGCATCATTGTCTGATGCCAATTTACATTTTTCACATGGCAATGTGTATCTTATTGGTACTGTGTTGGTGTATGGCTATTGCTTGCCATGTCATGTTGTGGTTTGGGAGGGTTTGAGTGACATAACAATGATGGTCATGGCCTGTTTTGCAGGTGTGTGTGATTCACACCTTGCATGTCAGGGTCAGCCGCTTCTCGAAGCAACGAGCTGGGGGTAGATCTCTCTCCGTGGCAGGGGCCACCCTCTGGAACAGCCTTCCTGCCTCCCTGAAACTTGAGGAGAACCATCTGCGGTTTCCGGAAGCACCTCAACACCTTCCTCTTTGCTTCTGCTTTCTCTCTCCCTCTCCCTTGCTAATTTCTTCACTGAAACTGCACTGAATCTGCAACTGGGCCACTCTCACCGACCTCTGTCCCTGGCCCAGCCACTCTCCACTTGCACTGCCTCCCTGGCAACCCCTGCACTGCGGGAGTGTCTCTGTATCCCTACAGCCCCCCCTTCCCAGCACTTGTCTGCACTTACCTTTGCACTTGCCACCAGCTGGCCTATTTATTTATTTTTTATTCTACTTACCCTGTACTGCACTCCCCCTCTCCCCTTCCCCTTGCACTTTTCCCTTCCCCCTACCCCTGCACTTGCGCAATGTAAATGACACCTGGCCTGGTAGGATCGTTGTCTGTCTTCTCTTGTTCCCCCCTCCCTGCCTTGTCGCGCCTTGAAACACTTGTGTACAGGCGCGTTACAAATGCCATATCATATCATAAATCATATGTGTGCCTTTTGGTCACACAGGATAGCTTGTGTTTAAGTAGCTAGGGATGCACACAATGTGGCACTTCCATGGCAACAATCTCAGTTGACTGTCTCTTTGTCATCATCGATTGTCACCTGGTATGTGCCAGGCCTGTGTGCACTGCGCAGGGGTGGGAGTTTAGGTGAAAAATGTGGCCACAAGCTGGGTCCGGCCTTCCTCGCCACGTGCCCTATCCCCTCCCATGGGCAGCGCCTGTGCCTGTGGTTGGGGATGTGGGGGCACCACCATGTCCACCGGTACCCCCTGCCGTGTTGCAACATTGTGCAGGACACAATGATCCTGCACACTACTGGGGGTGCCTAGCGTAGCTGCCCGCCAGAGCGGTCAAGGGAGCGGAAGCGTGACTTGAGCACTCCGAATGTGCACTCCACTATTGCCCTGGTTGCAATATGGGCCGCGTTGTATCTTACCTGGGGTGGTGTGGTGGGGTTCCGGATTGGCGTCATCATGTGGTTGCTCAGAGGGGAGGTGAAAATGGTTGTGATTATTGGGGTTTGTGTATTTGTGTGTGTGTGTGTGTGTGTGACATGCATGCATGTGCAAGGGCATTTGTACTCACCTAGGAGCCATGTGTCGCCATGCTGCCCAGCTTCCAGGGCCCGGCTCAGGGCAGACATTCTGTATATGAAACTGTCATGGGTGGAGCCAGGGCAGTTTGCATAGACAGAGGTGATGATTCCCTTTGCATCGCATACCACCTGTATGTTGATGGAATGCCAGTGCTTGCGGTTTCGGTAGATGTGCTCAGTGGCCCTAGGTGGACGTAGGGCCACATGGGTGCAATCTATGGCACCGAGCACTTTGGGGAAGTGTGCCACCCTGTAAAAATCCAGGACAACGGCCTGCCTTTCTGCGGGTGTTCTGGGCATGTATATGTGCCTGCGGACTGAGGGGCGCGCTGTCATGATTGCCAAGACCTGGTGTAGGCAGCGTGACTGCGTGGCCTGTGAGACCCCCCCACTATGGCAGTGGTCCGCTGAAATGACCCAGTGGCCAAAAAATGCAGGACATTGAGCACCTTCTCCAAGGGGCTCAATGCCTGGGAGCAAAGGGTGGGGGATGTAAGGTCATCTTCCCACTCCCTGACCAGTTCTAGGATGATATGGGGTGTAAACCTATACCTGCCGTAGACTTGGTCGTCAGGCATCCCAAAAAGGCTTGTCCGTGGTGAGAAAATGCGTGCCCTGGCTATTCTCCTCTCCCTGCGGTGTCCCACGATCAGTGCTGCGACAAATGGGGCATTCATCGTAGATGTATATACGTGTTTGTTGTTTGCGTGCACTTTTATACTGTGCACTGGGACGCTTCCGCCTGCCTTCGTGTGGCGGACGCGTTGATGCCTGTGCGCGTCTTTTGCCATGCGCGGGTTTCCCGTATTCTAATCCATGAATACGGGTTGTTCGCGTGCGTGTGGGCGTTCCGTGTAGTTCCCTGCAGTACTTCCCCAGTTACGCCTTCTTTTTCACTCGTTGTTCCCCATTCCGCGTGTTACGCCCAATGTTCCGCCCACTTTTGCTGTGCGCGTAGCGCACGCCTTTTGATGACGTGTGTGCCCGTGTGCGACATGCATGGATTTGGCACACGACCATCGGGAAACTAGCGCAGCGCCTTCCTTGTATCGCACACGTGCGCTTGATTTCTCACACTCGCGCCACCTTGCGACTGCTTGCGCTGGGATTTTCGGCACACGTTTGTTCCATGAACCGACCCCTTAGTGTTCTTTAGGACACTTTAATTTTTTTTTTTACGAACATTTCAGGACACCGCGTGTGTTCTTAGAATAGTTTCATCTTGCTAGCGAACAGTACGAACAGGTATAGTGTTCTTCAGGACACCTCCATTTTCGTTTATTTACGAACATTTCAGAACACCTGCACTGTCCGGGGACACCTACATTGTTTTAAAAAAAAAAAAAAGAAACTATTTACAACACAAAATAAAAATTAAACTTTATTTAACATATATTAATAATTTATGACAGAGAAGGTGAGGCAGAAACAGAAACAAAAACAGGAGAATTAGGGATTTCAACATGATTGTTATTAGGTGAAGAAGGGATGGAAGTCTCATCAAAACGTTTTGGGTTATGGAGAGGGTTTGGGGATAATTGACTGGGATATGGTGAGGAGGGACAAGTACATGTGGGGCAATGGTACGAGGTTTTTGGTTTAAAATGATCTTCCACAAAAGTTTTCAAATTATTAAAATTAGTCAACAATAAATCCATTTTTTCTTCTATACTGTGAAAAGTGTTATCCATAACAGGTTTTTCTGAAGTATTTTCTATTTTGATATGCTCTGTACAAAAAAAAAAATATATATGTTAAATGTATACAAAATAATAATAATTAAATGGTTTATATTATAAAGTGTTTACCATTAGTTTCACTATCTTGTGACATTTCTTCATGTGGGAAATGCTCCTCTAGCCATTCCAGTGTACTAGACATTTCTGTGAGAGAAAAAAAAAAGATATATATTTTTTTTTATCTAATACAGAAAGTTTATAAATATATGAATACAATTAAGTACACTTACTATTTCAGGTAAGATATGTCCTATGTACTCAGTGGGTCTGCTCTTGTTCTCAGTTCTGTTGTGTTTGTGAGGTAATTATGTTGGAAGCCAATTTATCTTCTTGTGGTATATTCCATTTCAGAACATAGTGCATTTAAATGAATGGTTAGTGTGTTGTATATATGGGTTACATTTCTTATGTATTAGTACATATAATGTGTTTTTGTGCTCCTTTTTGAATTTGTTAAATGTTCCTATGTTATGATATAACAATCAAACATGCCCCCCAGAGTTTTTAGGTAGTGGTACTGTTCATCGAACATGTCCGCGAACATTAAATGAGTTCGTGGACATCAAGTACAGTAGAAGAGATTCAGTCAGTTCCATATGACATGTATATAAAGTCAAAGTCATTATTGTTAAGTTGCACTACTAAAAACCTATGAAATTCAGTGAAAAAACTTTGTTAAATGGACGTTATGGTTAAGTTGCACTACTAAAAACCTAAGAAATTCAGTGAAAAAACGTTGTTAAAGGGACGTTATGGTTAAGTTGCGCTGTTAAAAATCTATGAAATTCAGTGAAAATACGTTGTTAAAGGGACATTATGGTTAATTTGCGCTGCTAAAAACCAACGAAATTCAGTGAAAAAACGTTGTTAAAGGGACGTTATGGTTAAGTTGCGCTGCCAAAAACCTTTCAAATTCAGTGAAAAAACTTTGTTAAAGGGATGTTATGGTTAAGTTGCGCTGATAAAAACCCATGAAATTCAGTGAAAAAACGTTGTCAAAGGGACGTTATGGTTCCAACTAAAACCGAAAAACCCTTGAAATTCACCAGTTATGGTAAGCTAAGCAACCATAATTCGCGCCACCACCATGCACTACTAAGACTAACACCCAGGACATCAAAGATGAATGAAGAGGATGAAGAGGACGAAGAGAATGAGGTCGAGGAAATCCCTACTACCAGCACTCACCGGGAGACTTGGGTGCGGCAGTTGTTTACCATTCATGGTAATGTGCCAAAAGCACATGCGAACAAGGTCACCTGCAAACGGTGCAAAATGGTGCTGAGTCGTGGGAGACGTGGCTCGTACAGCTTTGGTACGACATCCATGAAGCGACACCTAATGTCGTTCCACAGTGCGGACATTCGCAAGGTTGTACCTTGTGATAAACGTAAAAGGTTGAGTTCCTCTAAAGCATCCTCCGTTTCCGCTCCTCTCACCACAAGAGACACTCCTGTGGGAGAGTGCATCCCTTCAGCTCTTTCACAGGCCATTCACGATGCTGTGGACCCTTACCTTATGAGGGTCAAAATATTATGTATGTACTGCGACGCAGTGTCCTGCAGGGGGGAGAGTCTTCGAAGTGCTTTCAAGACTACGGTCACGGAGCACCAGAAGACCTGCAACCTACCTAAGTAAAGCCCACCCTACATCTTCCTCTCTCGACCTGTCCTTTCTTATCCCCGTGGTTGGTGTCCCTTCCTTACCCTCCTTCCCTTCCTCTACTAGTGTGTCGTGTGTAAAAAACCAAAAAATATAAAAAACAACAAAAATCCAAAAAAATGCTCTTTTCAGAGCCACCTTTCACAGTTTAAAAATAGAAGTGGAAAATAAACAGTGCAGGGCCCTGTGCATTTTTTGGAAGTCCGCGGAGTCCTAGGACATATAACATTTTAGGGTGCTGCCCTAGCAAAACCAATGCACTTTTCTCTGGGAGGAAGTGGTGGCTCTGAAAAGAGCCTTTTGGTGGTGTTTTTGTATGTTTGAAAAACTTGAAATCGTCAACATCTTCTGCAAAATAGATTACTCTAATTCCAAAAAAGGTTGAAATGCATTTTGTACATTTCTCAGAAAAATCTGATTGCCAGCATAAGTAAGACGGACTCCATCTCTGCGAAAAATGTATGTGCTACGAAAACATAATATTTTCATTGTGAAAAGAGGACATGCCAACATCACTTAGAAAGGCACAAACAGCCTTAATGACATTGTGCCTCTCTTTCTCCATTTGTGGACCAAATAAAGAAGAACGCAGCCACATTTGTCTTTGCGCAATACGAGAAAAAATTACTTGGGAATTTGGAAACATGATCTTGACCTTCCCAAGTCCTACTTTCATTGCAAATTGCAAAGAAATTCCAGACACATATCCTAAACTGTTCCCTCCACAATGAATTATAATTATGTCTGGATGATGCTCTGTCTCTAAAGTAGCACAGAGAGGTACCAAGTCCAGCCACTTCATTCCGCATGAGGGAATCCAAGATCTGCAGCTACTCCACAATGTTCTGCATGCACCAACCAATGTATCCATGAGTCTCCCAAAATCCAGATAATCTGTTTTCGGAAACACACAGCCATAGCTATCTGTTCTTCTCTCAGGAAAAAAGATGTTCTGACAAAATCTCTCCTTACACAACACACGCAGTAAACTTTACTGACCAATCCCTAGCTCCGCTCATTCTCATTTGCATGCCTCTCTACCCCAGAATCCCCGTATGTAATATGCGCTGTCCACAGACTACCGCCATGTCCGCGGACATATCGAAAGCGTGGTGAATGTAAATTTAAATCGTGTGCCCCATTTCCCCTTTGAGGTTGGCTCTGAAAAGAGCCATTTTTTTGGTTTTTTTTGCAGATGCCTGACAGACACCTGTTATTTTGTATTATTTTGGGTTTTTTTCTTCTTACTTTACTACTGAAATCTTCACATAACCTTCTCCAAAGCAACCCGTACATTTCAAAACAGCATGGCATTTCCCAAACAATATAAGGAAATGCCATCTTCTTCAAAATAAACAGCATTACTCAAATCAATATTCACATTATTACAGAAAAACATACCAGCTCTAAGAATGAAAGCACACATGCCTCGGTTGATTGCACACCTAGCAATGTTTTGCTGAGGACAAAAAAACGGAACTATTGTCCCATATTTCCCTAGGTAGTAATCCAGAAAAAATTACTTTCGCATTTGGAAGGATGTTCATTACTGCTTGAACCAACTGTTCCAAATCTCCAACAAAGTAGGGGCACTGACTTAGCCTAAATGGAAAGCACCATAGTGCAAAACTACCAGATGGGGACTGTTCATCCTGCGCATATATTCACAAACTTGCAGAATTCCCTCTACATTGCAATCAGGCACAGCACTCCACACCACCTCCACTCCTTTAACATCAAAATTGTTCACCACATGCCTGCATTGAGCATACTGCTGTAAACCATGCACAAACATATCTCCGAGCACCAACACCCTAACATTCTCCACCTCTGCCATCTTCACTACACACACTCTCTTTCTACACAAATCCACAACGTCAACATCTGATTGGCTGATCCCTACAGTCCCCTTTCCATACTGGATTTGCTAGAAAACCCCAGATGTGGCACGCCTTATCCGCGGACAGCCGCGGTGTCCGTGCGGCGCGTAACTCATAACCAGCCCTTCTACCTTTTCCACATCACTCTCGGTGCCATTCCCTCATTGGTACAGCTAAGCAGTCACACAACCATCCACCAATCACATCCAAGACCTCTACATCTAACTCCATCATCAGAGTTCCGCACTTCAAATGCACTGTTGATCACTCTGAGTACAAGTCTCATATCATTGGAAAGCACCTACTACAAAAACTACTCTACAAGTCTCCAAGATTTCTACTTACAGCTGCATTCATATCCACATGCATGAATACAAACTATAGGTATGCATATTTTATTCACGGTACATGTACACCTCTTATGAATCCATATAAACAGAGTAATGCCACTAAACCTGCATGGCCTATATGCATGCCAACAATCCCAATTTAAGCGCGAGACTCCCGATTTTTCATTGAAAAATCACACTATTTGTTACTGTCTCCTGCCTAAATGAATGCTAATCCCAATGCAATCCTGTGGGAAAAATAAATGTTCCCGATTGCTGTGGTGAAATCTCCCCCTCCGGGGCTCCCGATTGTTGGCATGTCTACCTATAAAATGAACTTATTGAAATTTTTCCCATATACTATAATCAACTGTCACTTCCAAACCTGTCTGCTATCTACAACACAGCTTTAAAAAACCAAGTGAATTTCATGCACTTAAAATTCTGCTCATTTGCAAAGCATGTTGAACTAACATATTGTAAATAAATATAAAGGCTGCACATAGTCAAATGAAATGCATGCATACACTATGTTCAGATATCAAACAAGAATACCACTACAAAAACATAAAAATCAACGTCTAACATCAGTGCTATAAACACACAAAATTACTAACTTCTTTCTTTTACAATTGCAGTGAAGACCACTCTCCTGAAAATCAGCAGCATCTGAAATACAAACAACATATCCGAAGAACCCTGCTCATTCCACAAAAAAAGAGTAAGTACAATACTGCCTTAATATTCTTACTGTTCCTCAAACACACTGTGTGGTTCATTCATGTAATTTGCGCACCAAAAAAAACAGCGATTTCTGAACCATTCTGCCCACAAATCCCCATTTATTAAACAGGGATTAGCAGGCAGAATGGCATACAAATCCCCGTTTTTTGGGAACACAAATAACATACTCAACCCTTAGAATTTTAGTACTACAAAACAAAGAACTGTTTTAATGTTATACCATTAGGTTAACTATTAATGCTTCTCCTCACCACTAGCTCACTTTCTAGTCTCATCTGAACCGCAGTTTAGTAACAGACAAATAGAAGAATAGCCTTCCCAACTTATTGTAGCTGCCCAATGCACAATCACACACCACCACATACATCTCTCCCATCATACTCAGACACTCATGCATACAGCACACATACGTTGCAGAACGACCCAACCCATACTTTCTTTTTTTTTCAACAGACCCAAAAGAATGCCTACCAAAAAGCAAGTCCGTAGAATGCAACAGAGAAATAGAGCAAATGAAAATAAAAATGTCCAAAATAAGCATCCATCTCTACCAGAGTTTGACAAAAAGTTCAAACAAAACAGCTGATACAGTCATTTAGCGAAACAAAACAAGCTTCCAGCACAGGAACTTTGCCTCCTCTATCAAAATGTAAAACGAAATAGAAAATGATTAACAAGAATTCGGCTACCACTACTGCTAAAACTGCTCCGATAAATCTTGATATACTAGCAAGTAACCATACCAAAAAAAATATTTTAGCAAAAATGTTCCGCCACAGATTCCTTCAGAATCTTATAAAAACAGGAGACAAATCATGCACAACCCTTCAAACCTACCGTACAAAATTAATCTTAGAAGCTTTGATAGACAGTGCAATCCTTCTCAAAAGAAATGTATTAATTTTAGTGTTACACAGAATGAAAGCACTAACAAAGCTAACTACTAAATTACAAAAGAAACTTCTCAATAAACGGAATGTCAACAAAAATAACTTCTTAAATATCTGTGGAGGTGAATGGAGTCACACCACGAGCACAGAACCATATTTTAATGAAGAAGCATACAAACAAAACCAAACAAACACATTGCCATACATAGCAGTGGACGAGGTTATGAAAAAAATTAATAATACCATAATGGAACAAGAAATACTGCTTACAAAAATATCCCCAGAAAACTCAGAATTACCTCTCCATTCGACTGAACCAGAATGTCTAGTATACAAATGGCCATGCACGTCAATGTGTAACATTCCCAAAACATCTTTCAAATCTTTACGCCAGTTCCTCAATCAGTATGTGAAAGGCAAAGAGAAAATCAAAATGAAAGTGCTGCAAAATATGGATACCTGTCCAGTGCGCAAATACACAGGACTACAAGGACATTCATTAGCCTGCATTCCAGGACCTATTTGCAAAAGCACCTTCCATCATATCCAAATGATATCAACACATCATTCAACTATAAGAAATCTAGTCTATAAACTGTACTATGCTAAAAGTCCTGCTATAGCCAATTTAAATAACACTCTTCTACATGGTACACCCAAAGATCTACACAAAGAAATCAACCATATCCAGAGAAAATATTTTGGAAGTGAAAGCCACTTACAAAATGCAATAGCTTTACAACAGACTAGCAACAATTCTGCACATGGCAACCTTCTTCTACACACATACAAAAAAGAAATACTAAAATTTAAAAGTACATCCGCTGAACTACCAAACCATGTATGTGTATGTTGCCGTAGAACTTTTTATAAAGGTAACACAAAAACTATAGACGTAACATACAAAATAGAAGACAATGAAGATTCCAAATGGTTTGAATTAGCTCTCTACCTTATAGCAGAAAACAAATACGAAATAATTGACCCCTTAATACTTTGCAGTTACTGCACTACAAAACTTGACAACAACCAAACTCCTTCACATGCTATCACAACTAACTTGGAATTATTCCCACTACGAAAACCCCTGCAACAACTCAATTTATATGAGAGCATCATAATTCAAACAGTGCACCCATTTCAAGCAATAATACGCCTTCAACCAAAAACAGCAAAATTACCTCCCTCTGAATTGGTGAAAGGCATTCGTGGCAAATTGGTTTATTTACCACTAGATCTGAAAGAAAATGTGCACACTCTGGGAGTGCAACTTCCAATATAGCAATCTTGAATTGTCTTAGTAAATGGTGTACCAACAAAAGACAAAAGAATTTGGCAACAACTCGTAGACTTACATAAAATTAGACAAGCCTTGCAATATCTAAAAGACAATAATGAATACAACAAAGAAATAAATATTGAAGAAAACCTAAGGGAAACAACTGAAATAATTCAAGAGTCACCAGAAACTGGTCAATTTGAACTTCTATATCCTGCTACAGTATCCAATATTTTAGACCATTATACAATTCATCCATTACACTCTAATGACACCATAGATGATGCACTAGAAACGTACCGAATTCGACAAACCAAAGGATCACCAATCAGCATATGGGGAAAAAAGTATAGAAGCCCCTGCTTTTCCTCTACTCTTTCCTACTGGCAAAGGAGGAAGGTATGATGATAGACCCACTCAGATAACAGCATCAGAATACCACTTGTTACAAATGTATTCTGAAGATCCCAGATGTAGACAAAATGTGGAATAGATATTCCACCTACTCTTTGAAAGTGAACTAGCAACTGTATGTTACGGAGTTGCACACATATTGAAATCAGGAACCCACTTTCAAAATATGTCAGCTACGCAATTAATACAAAAAGTGCAAGAAAGAGATGAGGTTTTATAATCAAGCATTACAAATCTGTTAGCAAACATGCGTGGTACGAAAGAGTACTGGTTCCGATGTCACGGAGATGTACGTTGTATGATAAGAAACCTTGGCCCACCCACTTGGTTTGTTACATTAAGTTGTGCAGAATATGCATGGGAAGATTTACATGATTGCCTTTGCATATCAAACAAAAACAAAACAAACATAGATATACTAACACCTGGAGAACTTTGCTCTCTAGATCCTGTTAATGTTTCAATATATTTCAATCATCGTTTCATTGCTATGCTATACTTTATTTGTAATAAAACTGTTCCTCCCCTCGGAGAAGTGCAACACTTCTTTTGGAGAAAAGAATAACAAGCCAGAGAAGCACCACATATCCACATGCTTTTATGGATTAAAGATGCTCCTAAATTTGGTCAAGACAGTGATGCTACTGTTTTAGAGTTTATCGAAAAATATGTCCCTTGTGAAATTCCATCGGAAGCAACAAATAGTGATCTTCATGCACAAGTTGTACAATTTCAAAGACACAAATGTGGCAAATATTGTCGTCGCAAATACAAAAACAAAGGGAAATACTACACCAAATGCCGCTTTGGCTTCCCTAGACCACTCACAGAAACAGGTGAAGTGAACAACTTCATGTCTTCAGTTAGATATATTGTTAAAGGTAAATCACCTAAGAACACGTATTACATAAAAAGAACAGAAGAATCAAAATATATCAATGATTACAATGCAATCATTGCCCTCTTATGGAATGCAAACATAGATGTGCAGTACATTGCAGACAATTCCACTGCAGTTGCACAATATGTTACAGCCTACTTAACAAAAGCAGAAAAAACAGAGCTTCAAGACCTCTGGAATGACCTAACATCGGACAAAACACTATCTCAGAAATTGTACAGCTTAATCATAAAAATGCTTTCTCATAGAGAATGTGGGTCCTATGAAGCTGCAGATCGTTTAACCGGCACTGCTTTGTATGGAAAATCTGAAAATATAGTATGGCTAAGTCTTGGTCCTGCTAAATCTAGAAAAAGAGTTCTCAAATCATACGACGACATAGAAACAATAGCCAAAAATGATCCAAACAGCCAAGACATTTTGAAAAACAATTTACTAGACACATATTACCCGAACAGGAGTACCACTTTGGAAACCATGTGTCTATACCACATAGCCCAAAACTTCACATACAAAATAATATAAAACCCGATGAAAAAAAAGGTAGATATAGAGTGACAGATTGTGAAGGCAGCTTAGTGAATCTTACCAAACGAAGCTTAATTAATCATATCAAATTGTCATTAAAAACTCCTCAACATAAAGAAATATATTACATGTCCCTGCTACAACTTTTTAAACCATGGAGAAAAGAAGAAGAGATACTAGAAAACTATGACTCCTATGAAGACGCTTTCAAAGCAAATGAAAGCGCTATCACCGATATAAACTTTGCACAGTACAAAACAATGTTGCACAATGAACAGCAACACGAAGAAGAACTCCAGGCCCAACTAGATAAGGACACTCCCGACAGTAGTCAACCTTCTGTAACAGGAAGTCAAGAACCACTGAGACAGCCACTAAAAGGAAATGAGGCAGAATTAGCTATGACAGAAGTAGAGAACACTGTGTGTCACCATGAAGAAGATACAGAAGACTTAACTGTACTACAATCAAAACTGAACAAAGAGCAGCCTACCATTTTTCAAGAAGTAACAAAAGAAATTGCACATGGTGTACAACATGAAAATAAAGAATCGTGGTTGGCTCTAGGTGTGGAAACAACCTGTGCTAGGCCCTGTTGTATATTAAGCATACATTAATAGGGTTCCTATGTTGCAAGATCACGGGAGCTGTCGGGGTTTAGCCAGCACCCCAATTGTTGAGTAGAAAGAGAGAGATTTCTCCTGGTTATCTTGCGTCAGTCATTCAAAGAATAGTTCTAACACAGTGGTTATTGCGATGCAGTTTTTGCTTTTATTTTTGCTAGTGCTGAGTTGTTTTTAACATTCAGTTGGTATGCATTTAGTACATTTAGGGGCAATTGTGTCCCTTGTTTGTCAGCCGACACGTGTTTCGACCCGTGGGTCTTTATCAAGGCTATTGTATGCAGTCTCTAGCCCCCTGTGGGGTCCTGGTCCATGGTAATTGATGGCTGTCTCTCGCATGGCATGCTCCTGTTCATACGAGTGCATGAAGCAGTTGGCTAGTGCTGGAGCATAGCTGGCTCCCATTGCGATCCCCTTCGTTTGTTTGTAGTATTCCCCGTTGAAAATGAATATATTGTTGGTCAATGAGAATTTGAGAAAAGCCTTTGTCATTTCCACTTGGTCAAGATGAGATTCTGATTCATGTTTAAGGAGATCCCCTACACTGGTTATGGCCAATTCATGATTGATGGATGTGTACAGGGCCTTTACATCTAGTGTGGCCATTATGAAGTTGGGTTGCCACTCTATTTGTGAGAGTATTGCAAGGTGTCCCTGAGATACGTCGGTATCTTGGTGACTAGCGGTTGTATCACATTGTTGATATATCTGGCTAGTGTCTCAGTTATTCCTCCTATTCAGCTCATGATTGGTCTGCCTTCCGGAATTGTATCAAAGGTTTTGTGAATTTTGGGCAGGAAGTAGAGGGTTGGCATGATTGGGTGATCCGTTCTGAGGTAATCATATTCCTCATCTGTTATGAGCCCTTTCGTTTGGTAGTGTTTAAGGAGTTCTTGATGTTCCTTCAGGATTCTTGCCTGTGGGTTTATGTCCAATTTTTCATAGTTGCCTGTTGTTTGGAGACGGTTTTGTGCCATTTTTAAATAGTCTGTTCTCTCCATTATTACAATGTTGCCACCTTTGTCAGCCTCCTTGATTATGATACTCGTCTCTTCCTGTAACTTCTTGAGTATGGTTTGTTCTTCTTTCGATAGATTGTCTTTGTTGCTTGTCCTTTGATTCCGTTGGTCCTCCAATCTGTGTAAGTCATTGGTGACTGCTTGTTGGAATGTATCTATATAATTCTCTGCATATAATTGTGGAGTGAATTTATATTTGCTTCTGAGTTCCGGGATACTCATGGCTACATTCTGGATCCCGAGTTCTTGCATACATTCTTGTTTACTTTTGAGGTCTTCTTCTAGTGTACTGAGGAGATGGATGTCCTCTAGATCACGTATGGTGAGCGTACTGGGTTCCGGTGCCCTTTCTCGGGGTTTGTAAACTGTTGTTTTTGTAGCAAAGAATTTTGTCATTTTGAGACGTTGTGTGAATTTGAAAAGGTCAATTTGAATGTCCACGAAGTTGCTGTTGCTTGACGGTGAGAAGGAGAGTCCCTTGTTGAGTACTTTCTTCTCTACATTTGTGAGTTCCTTATGTGACAGATTTATGATTAGATTTTGTCGTTCCTCTGTCCCATCGTTTTCTGGGATTGTGACCTTGTTTGTCTTTTCTCTATTTCCTCTTCCAATTCTCTTGCGTCTTTTGTCTGGTTTTCCTCCTCTCTCTCTTCTTGTGGGGTTCTTGTATTTGTTAATTGTACTGCAAAGGACACCGTTTTTTTGGTTTGTGGTTTGAGACGGCTTGCTTTCTTGTGATGTTTGATTTGTTCTAAAAAATACTGTTTAGTTGGTTATTTGTCTGTTGCGTGTTCCTGTGGTTCTGTTGTTTCTTCTGGTTCACTGTCTACTTCAGAGCTGGCTGGTGAGCTGTTGGGTGTGCTCTCTTTAGATTTGGGTTTGTCTTGGTCATATTTGGCTTGGTAAGTAAATACCCTGTCTTCTCTGTAATCTTTGTCGTCTCTGAAGAATTTGTGTAGTTTCCTCATTTTAACTTCATCCTGATGCGTTTTAAGGATTCTGTACATTGTTTTGTAGTTTTTCACTTTTGTTGATTTCGGGGCATCGTAGTCCTCTATTTATTTCTTTAATTCTTCTAGGAGATTTACAGTTCTTGCATGTTTCCTTTTTGCAAGTTCAGTCAGTAATAATATCATTGTTGTTGAACCTTGTACGAGGTTCTGCTCCCATTCGTCCGCTAGGTCAGAGTCTAGTGGATCATCAAAATCTGGGAAGATTTGACCAACAATATATTCATTTTCAACTGAGAATACTACAAACAAGCGAAGGGGATCGCGATGGGAGCCAGCTATGCTCTAGCACTAGCCAACTGCTTCATGCACTCGTATGAACAGGAGCATGCCATGCGAGAGACAGCCATCAATTAGCACGGACCAGGACCCCACAGGGGGCTAGAGACTGCATACAATAGCCTTGATAAAGACCCACGGGTCATAACACGTGTCGACTGACAAACAAGGGACACAATTGCCCCTAAATGTACTAAATGCATACCAACTGAATGTTAAAAACAACTCAGCACTATCACAAATAAAAGCAAAAACTGCATCGCAATAACCACTGTGTTAGCACTATTCTTTGAACGACTGAAGCAAGATAACCAGGAGAAATCGCTCTCTTTCATGAAAATAAAGAATGTACCTGCCAAAATTACAAATCTATACTACTATACGTCAGTGGTGAAGCTGGTTCAGGCAAAACATTCTTAATCAAAATCATCAGCAAGTTCCTTCAACAATTGACAAACAACAAACTGTCAGCTGTTGTAACTGCCCCCACAGGTTTAGCTGCCTACAACATAGGCGGTGTCACTTTACACCGATTACTACTCCTTCCAGTAGAACACCAAAACAAATTAGAATATTACAAACTTTCTACAGAAGCTGCAATGGAACTACGCAGAGTGTTAAAACAAATGAAAATGCTACTAATAGATGAAGTGAGCATGGTCTCCAACTTAATGTTGGCTTTGATTCACCTCAGATTGCAAGAAGTACTTAAAACAAACTACGAAGAGCTCTTTGGAGGAAAACACATTATTGTTTTCGGAGATCTTCTTCAATTGACACCAGTGAAAGGTGAACCTATTTTTAAAACCTTAGGACACAAACTCTGCCGTAAAACTGTTGGCAGCATAGGAAATGTTAACCTTTGGCAACATTTCCAATACAGAGAATTAACAGAAAACATGCACCAATCGGCAGACCTCACTTGCGCCAACATTTTAAAAAGTATTAGAGTTGGTGTACTATTCGCAAAAGCACCTCCCATGATATCAAAATGATATCAACACATCATTCAAATGTAAGAAATCTAGTGTATAAACTGTACTCTGCTAAAAGTCCTGCTTTAGAACTAGCCAATTTAAATAACACTCTTCTGCATGGTACACCCAAATACCTACAAGAAGAAATCAACCATATCCAGAGGAAATATTTTAGAAGTGAAGCCCACTTATAAAATGCAATAGCTTTAGAACAGACTAGCAACAGTTCTGCACATGGCAACCTTCTACTACACACATACAAAAAAGAAATACTAACATTTAAAAGTACATCCGCTCAAGTACCAACCAATGTGTGTGTGTGTTGCCGCAGAACTTTTTACAAAAGTAACACAAAAACTATAGACGTAACATTCAAAATAGAAGACAATGAAGATTCCAAATGGTTTGAATTAGCTCTCTACCTTTTAGCAGAAAACAAATACGAAATAAGTGAACCCTTAATAGTTTGCAGTTACTGCACTACAAAACTTGACAACAACCAAACTCCTTCACGTGCTATCACAAATAACTTGGAATTATTCCCACTACCAAAACCCCTGCAACAACTCAATTGGTATGAGAGCATCATAATTCAAACAGTACACCCATTTCAAGTAATAATACGCCTTCAACCAAAAACAGCAAAATTACCTCCCTCTGAATTGGAGAAAGCCATTTGTGGCAAAGTAGTTTATTTACCATTAGAGCTGACAGAAAATGTGCACACTCTAGGAGTGCAACGTCCAATAAAGCAATCTTTAATTGTCTTAGTAAATGGTGTACCAACAAAAGACAAATAAATTTGGCAACAACTCATAGACTTACATAAATTTAGAGAAGCCTTGCAATATCTGAAAGACAATAATGAATACTACAAAGAAATAAATGTTGAAGAAATCTTAAGGGAAACAACTGAAATCATTCAAGAGTCACCAGAAACTGGTCAATTTGAACTTCCGGATCCTGCTGCAGTATCCAATATTTTAGACCATTATACAATTCATCCATTGTACACTAATGACAGCATATATGATGCACTATAAACTTACCAAATGCGACAAACCAAAGGTTCACCAATGAGCATATGGGAAAAAAGTATAGAAGCACGTGCTTTTCCTCTACTATTTCCTACTGGCAAAGGAGGAAGGTACGATGATAGACCCACTCAGAAAACAGCATCAGAATACCACTCATTACAAATGTATTCTGAAGATCCCAGATTTAGACAAAATGTGGAATACATATTCCACCTACTCTTTGAAAGTGAACTAGCAACCCTATGTTACGGAGTTGCACACATATTGAAATCGGGAACCCACTTTCAAAATATGTCAGCCACACAATTAATACAAAAAGTGCAAGAGAAAGATGAGGTTTTACAATCGAGCATAACAAATCTGTTTGCAAACATGAGTGGTACGAAAGAATACTGGTTCCGACGTCACAGAGATGTACGTTGTATGATCAGAAACCTTGGACCATCCACTTGGTTTGTTACATTAAGTTGTGCAGAATATGCATGGGAAGATTTACATGATTTCCTATGCATATCAAACAAAAACAAAACCAACATAGATATACTAATACCTGGAGAAATTGTACAGGTTAGGCATAAAAATGCTCTCTCATAGAGGATGCTGCGCCTATGAAGCTGCAGATCATTTAACCGGTACTGCTTTGTATGGAAAATGTGAAAATATAGTATGGCTAAGTCTTGGTCCTGCTAAATCTAGAAAAAGAGTCCTCAAATCATATGAGGACATGGAAACAATAGCCAAAAATGATCCCAACAGCCAAGACATTTTGAAAAACAATTTACTAGACACATACTACCCGAACAGGAGTACCACTTTGGAAACCATGTGTCTTTACCACATAGCCCAAAGCTACCTGATGAAAACAAAGGTAGATATAGAGTGACAGATTGTGAAGGCAGCTTAGTGAAACTTACCAAACAAAGCTTAATTAATCATGACAATTTGTCATGAAAAACTCCTCAACAGAAAGAACTGTATTACATGTCCCTGCTACAACATTTTAAATCATGGAGAAAAGAAGAAGAGATATTAGATAACTAAAACTGCTATGAAGACGCTTTCAAAGCAAATGAAAGCACTATCACCGATGTGAACTTTACGCAGTACAAAACAATGTTGTACAATGAACATCAACACGAAGAAGAACTCCAGGCCCAACTAGATAAGGACACTTCCGACAGTAGTCAACCTTCTGTAACAGGAAGCCAAGAACCACTGGGACAGCCACTAATAGAAAATGGGGCAGAATTAGCTATGACAGAAGTAGAAAACACCATGGGCCTCATTACGAGTTGCCCGGTAAAAGCGGGTTCATTACCGGCATGCCGGAATGAACGGGTCCGTGCTCGTATAAACCCGCTTACAGCGGGTGATTACGAGTGCGCGAGCATGCGCGTTCCCCCATGCCAGTAGTGGCAATACCGCCATACCGGTAAAGGGCCACCAACCCCCCTATACCGGCATTGCGGGGCCCGCCCATAGTGTTACTGCCTCATAACAACCCCTAAATACTGGCACGGTAATACCGGCACGGTATTACCGTGTTCACAAAAACGGACCCGGAAATCACATCGCGCAGGAACGGGAAATGGGCTGGCGGCCATCTTTAAAAACACAATCCTTTGCCACCCTCTGCAACCACCAGTGCATTCGTGTTGTTCTGTGGCAGGATAGAAGCAGGATGTCCAAGGCTACCAAGAAGGCGACCTAAAGGAAGAGAAAACAGCGTTTTTCAGACGCTGAACTAAGCATGCTTGCTGACACCCTGGCCCAGCATGCGGACACGATCAGGAGCACTGACATGAAGCATGCAGCCCAAACCAAAAAAAAAGAAGTCTGGCAGGAGGTCACACAGAGGGTGTCGGCAGTGGGAACCACCCCAAGGAGTGTGCGTGACTGTAGGAAGTGGTGGGATGACCTCCGCCTCAAGGTGAGGAAGATCCTGGCGGATAACAGGAGGGCCGCAATGGAGACAGGCGGGGGCCCACACGCCCCAGTGAAGTTGACGGCATGGGAGGAGACCGCCAGTACCTTCAATGACCTTGAATCCATCGAGGGATTTGGAGACCAGGAGGCGGGTGCTGAATCATCCACAGAAGAAGGTGAGTGACCCATCACATCCATGTAGGCTAAACCATGATGTGGCACAAGTGATGTGGAAGTGAGACTAGGCAAGGCAATGCATGTCCCAGGCCCACATCAACATATCCAATCAAGCATGTGTGGCATACCCTGCAACACACGCATGCTGAGTGCCAATCCCAATGCCAACACAAGTGCAACAGGACCCAACCGTGCCCATGGAACTCACCACACAGACACAATACCAATGCCATGCCACCAGCCATGCATTAATTGCCCACATGCCCCCTCAGAACACCAAATGCCACACCCCAGAATTAATTTGATGCATGAATGTATGAACATATCGCAGCGCAATACATCATAGCTGTCATGTGACACCATCACTGATGACCTGCATCTCTTCTATCCCCTAGGCACCGATGAGGAAGATGGAATGCAAGACAGGGGTGCAAGTTCATCCACTGCACGGCAAGGGACCAGGGCCACCGCCACCCCCCAGCCCAAGAAACTGCCCAGAGCAACAGGCAGTGTGCCACACCGGGCAGTAAGCCTGCAGGAGACACCTGCAGCCACAGTACAGCAGCAGCCACCCACAACAGTGGGAGGCCTTTCCATTCCCGCTCCGCCAGCCACCGCGGACGTTGTGGATACAGAAGTGGAGAATGAGGGTGACATCATGTCCGGCACACACACTCCAAGCCCCATTACCAGCCTACCCCACCCTACAGAGGCTGAGAGCATGGACGATCCCTGCCTCCACGACTCAGACCTTGGAGACTCAGACATGGCCCTCTTTGAGGAGGACTGTACCCTGGACGTGGGCGGTGCCATCCTCCACCCTGCCATCCACCACTCTGCCTACCACCACCCTGCCATCCACCACCCTGCCATCCACCACCCTGCCTACCACCACCCTGCCTACCACCACCCCACCCACCAGTACTCCTGCAGCAACGACTCCTTCGAGGCTCGCCTGTCAAGGGTTGAGGCCCGACAGGAGTCGATGCTCGAACTCATGCGTCAACAAATAGCCAACGAGAATGACTCCATGAGGGCCATTGCCATAGCCATTGCAGCCAACACTGCTGCTGTTGAGGCATCGACACGTGCCATGAGGGAGTGTATGGGGGCACTTACACAGGCCCTGCTTGCGAATCTACCTCAAACGCAGTCCCAACACCCTGGGGCAGGCATGGGACTGATCATCGACACCTCCACTGCCACAACCCCTTCTACCTCGGCCCAATCGAGCCCCGTGCAGTTGACACGGAGGAGTGCACGGCGCTTGACCATGGCACCCCCGGATCCAAAAATTGCTAAGAAATAGAGTGGGCAGACAGTGACATTTTGAAAATGTACGTTGGTGAAGGGACCAGTGTTTGTTTGACATATGGGGACATTTGGGGTTTGTAGGGTGGGTGAGAGAGTTTACTTGGGTATTTTTGGGGTTTGTAGGGTGGGTGAGGGAGTTCACTTGGGTATTTTTGGGGTTTGTAGGGTGGGTGAGGGTGTTCACTGGGGGTTAAGAGGGGATTTTGTTCACAATATCAGGTGTCTTGAAAATACACCCATTGTGTGAAAGAAAATCATTGGCTGGGCATACTTATTTTTGTGCATGTACATTTAATCTGTGATGGTGTACAGTGGGGCAATTCTAACAAAACAAGTGTGCATGTCCACATGCAGACGGTGTGTCACAGGCACATTACATTTATGGTTCCTGCGTTTCAAAAGTATTCGTCAATTAGTGCTTGGCGTACAGCATGGCCATCCCATGCAGCACGTACTGGCAGGTGGGCTCCTTCACCTCCGTCTCCATCCCCTTCATCCTCACCCGGCCCATGCATGTCAATGTCAGGTGGCAGTGGTACATTCCTTCGGACGCACATGTTGTGCAGCATGACACAGGCCATGGTGATCTTCGCCACCTTCTCAGGCCTATATAGGAGTGCCCCACCAGACCTGCTTAGGCAGCGGAACCGCACCTTCAACAGGCCAAAGGTCTGCTCAATCACAACACGGTTACGAGTGTGCACACGATTGTACTCCTCTTCATGGCTGTTCTGCGGGTTCCGCACAGGGGTAAGTAGCCACGGCCTCAAGGGATATCCTCCATCACCTGCAAGCAGATACAAATAGGTGTGTGTCACTCTGAACTGCCAACTTCAGGGAGCACAGTCATGGCAGCAGCTATTTGGTGTGGGCATGAACATGTCCCTGTATGTGTACAAAATAGTCACCTAGATGCAATGTATACTGAAATGAGGTGTGGTACACTGGATGGGGTTCAAAAGATGATGCAGGGTGTAATCATGCATGCTCTGGCAGATGTGCTGTGGTAGTGCAAAAATGTTTGGCCTCCAAACCATGCTGTATATTCTTTACTATGCATGGTCACACTAGCCGCATTGCCACTGTTGCCATCCTATTCAGTAATGCATTGCTTGCCATCACCAAGGTGCCCTGGTTGTGCTTCTAACTTGTTGTCATCTATATGCAATATTTGTGATATGTGGCCCAGTGATGTGTTATGCTCCGTATGGCTGGTTCAGGTGAGGAGTGTTTAGCTCTGCATGGATTCTCCACTTACTGGCTAGTGCCACCCAGGTGCACTATTTCCCCCCCTTTCCCACCCAGGTGATCTATTCCCTCCCTTTTCCCACCCAGGTGCACTACCCCCCCCTTTCCCACCCGGGTGCAGTAGGCCCACACATCAGTACCCCACAGCATGGCCATGGCCCTGTTGTGCAACTCACCGAGCAGCCAGCCACGTGGTCCAGCATGTCGCTCCATGTGACGGGTAGCGTGGAGTTGTGCAGTACCATGGCATCATGTGTGGATCCAGGAAATCGGGCGCTGCAATGTGTGATGATCTTGCTGGAGTCACATACCATTTGCACATTGATGGAGTGGTATTGCTTGAGATTGCGGTACACCACCTCTATGGCATGGGGGACTACCAATTCCACATGGGTGCAGTCGATGGCACCAACACAATTGGGCATGCCTGCCAGTGCATGGTAGCCTACTTTGGTTTCGGCTATCTCCTGGGCAGTCCGTGGTAGGGATATATGGCTGCTTGTGTGCTTCAGGAGGGCATCCAGCACTTGGTTCAGCATGCGTGAGAATAGTGGTTGTGAAATGCCATGCAGCTGGCCCACTGTGTGTTGGTAGGTGCCTGTGGCCAGGAAGTGTAGCACAGACACCACATTTAGTAGTGGGGGGATGGCAGTGCGTATTTCTATGTGGCTGGCAATGTCGTTCTGTATCATGTCCACTATGGTGGTGATGGTGTCATGGTCCAACCGGTACAGGGTGTGGATCTGCTCAGGGGTTAGGTTGAATGGGCTGGGTCTGGTGTGAGGGATTGGTGGCTGCCTACGAGGCACTGGTGGCTGCGCTGGTGGTAATTGCATTGCTGGGCCTGTCTCACCCTCCTTCTCCTCCTGCGTCTCCTCTGTGCTGCCTGTTCTTGATGCTGTAGTTGTTGCTGTTGTTGCTGTTGTTGCTGTATTTGTAGCAGTATAGGCATGTCCTCCAGCGCCATGATTGCAACTGCTAGTGGTAGCATTTTGGTGTAGGAAGGGGTGTGGTATGTAGGTGTGCTCCTTTTGTACTAGGCCACTCTACATTGCCTACACCTGTGGGGGGGGGGTTGTGGTGTGTGGGTGTGCTCAGTTTATACTGGCACAGCCTCCATTGACTCCACCTGTGGGGATTGTGTGCACCTGTGGCAGCTGCCTTGCATCCTGCTTGCTGTTTGCGGGTGGTCCGCGATGCCTGTATGGCCGGCATCGTGCAGCCCGTGATTACCGGCTTCGCGATGCCAGTATTTGCATGTATGCGTGGGTTGGAATTACCCCTATTACAGGCATGCCGGTATTTGCTCCCTGAAGGGGCGCGTGTACGCGCCTATACTGCTATTAGCCGCAGCGTTGTTTAGTGTGCCGCTAATACCGGGTTTGAGGGACGGAATGCAACGGGACGGTAAATGATGCCGGTATTACCACACCGGCATCGTTTTTGCCTCACCGGCATAGCTTGTAATGAGGCCCCATGTGTCACTATGAAGAAGATACAGAAGACTTTACTGTACTGCAATCAAAACTTAACAAAGACCAGCGCACCATTTTTGAAGAAGTAACAAAAGGAATTGCACATGGTGTACAACATAAAAATAAATAATGTACCTGCCAAAATTACAAACCTATACTGCTATATGTCAGTGGTGAAGCTGGTTCAGGCAAAACATTCTTAATCAAAATCATCAGCAAGTTCCATCAACAATTGACAAAAAACAAACTGTCAGCTGTTGTAACTGCCCCCACAGGTTTAGCTGCCTACAACCTAGGCGGTGCCACTTTACACCGATTACTACTCCTTCCAGTAGAACACCAAAACAAATTAGACTATTACAAACTTTCTACAGAAGCTGCAATGAAACTACGCAGAGTATTAAAACAAATGAAAATGCTACTAATAGATGAAGTGAGCATGGTCTCCAACCTAATGTTGGCTTTGATTCACCTCAGATTGCAAGAAGTACTTAAAACAAGCTACGAAGAACTCTTTGGAGTAAAACACATTATTGTTTTCGGAGATCTTCTGCAATTGACACCAGTGAAAGGTGAACCTATTTTTAAAACCTTAGGACACAAACTCTGCTGTAAAACTGTTGGCAGCATAGGAAATGTCAACCTTTGGCAACATTTCCAATACAGAGAATTAACAGAAAACATGCATCAATCTGCAGACCTCACTTACGCCAACATTTTAAAAAGTATTAAAGTTGGTGTACTATCTCAAGAAGCACAAGCCATATAGAAAACCCAGCATATCCATGCACCTTATGGCCATAACTCATGTACTACTGATGTTATGGAACAATTAGCACACAAAAATGTCAATTGTATGTCCTTAATGCCAACTATTGCAAGCTGTTCCAAATTCAATGAAACAATGTTAAAAAAAGAAATGCAACCAATAATTGAAATTTGCTCCACAGACAAACTGGACGTACATGGTATGACACTACCCACGTGTCAGCAAGCCACAACAAGACTAAATACCTTAGAAAATATAATCTCCAACACAGCTGGGTTGGAAAAAATATTAAAATTATCCTTAAATTGTAGAGTTATGCTTAAACTTAACCTTGACGTGGAGCAAGGAATAGTTAATGGAGCACCAGGTACAGTTGTTGGCTTTCAAACATACCCACGTGACAACAACATTCAGTTTGTCAATATTCTCTTTGATAAACTTTCAGAAGTAAAAAGGATAGGGCGCTCAACAGCTCTATTCCTTCTCTTCAAAGACATGTATGTACGTAGAGAACAATTTTCTCTAACTCTTGCATATGCAGTCACCATTCATAAATCCCAAGATCTTACCCTAGACAAAGCAATGATAGATATTGTGACCACAGTCCTTAAAGAAGGCATGAGCTACGTAGCACTATCACGTACACTTGACGGTCTATTTCTAATCAACTTTGATGCAAGTAAAGTAAACGCTGATATTCCTTGCATTTTGGAATACAATAGACTACGTTCACTGTACACCCCCCATCTGAAATCATATCCTGTTCCACAAAAAGGAAAACGTTGTAGAAGAAAACTAATTCAAACAGAAATGCAACAGGATCTGACTGCAAATCCTTCAAAGAGAGTAAAAGAAGCTAATACTTCATCAATTACCACAACCAAAGAAGAAACTATTAGTGAAAGTAACTCAGGTACTTCTTCAAAGAAGCAATACAAACTCCGACAAAATGACTCGGACACAGAACTATCTGGTCCATTCAAATTTTCAAATGTAACTGCTGTAAGTTGCTACGCAAATGTAGCAATGAATATTCTATTTCAATTGCCACCAATTGTTAACAACATTTACTTACACAGTACAGACCAATTGTGTTTGCAAATGTTAGTCCTTCATAGAAACGCAACAAACAATCCTGACAACACGTATAGTGTTCACGGAAAAAGACAAGAATTGGACTACTGTGCTGGAATGGTGAGGTTCACTATAAACTCACAAGAAGATCCACAAGAATTTCTAATGTACTTACTACAAGTACGGGAAAACAAAAACATACCTATAAATGAAATCTTCCAGATTTCATACATGTGGAAACATACATGCACTCTCTGCAACATTGGGACACAGGAACAAATCCCTAATGAGCGCTTTGTGTATGTATCCATACCTAATTGTGAATCCATTCCATTTCAGCAACTTGTACAAAATGCAAACCATGGCAGATTATGTACTATCTGCAATTCAGATAATCGCTCCACCTTACTAATACAAACACATAGTAACTACGTAATACTAATGCTTCTACGTTTTAATGTAGATGGTACCAAGAACAACTGCAAGCTGACTGGATTCACACACGGTCAAGTATCACTTGGTAAGAAAACCTTCCCAACAAAAGGTATAATCTACCACGCAGGAGCCACAACCAATGCAGGTCACTACACTGCATATATTAAAAAGAAATGTGGCTGGTTCGAATGTAATGATAGTAGCATTACTCTAAAGCAGAGATTAGCAGCAAATCTTACAAACGCCTATTTAATCTTCTTAAAGCCAAAATTTAATAACTAATCTGTACTTCAACATTAACAAAAATGCAATTAAAAGACTATAAACAGTTAGAATATGTCAACAGATATCTAACTGGCCCAAGATTGTATAACAACCACACAGATAAATGAATAGCACTAAATTGTAACAAAGAATAGACAGTTAGAATATGGCAACAGGTATCTAACTGCTTCAAAAATCTGCAACAAGCCAACAGATAGAACATTAACCAGAAACAACAAGTGAACACTCAAAGGAAACAAATAAATAGTTTGTAGCATAACAAAAAAAGTTTTTTTTTAATCCGACAAGGATTTTTTTTCCCACAGACCCAATGATTTGAAAAACAAACACAGAAACTGAGCAAAATGCACAGTACACTGGTTTGTAACCTAAATATGAGGGTCGAAATACAGCTAAAATGTCTATTATGCAATGTAATAAGTCTTTATAAAATACATACACTAAAATGAGCTTTTCTTTTATAACAGAAATTGAAAAAGAATATTTCCTCCAGGTACTAAAGTCATGTAAAAAATATATCGAATCTCAACTAATGAAACAGTAAGTATAATTTCAAATATTTGTTAGATATTCAAATCTATACCTGTGATCTATGGCTGTGATATGGTGCGGTGGTTGTGGCCAAGGCCTAGAGTCTTGGGTGTATAGCCTATGGCCTACGGCCTGCGGCCTTGTACCCAAGACTCTAGGTCCTAGCCACAACCACCGCAGCATATCACACCCATTGTGGCTTATAACTTCAGTACTTACAACTGTACCCAAGACTCTAGGCCCTGCCCACAACCACCGCAGCATATCACACCTATGGAGGCTTATAATTCAGTATAACACCCATCGATGGAAAAAAGTTAACTGCGACATATACTCAATTTTAAAGTCCGCTGACACCACGCGTGTCTTTACAACAGTTTCAACTTGCCTGCGCACAGCACGGACGGGAATACTATCCTTAGGACACCCCTCATTTTCAGTAATTACGAACATCCCGGACAGCGCGGGCACGGCTAATATATCAGTAGCACCTGCCACTTAAACAAATACAGTATTTCACCCATCTCTTCCTCCCTAAACTTCCCGAGGCACTCTTGCACACAAAATACACTCCCCAAAACTGCATTTCCCCTCTGTTCGCCGCTGTGCTATCGGCGAATCCAAGATGGCGGGTGCATCGGAACAATCTGACGCACATCACGCCTCACTCCAGCCAATCGGCAGACACGTCGCATGTCCACGGACATGACGCGAGCCCATTAGCCAATCGGTGTCCTGCCCGCGGAGCGAACAGGGAAGTGTCTCCGCGGAGCGAACATAGTTATCACTAATTTTTTTAGACCTACTTTTTGGTCGTTTTAAAGAAAACTACTGGACGGATTTTCACCAAATTTACAAAAGTATGTTTTCTGGATCAAGCGCCTGCTCCTGCTGAAATTTTGGTGTAAATCCGTCCAGCGGTTTGGGCTGTAGGCATGCGCAAAGTTTTTCCCCCATTCAGTCTATGGAAAAAAAGAAGTTTTGGGACCCCCCCTTAACCTTTCCCCTCCTGGACCAAACCTCACCAAACTTTGCAAAGAAATTCAGAGTGGGCCATATACTTCTTTTTGCAAAGTTTGGTGAGGATTCGTTCAGGGGGATCGGAGTTATAGGCCACCCATAAAGTGCTCTTCCTATGGAAACAGCAACTTAACCATAACTACACATATATTTTAAGATATATTCAGACTCATTTACTTTGCCAACAGCTCATATAGTTGTACTTCCTCAATGGATTTAAGTGATTGCACATGTTTGGTGTATCAAATTCAATTTACAGGATTCCAAATCTGTAAAAGAAAGAACGAAATAAGTCCTGTCATTCAACCACATTCTCTGTTCTACATCTGCCCAGTATATTATTTACAAAAAAAAATCCAAACCGCAGAACGCATCAGAATCACCACCTAATTAGTCCATCTAAATAAAGCCGTCCGAGGGACAGTCCATAACTATATGTCCATACCCAACAAGAGGTCCCATTCATTTGATAGAGGCTGTGAATGCTCAGAAAAACTCATTCCTCTGAGTACAAAATCAAAATGAGTTCAACTAATGTTAAGTCATCATAATTCTGCTTCACTTCATGCATCATCTGTAGGCATATTACTTGAAGCTGTGTCCTCACTACAATGTTATCTCACAACAATAGAGGGTGTTAAACATTTAAGTTTCCTATCTCAGCCAGCATCTTTTGCAAACTACACAAATGCATCTTAAGTTGTCCGTGCAGGATGAAGTGCCCACTGTCCCATCTCAGTCTGGCTTCATTTCCTTTTTTATTTTTAAACATTTATTTTGAAGCTCTGAAAAAAAACCTCTGAAAGCAGACTAAAATAAAGAAAATATTTTTTTTGTCCAGCTCATAAATCCGTGACCGAAACACAAACGTTTTGAGAGCAAACTTATGATATTATCCTACTTCGCCTTAAATGTCGGTCTTGTGGTGCTTCAATGACTGCCATCACCTTTTGTACTTCAGCCAAATATGGAAACACGTTGCTGTGGCAACCATAACACAAGTATGATGGACACGCAGGACAGAGCATTCAAAGCCGAGGAACTATAGGAGAAGACAGCAAACCAACAAGTCAGCCCACCTGGTAAGGCAATGGGGGCGGATTAAAAACAAATCAAAAGAACAGGAATGTTTAAACATTGACCTATGAGGCAGGGCCTTAGACTGCAGAGTTCTAACACTTGTACCGTTGTAAGCGTAGGCAAGAGCTATGTGACCCACAACAGCAAAGGGACAGCTCACACAATGCTCCGATGTTACGGGGCCTTAAGAGTGTGCACTGTGAAGAACACACACAGAAGTCATGCAATTCACAGCAGCACAGGGATTGTGCAAGAAAATTAATATGGGCACTATTTCGTGAGCTCTTGCAAGATAAGCGTACACTATTTTGAGTGTTGAGGGAGATCAGAGTACCTGGCTGAGAGTAATGGTACATTGGGGCAATATTTCACATGCAGGTACCAATATTTTGAGTACCAGGGAATTGGAAGAGCCAGAGTCAGGTCAAGAAGGAAATCGAACATACTATGGAAATCCAAAGAGTGCCTTTCCTGGCAACATTTCATCTGCTTTGTGAAGAACCAACATAGGGTGGAAGCAGAAGTGCAAGGGTTTTGGCCACTGTGTAATACAGTTTGTGGGCCAACATTTAGTTTGGACAGGAAAGGTTCCCTCCTTAGGTACTACCTGGGATGAGGTGGACAAGATGTGTTTGACAATATACCTTGCTTACTGGGAAATGAGGGAGAGGGATTGAACATGAGGTGTGCATGCGAATGTTAGGCAAGCATTTCAACATCAACATTGATGTGGGATGATGGAGCTCCATTACTTTGGTACACAGTTGCAGAAGTATGGAGAGCGTTTTAGAGTGGTGTTATCGCTCTGAGATTGTTAGCCACTTCATGCAACTTTCTGGGGCAAACAGATGGAAGATTTCATATTAGTTCAGGCTTATTGTCAGGATGCACATTTAAGGAGGACATTTTGGTTCAAGAACAACCCCAACTTGGATGAGGTGTTGGCTCTGGCACACACTATGAGATGTGCAGCGGCTAGAGACAAGAAAAGAAAGAGTAGGAAGACACAATTATGGCATCCAAACGGTACAAGCAGCAAGCCAAACAAACGTAAAGTTCAGAAGCCAATGGGTACAGAAATTGGGCAGGTTAGACAATTTGATTATTTGGGCGTCCGACTCTGCTAATGGCTCCGGGGGCAACCAAATTGAACGCAACAGTTGTGTGCTGAGACAACGAGCTGGTGCTACACTAAACCTTTCTAGGAAGTTTGTTTGGAAAGCTTTTTTGAAAAATCTCCTTTATCTTCCTAAATGTGCACCTACCATTCCAGTGTATTTAGAAATTGGGCTGATCCCCATACAGTATGAAATCTGGTTAAGAGTAATGCATCTATGGTTATGCATACATGCAAGAGTCAAACTGAGAACCCAAAAGTCTGTAAATCCAAAAGAATGGCGTGAGTGGAAATGGATTACTTTTGTGGAAAAAATGGTGTTGGATCTAGATCTGTTTCACTTATGGAATACAAATAGTGTGTTTACCTCAGGAAATTTAGTTATGATCAAGGAGGCTTTTGAGAAGTGGTCTTTAGTGCATTTGTTGTCGGGGCCAGTCCTGGACCCATGCAAATAAAATACCTCTGTTCCAAAGTATTTCCAAACATTTCCAGAGAATATTTATTTATTTATTAATAAACATCACAGGGAAAGCAATGCATTTTTGGCACAAAAACGCTAACAGAATTTACCTAACACATGGGGTGAGAGAATGTGACTTGAAGATCGGATGTTACAGGGCAAGATGAAAACATAAACCAGAGACAAGGACAGGATAGAATCACATAGTAACGGAATGGTGAAGAAAGTGCTGAATTAAGGATGGAGGGGTGATGTAAAAGTCCTGTTGGGTTGTCCATGAACGGTAGGGAGAGTGGAAAACAGGGTCATGCAGTAGCACAGAGTGCTAGGAATTAGGATCATCAGAAAGAAGGAGAGCTGTGAGGTTGGATTTAAATAGTCTTAGAGTTGGGTAGTATGTAGTGGGAGAGGAAGAGCATTCCAGAATAGGGCAGCAAGGAGAAAGTGAGAGAGCGGAAACGAGAGGGAGCACCGGGGGCTCGGATTGTGGCAAGCAGGTAAGCTGAGGAAGATCCTAACGAGCGAGGAGGAGAGTAGCCAGTGAAATGAGCAGACAGGTAGGGTAGGGTAAATCCATGGATAGCTTTGAAGATGATGATAGTTTTGAAGATGATGAGAATAAGTTTATACTTAGCCCTTAGTTTCATAGATGGGCAGGCAATCTGGTGATGGGCAGAGGAGGTAGAGGTAAAGTGAGAAAGGTTGAAAAGTATGCAGACTGCGAAGTTGAGGAAATGTTTCCAGAAGTGAAAATGCATAGTTGGGAAGGCCATAAAGGAGATCTATTAAAGGCTAAGGAGGAGATTAGCTGTTTAGCAGTATTTAAAGGAAGAAGATGACAGATTTGTCTGATATTGAGGAGGGTGAGTCTGTCTGCAGTGGCCGATTTGGAGATGAAGACCGAGAAGTTGTGTGACAGGTCGAAGATTACATCAAGGTTACAAGCAGAAGCAGACTAAGGAAGGTAGTCAGTAGAGAAGAGGAGGAGAGGAAGAGATAGCTTGTTTTGCTGGGAAGTAGAGAACTTCAGTCTTCGTGGAGTTGAGCACGAGTGAGTGAGAGGCCATCCAATATTGGATGGCGGAGAGACAGTTTACATTTTTTTTACAGCAGCTCGTCGGATAAGGAGCGAAAGTAGAAGATCTGAAGGTTGTCAGCCAAGAGTTGATAAAAGAAGCACTAAAAGGTGATCAGGGTGCCAAGAGCTGATTACAGACAATGAAGAGAAGTGGACTAAGGACAGACCATTGAGGAACTCCAAAAGTGAGGTGGGTGAGTGGGGAGGTAAGGCTGTTCCAAGACTCCTGAAAGTGTCTGGGAGCAGGGTATGAAGCAAACCAAGCGAGGGCCTTATCTTTGATGCCAAGGAGAGATAATGTAGAGAGAAGGTCAGAATGGTCGACAGTATAGAAGGCAGCATAGAGGTGGAGAAGAATAAGAATAGATGAAAGGTTTGCATGCCGAGCTGAAGAGATGAAGTTGCTGACATTGAGGAGAGCTGTCTCTGTAGAATGCAGAGGCCGGAAGCCATATTGAAGAGGGCCCTGGAGGTTGTGAGTACCAAAGAAGTCAGGAATCAATTGCAAACTACTTGCTCTAGGATTTTCAAATAGTGTGGTGGAAGAGATACACAGCACTTGTTATGACAGTTAGGATCTAGATCAGGTTTCTTAAGGAGTGGGATGACAGTAGCTGCCTTATAGGATGAGGGAAACATGGCATTGTCAATGGAAGAGTTGAAGAGGGAAGTAAAATGTGGAGCATCACTGGGAGTTATGTGCTTTACAATGTGCAGGGACAGTGGGGGCCTAGGAAGGGTTTTCATTGAGGAGTAGGGCAATCATCTCATCAGGGTCGGTAAGGGTAAAGGAAGACAAACTTGTGGGAGAGGAGGGTAGGAGTGGTGGAGAAAAGTGAGCAAGCAGAAGGATAGACGGTAATTAGCGAGGGTATTGTGAATGGTAGAATTTTTAGACGCAAAGTAGAGAGCAACATAATTTGCAGAAAGTGGTGAGGAGATGGAGGTGGGTTTGGGAGGTGAGAGAATGGAGTTGAAAGATTATTGGAGGCACCTAGTTTGGGAGGATTGAGACGAAATGAGAGAGAGATAGTGTTCCGAATCAACTTCCGGGGCACCAGTGGTCCAGGGATGAATATCGGTTTCTAAACCATCAGTACACCAGAAGGGATTCCAAACAGATTGGAAACACAAGCACATTATAAACCTCCTTGTCCAATTTTGGTAATGCGGACAGAATGGCAGGCTTATCTCTGAAAGGTCATGGAAAGTTGGTTAGTTGCAACATAGTGAAAATACGATTATTACCCAATGATAAAAGGGACTGTGCAGTCAAGATTGTATAATAATATCAACTGTATTATTCTCACAACAGACAGTTGTAGAACACTACAAATACAACCAACCCTTTTAAGGAATGCAGAGGACAGATAGTTTCAACGAAGGAGAAGGGATGCACTCTGAATAGTGACTGGAGGGTAGTCGGTATGGTAGATTATCGTACTAGTTCAAGGATACTTTGTTTCAGAACAAAGAGAGCAATGGGTCATACAATGTCACGAGGGGCCTTTAGGGAAGGACCAGTGGAACAGAACCACAATGTACCTTGTGCTGTAGGAGTTCTTGGTGTTTCTAGGGTTGAGTCAGTTTTTAGGGTGCTTTGCAGATTCTGCAACAGAGTTCAAGACGGGAGACAGTTGTGGGTATCAGGCGGCAGGCAGTTTGGCGACCGAAGCTGGACAGACGGCTGCAAGCTGACCTACATAGCGGCTCGGGGTCAGGAATTGTCTCAGTGCTGGCCGTCAGTCCTGAAGCACTGGTCGAGGCGTTTCGGACGGCTTTAGCGACTGCCGCGTAACAACAATCAGCAGTTCCGTCAGTTGCAGCTTGCTCAAAAATGTCCTTTAAGGCAGACATTGGTAGATGCTTGTTGATGCACTCCTCCTAGTTTCTTCACTGGGCTCGTGTCATTCTTTAAGGGGTAAGGCCCAAAGCTGAAGAGTTTGTTGCAGGCAGCTGCCTACACCTTGGTTTGATCAGAAAATCTCTGGCACTTCCCACCTAGGAAGCTTGCTGCAGAGCCTAGCTGCTGGATGGCTGTCTGGATTCGGTATCTCCCTCTGTTCCATGGGAGATTTATTTTATTTATTTATTGTGCCTTTGTTAGGCGCTTATACAACAAGTAAATTGTGTTTCAAAGCGCACACAGGGCAACAGGGAGGGAACATGGGATTGAAACAAATGAATACACTGGACGATAAAGACTGTCCTACTAGGCCTTGTGAGCATTCAGAACCTGCAAGTGCAGAGAAGGAGAGGGCTAGAGGGAGTGGGGGGTAAGTGCTGCAGTGCCGTGCTTGGAATGAGCAGCAGGTGTAAGTGATCAATGTAGGAAGTGCTAGGGACGTTAGGCTGCAATAAATCGGCAAGTGGGGAGGTAAGGCTGTTCCAAGACTCCTGAAAGTGTCTGGGAGCAGGGTATGAAGCAAACCAAGCGAGGGCCTTATCTTTGATGCCAAGGAGAGATAATGTAGAGAGAAGGTCAGAATGGTCGACAGTATAGAAGGCAGCATAGAGGTGGAGAAGAATAAGAATAGATGAAAGGTTTGCATGCCGAGCTGAAGAGATGAAGTTGCTGACATTGAGGAGAGCTGTCTCTGTAGAATGCAGAGGCCGGAAGCCATATTGAAGAGGGCCCTGGAGGTTGTGAGTACCAAAGAAGTCAGGAATCAATTGCAAACTACTTGCTCTAGGATTTTCAAATAGTGTGGTGGAAGAGATACACAGCACTTGTTATGACAGTTAGGATCTAGATCAGGTTTCTTAAGGAGTGGGATGACAGTAGCTGCCTTATAGGATGAGGGGCGTAGGCCAATGGGTGCCAAGGCAAGTGCTGTGGGCGGGCGGAGGCTGAAGGCAATTTGGTGTGGGAGGCCAGGGCCCTGTGGACACATAAGGGCCCTGGTCACCAATCTCAGTAACTGTGGGATTGGAAGGGAAGGAGGAGGTGAAAAGGAAAGTCTTGAGGAGCTTCTGAGATTTGAAGAGATCCGGCTCAAGACAAAGAGGAAGGGGAAGGCTGATCCAAAAAGGGAGGCAGCTAAGGAAAGAGATTGGCCGCTGGCCCTCGGTTTGGCAAAACAGATGTTTAGGGGAGGGATCTTGCTTCCCTTTTGAAGGTCCTGGCCTTCCTTCACTGTTGGAAGATGTAAGGCAAACTGTACCTTCAGCCAGGGTCCAATTATGAGTTCTTCTTGATACTCCTTGCAAAGTATTCAGATGATCTGCCAACAGAGGGGATTGGCCCTCTTTTAAAGCCAAAAGGACCACAGCGATTTGTGTAGGCTAAGCCTACCTTAATGAACCAATTGTGGGTCCCCACCAACAATCTCCTGTATGAGTGAGGTCATAACCAGAGTGCTTTGCAACTTAAAGGGTAAAGGGGTGAAAACATGGAATACTAGGTCTCACCCATCTTCCTGTCTCTTATTAGTATATGAATGCCACCAGCTACAGGGCTCAACAAAAGGACAATGTGGATCCATGGAGCCTCTGGTCATGGCAGAGGGAAGGTTTGGCCCTCCCCCTTCTTAGATGACATGGTGTACTCCTGGGTGTCAAATCCCAACTAAATATGACAGGGGGGACTTCGCCTGCAGGCTGTGTCCACCCATAGTACACATGTCTATGTGTATGTTGTGCGGTGAGCATAGGAAGATGTGTGCGGATTAGCCCCACACATTTTCCGGAGGCTGATCTACCATCATTCCATTTCATTTAAAATTTCAAAAAGCCCAGGTGAGTGCACACCCACTGTGCGGATAGTTGAATTTCTCACAGATATAAGTCACATTTTGCAGAGTCAAGAGTAGAGGAATAGTTTTGAAGAGCAGTGAGATAGAGTTTGAGATCAGAGGAGTGTCTTGACCTTTGCCAAGTGCAAAGATTTTTCTCCATTGTTTTCAGGGTGTAGATGAGAGCTGTCATACAGGGCCATGCAGGGGAGGGTTTAGGACTGAGTGTAGTAAGAGGGTATTGATAGGAAAAGGGGCATAAAGAACAATGTTTAAGTTAGTGAATGCTTCTTCATTGGATGGAAAGGTGAGTTTGGTGTAAGAGAAGAGAGAGTTGTGTAGGTCAGAGAGGTATTCGTGGAGTTTGGAGGAGGGAAACTTGTGCTTAGAAATAGTTGTAGTGGATGGAGAGAGTGAGGAAAAAGCAGGAGTGGAGATTGAGGCAAAGATGATAGGGTGATCAGAGGGAGATGGCCCACTAGAGAGATTAGAGGCAGAGAGTTGAAAGGAGATAAGAATTAGGTCAAGGGGGTTTACATTTCAATGGGTGGGTAGAAGGTGGACAGAAGAGAGTGAATGGTCAAGTACAAGAGTGTTAAAGTCAGTGGATAGAGCAGCAGAGAGAGAGGGGAGGTTGAAGTCACCAATGACAATGATGTGGTGATCGGGAGGGAGAGAGTCAATTAGTTGGGAGGTGTGCTTGAAGAATTGATGTGCTGGACCATGTAACCGGTCAAGAGAGATAATATGTGCGCCATAGGGGACAGTGATTGTTTGAGATTGTGTATTCCTATGAGGGCGAATTAGCCGTTAGATACAGGAGTATGTGAGCTAGAAGGTTTGGAAAATGAAAACAGTCCAACACCACCACCCCTGCCAGTGGGGCCGGAAGAGTGAGTGATGTTGTAGGCAGGGTCATTAAGGGCAGCAAGAGTTACAGAGTCAGAGGGAGATATCCAGGTTTCAGTAAGGGTAATGAGATCAAGAGAAGGAGAATGAGAAAAGAAGAAGTCAGAGGTAAAGGAGGTTTCATTGCAGACCGACTGCATTCGTAAGAGCAAAAGTTTTACAAGGTGAGAAATACCAATCTATATATATAAAAGAAGAAGTCCTGACGTACTGACTGACTGACTCATCAACGCCCAGCTCAAACCGTTTAACCTAGGAACGTTACATTTGGAAGGTACATTGTTTTCATGACGTAGGCACCAACTAAGGAAAGATTTTTGGAAATTCCGTCCCGAAGGGGGCCTAAAGGGAGTATGAATATTTTATGAAGATACCTATACCTCAAAAACAAAAGATTTTACATATGTGAAAATTGGTATTTAGATTCTTCTTATAAAAAATAGAGCAACATGTGTTTTACCATTTTCTGAAAATCTAGTTAAAGGGGTGCATTTATTTTAAGGATACCCACATCTCACAAACCGAAGATGTTAGAAAAGTAAAAATTCACATTTTAAATCTTCATTATAAAATAAGTTTCCGAACTGCTTCTTAAAATTGGTAACAGAGGGTATCCAGTATTTGAGAACAAAATTGTCATCTCTTCCAACCTAGGCACAGGGCCTCATTACGAGTTGGGCGGTATCCCCGGCGGTATTACCGCAGGGGATATTAGCATTACCGCCAACCCTCCCAGCGCTATTAGCGCCAGATCACGGGTTTGGCAGAATGGTAAGTCCCCATTCCCCATTGGGCCCATTTGGGAATTCCCCATTCCCCATTGGGCCCAAAGGGGAATTTTCGGCACTATTACAGTAATAGCGCAGAAAATTGGCAAAATCGCAGTGGATTTGCTCCCAGCTCAGAGCTAGGGGTAAATCCTGCCAAACCTGTGATTTGGCAGACTCTTAATTGCAGCGGTAATAACGTTACCGCCGCATTTAAGCGTTACTGCCAAACTCGTGATGAGTCAGACAGTCTGCAATTCCTTAGCAGACCTCACATCCAAAATGTACCCTGACATGAGAAATCTAATGGAGAAATCTACAGAATGGTTATGTGAGCATGCCATTTTAACGTCAGAGAACAGCATGGCTGCCATAATCAATAAGGTACTTATTAATTCTTTTGGAGGAGTCCAAATGGACTACAAATCTGTTAACTCTGTGGTTCAAAGTGATGACGCAGTCCAAAACCCCATTGAGTTCTTGAACACTTTAAATTCTCCTGGTCTTCCCGAACACAAACTTCTTCTCAAAGTGGGAGCACCTGTGATAATATTGGGTAACCTCAACCCACCTAGCTCTGTAAAGGCACCAGATTGCGAGTGCAAGCTCTACACAGAAATGTGATTGAGGCTACAGACCGGTTCTGGCCAGGGGGAGTCCTTGTTCGTACCACAAATACCTCTTATACCATCAGAATAGCCATTTAAATTCAAAAGAATTCAGTTCCCCTTAAAGGTTTGTTTCGCCATGATCATCAACAAATCTCAGGGGCAGACTTAAAGGTAACATGGATTGACCTAAGACTGCTTCTCACATTGTCATTTTTATGTGGCCTATTCCAGAGTGAGCTCGCCTAACTCTCTGGTAATCCTAGCACCTGAAGGAGAAACACTATTGTACCAAATCCCAAAATCAACACGAGCGAAGCTGCAGGCAATAGCTAGTGTCAAGTAATTTAAAGTGGTTTTATGAAGAACAACATCTGATATTTTGGCAGCTCTTTGATAAATCAGGTGAAAGAGTTATGTAAAGAGTTAGATGATGTTGTGTGGCAGTGCAAGAATCACATAGCGTGGAACTACCAAGCCCCATAGCAGAAGTATAAAAGGCATGATGGTGTACATGTTGGTTGATTCAGGAACAAAGCACACAAAAGTACAAATAGGAGTTCATGAGATAAATTAGTGAGAGGGAACATCTTTAGTAAGCTGATATCAATTTTGTTGCAGATTTGAAGTGGAAGGGTCACATTACTCAGGCCAAGATGTATGTATCTGAGAAGGGCTGCATTGCACTGCTCAGAGGGGCTCACTAAACAGTGCTGGAGATTAAACTGGATCTCAATACAGAAGATGGTTTGATGGCATCTGAGGAAAGGTGTTGCACCATTTGTGCATTCAAAGACAAATGTTATACACACCGGCCACTGGTTGCTGTTGCATGACGACATTCAGATTCTCTATTTTTATCGTAAATACTGCTTTGGAAGCTACAAACTGTTTCTGTGTTCGTTTGTGTTCTTTGTACTTGTGCCTGCTTTTCAGCTACAATGTGAGACCAAACTCATTCCATGCTCCTTTGAGGGTTCTGGTTGCTGTATGCTTTCTAGGAGGCATAGAGCTAGAGGAGAAGCCTTAATGGTTCTCACCTGCTCATGCTCCACAATGCAGTTACAGCCTACTAGTTGTGTGTGTGTGTTTGTGTGCACATGTACATATTTGAAATGTACATGTGGATGTACATTTGAAAAATATCGCTGGGCAATTTGAAAAAAGTCAGATTTTAAGATTTAACTATACACACTCATGCACACAATGAATGTACAACTCAAATATGAAATGTAAGTCACATCTAAGTAAATCCTCACTTCAGTCTGAGTTTTCATATCTATAGCAGGTGAATAGGACCAGCGCATTGTTACAAACCCTCATTTGCTACTCACATGTTTTACACCGATATGCCATACACTTGTACATCATGCGCCCACACACACCATATACTCACATGCCATACACTCAGATCCTTTGCACAACAGACATACATACACTATATGCCACTCGATCGTGCACCACACGGTCATATGCCACACGTTCACATGCCAAACACTCATACACCATACAATTATATGTCATACAGTCATATGCCAAAACTTTGATTTGAGTAATTATACATACATGCACAAAATGTACCAGTGCATGCACATTTGTAAAATCGAGCTGGGCAATTTTGAGATATTCATGTTTTAAGATTTATCTTTATCTTATGCATGCGTAGAATGAATGTACATTTCCCATACAACTGTACAAGTGCATGTACAAACTGTACATATACATGTATATTTCGTACATGTACATGTGAGGACTGATATTGATGTGAGTTTTCATACCTACACAACACACTGATACACCATACACTAATATTCCATACAAACATATACCACACACTCATATGGCAAACATCATACATTATACACTCACATGCCAAACACTCATACGACATAGGTTTGAGGTGAGTTTTAATATGTACATGTACAAAATGGAATGCCATGCCCTCATATGCTAGGCACTCTTACGCCACACTGTCACATAAGGGTGTGACATACACCCTTATGCCATACACTGACACAACATGCACTCACACATCATACAACCATAAGACACATACTTATAAACCATACATTCATATGCCATAAGCCAATAAGCCATACAACCGATACTCATACACCAGGCCCTCACATGCAAGAAGGTTGCATTCCACTCATGCACCACTCATAGACCATACACTAAATAATCAAGCATATTCCACACCTAATTTGCACACATACACAAAAAGGTCCAAATGCATAGCTAACACTGGTCGCATCTAGCTACATGCACACACATACACGCACACACAAGAACAGCCATGACTCATTCCTACACACACATTAAAACCACATATTAAGTGCACAGCCCCAGTGCACACACATTACACATTAATACACCCATCACAAACATTTACACATTACATGCTGTCACATATACTGGAGAGCAGGCAGGGGCAAGATGGGTTAGAGCCTGGCAGTCTAGACACGCCGTGCAGGCATCCAGCACTCCTTTTCCACCCTCTCACTATCAGATACACATTACAGTTGGCCCCGGCCCCCATGGGGGTATCTGATTGGTTCAGCCCCACTTCCTGTACACCCAAGATGGCCCCTGGCAGTCTTTCTGTGAATCCAGTAGCATGCTCTAGCCTCTGGGCGTGGTTGGCTATATAAGCCACGCCCAAAGGCAGGCCCGTGCTTCGTGTTGCATTCTGTAGCTTTAAGCAACACGCTCACTGCGATCCTCGAACTTTACCTACCTTGGCTCCCACTCCGGACTCTCCGCACGCACGTTCCTGAACTCAGCATCTAGGAGAAAAGACCCGACTCTTGGCTCCTTATTGCAAGCGCGCCCGCAATCTGCAGCACCACTTACCTGATCTTCTTGGGAACTTCTGAGCAGCATTTTGAGTTCTCGCTCACATCCTCTCTCAGAGAACTCTTCAGAAAAAACCTGTGGAGAGAGAGAATAAGGATTAGATTAGCACCTGCAACTTCTTTCTCATGCGCAGAACTCGCAGTGATTTAAGAATACACAGCGATCACGCGAATATAGCCAGAAAATGTACCTTCAGATACTCACCTTTTCACAAGCTAAGAACAGCACCAAACCAGTGAAGCAACTGGAATCTGAACTTACCTGCAACAGCACCAGATCCAGTGAAGCAACTGGAATCCGAACTTACCTGCAATAGCACTAGATCCAGTGAAGCAACTGGAATACGAGCTTACCTGCTACATCTCTGCTGGGTGAAGAAACCCAGTGAGTGGCAGAACAGAGACTTACCAGAGCCTGGTCAGTAGCAGTACTGATCCGTGGGTTCCAGATACACAGGGCCCCTGCCTAGTTCAGGATGGAGAGTTTGCCTAATTAATCCCTAAGGTGAGCCATACTCCTACATATCACCATCACAGTACACACAAGGGGAGGAGGGAGAAAGAGGGTTCTGGGTCCAAATCCAGGTAGATTAAGCATCTTACCTCTCTATTTGGCAGGTACCCGCAGTACAACGCAACTATTCCCGGGAAAGCAGGGAAGGGGTCCAGAAGGCTTCATCGCTCCCGCAGAGACCCAGGTGAGTGTGACACATGCAAACGCATGTAGACGAAACATCAAACACATTGAAAGCCCAATGTACCCACATTTACCCAGCATAGCTGCGCACATATTCACGGACACGTATATATGTACACAGCAGCAGTTTCATGCATACACCATCTCACATAAACACACAGACATACAAGCACACAGAACAGTCATGCCTCATACCTACAGAGAAATATATACACCACCAATGCACACAGATTAAACATTTATAAACAAAAAACAAATACATACTACATGCAAACACATCCACACTAAAACATACAATGCATTCCACCCCCAAATTACACACATTCACACATGATAGCTGCAGATATGTGGACGAACACACACACAGGACTTCCACACACAGCAATGGTCATGACTAATACCTACATGCACATTCAAAGTATGCCCACATGTAAACACAAATAATGCAAACACATTACACATGAATAAACAATAACAACACATATTTACACAACAGTACATGCAAACACATCCATAGTAGTACAACAAACACATTCCACACCCATCGTGCATGCATTCACACACGTATACAACAATACATAAACATTTACACATACACATGTATCTAAAAAGTACATCACATATATACAAATGTATCTGAATATTTAATTGCATACATGTGTTTGTGTGGCTTATTTGTTAATACAAATAAAACAATCATACACACTGAAAACAGAAATGTAATACAAAAAACTAAAGATCATTTTATTGTCAGTAATTGTAGGTTTGAACCTTGAAAAACACACAAAACTATTAAAGAAAAAAACATTTTTAAAAAATTAAGGTTAAACCAACAAAAACTTAAACTCAACAAACATTAAACATAACAAGAAAATCAAACAATTATATTTCAAGCAAACACACAATCAAATATAAAGGCCATAATTAAATAAGTAGCACAACATTTAAAAAATAACCAATAAGTAAATAAAGGTACATTAAAAAGTTCCAAATAAAAAAATTTATACATGTAACAAAGTATGCACATAAACATGAAAATAATATACATACACAAATCAAACAATAAGAACCACAATGTCAAAACAAACAGTACAATTAATACAAATCAACTGGGAAAAGTAATACACAAAATAAATGACATACTTGAAAACACAAAAAATTAAATATATACCTTAAAAGGCACATTCCTATTATATGTGTACGAATATATACAATGAAAATAAAAACAAACAGTAGCAATGATAATAAAGAACAGTTATTCAGTCCACATCACATAATTATATACAAATACAAAACATTTAAAAACATTGTTAATGAATAAAATATGCACAAATACATTCCTTTAACTAAAACACAATTTGTGAACCAAAAAAATCATAGTTTCCTACAGCACACACAACAAAACCAAAGTGACCTAACGCTACCGTGATGTTTGATTTATTTGAATATAGTTTACAATTTGCATAAAGAGTAAATTTTGTTGTAACCTTGACATGGTTATCGCTAATGTTTGTTTAAATTAAGAATGTGTTGGTTGAATATTTTTTTAACACTGATGCCACATTTAGCAATTCCACATATTTGCGGAGTCAATAGTGCCCTTCTGTACTAAGATTTCCTGTTTGTTTCATTCTCATTTTGCACTTAGAGTTGTGTGTATAGTTGCATGTGCCTGTTCATCTGTGCCCTGCATATCCTGATAGCTTTACATATTTGCTCAGTTGGCAGCAACATTCTGTCGTGTCTATGCCCACCGCCATGAGTTTCTGGGTGTTCATAGAACACTAGGAATTTGCCAGCCCCTTAGCTGCTTTCCTTATATGCTGACCTGATGTCTTTTCCCAATTGCTGGCCCATCATTTTCTCCTTCTGCTAGCATTGCTGTGTGTCTTCTATGTTAGTGTTAGTATATCTCCTGTCTTTAGTCTCTGTCTACAGCTTTTGCATTCTGCTTCTATTCTCTGACAAGCCTTTACATGGGTACTCTATCCACTCTTGTTTTCTGTCTTCATGGCAAATAGGCCCTCTGTTGTGCCTCAGTTACCTATAAAGTGGGATTCCTGGGATAGACTCTGTTAAGGTCAGATAAGGGAAAGACGTCTGTTGCCTCCACCAAGTTTGTTGAAGTCTTAGTGATCTACTGCATGGTCTCAAGTTTTACCTTACACTGAGTACAACAGCCGCTTCAGCATGTTCAAGATATGACTCTGCTGTTCAACGATTGTTAAGAGTAATCTGCTAGCATCAGTCGCAAGTGCTTTCCAAAATCTCCCATGAGACCCTGTAGCATCAAGGACATTTCTGATCATTCCTCATTACCCAATATATTTGCTTGTCTTTCCTTTCTCTCTTTGTCTCTTTTCTTACATCCAGTACTGTGCTTCCCTTGACCACATGTGTAGACCTTGATTGGACTCTTGGGCACCTTGTTTCTGCTAAATGCTAATTGTTATCCCCCAAATCTTCTGGCTGTGATCTCTGATACATTCCCATGTGCTCCCCGAAAAGGAAGTGTGCTAATACCAAGGGAAGATGGTGTTAAAAACAATCCATAAAATTAACATTACATTATTGAATGCACAGAGACACTTAATGGTTATAACCAACCGTGGCTCTTCACTTCAGGCAAATTTTGTTTATTGATTTGGGGGCCATCAACAGGTATGTTACTCCTGATACCATTTCCCCTGTTTTTGGGTGGGATGCATATCAGTTTTGGGGGTGCTAGTTTTATTTCTACATCATACCTGAGAGCATCATTTCACCATGTCCACGAGATCACGATGTCCAACTTCATAAAATATTTACAGGCCGATTCATGGAATTGATGTGCGCTGAAAATTCCTGCGCAAGCGTGCGAAACCGTGCGAATCGCAGTGCAAGTGCGAAAATCGCAGCAAAACCCGCGCACATCGATTCATGGAAGTAAAATGTGGGATGTGCGCTGAAACTCTGCGTGGCGCGCCCCGGCGAACAGGTCATCTAACGGCGTGCGCTACGGCCACAGCGAAAGCTTACATAGCGCGGCTCACATAACAAAAGTAGGTGTAACACGGGGCGTGATACGCGGAATGGGGAACAACGTGTGAAAATGTGGGCATCACGGGGGAAGTACAGGAGGCAAGTGCATGGAACGCCCACATGCTCGCCTACAACACGTATTCATGGAATCGAATAGGGCAAACCAGCGCACCGGGGAAGACGCGCACAGGCCTAAACACGTACGCCACACGAAGGCAGGCAGTAGCGTCCCTGCACATGAAAAAAAAGTGCGCCAAAATGTGCGCTAACAAAAAGCATGTATATACATCTCTGATGATTGTCCCATACTGTGGCCCTCTAGGACAAATGACGTGCAAAGAGGTACGCGAGAAACACGAACACCCGCTGTGTCAAAAATAGCGTGTGCGTCTATTTCGGGGGTGCGCGGGAAGTTTCACACGCGATTTGCCTTGGGCGAGAGGGGTGCGTATAAATCTGGGGTTGCAGGAAGTTTCACACGCGATAGGCCTTGTGCGAGTGGGGTGCGTGTATTCCTGGGGTTCGCGTGAAGTTTCACACGCGATTGGCCTGGGTACGTGTAAATCTGGGGTGCGCGGGAAGTTTCACACGCGATTGGCCTTGGGTGAGCGGGGTACGTGTATTTCGGGGGTGCGCGAGAACTTTTACACGCGACTGGTCCTGTGCGAGTGCGGTACTGTATATCTGGGGTGCAGGGGAGTCCTACACGTGAATTGGCAGTGTGGGTCCTCCCAGGTGTTCCCTCTACACCCTCCACGGCCCCTGCAGGCAGCCCACACCACAGGGGACTACCCTGCACCCCTGGTCATGTCCTGCAGGCAGCCCATCCACCATGGGCATGCCCCCCAGCCAAGCCACATGTCACCTTGCACTACTGATCACCAACGCATAACCCCCTCCACCCCCACCCCCCCAGCAGTGCAGGGCACCTGCCAGCAGGCCCCCACTCATGTCCCCTTGCGCCCCTAGCCCCAGCAGTGCAGGGCACCTGCCAGCAGGCCCCCACTCATGTCCCACTCATGTCCCCTTGCACCCCCACCCCCCAGCACTGAGGGGCACCTGCCAGCAGGCCCCCACTCATGTCCCCTTGCACACCCACCCCCCAGCACTGAGGGGCACCTGCCAGCAGGCCCCCACTCATTTCCCCTTGCTCCCCCACGCCCCAGCAGTGCAGGGCACCTGGCAGCAGGCCCCCACTCATGTACCCTTGCACCCCCACCCCCCAGCACTGAGGGGCACCTGCCAGCAGGCCCCCACTCATGTCCCCTTGCACCCCCATCCCCCAGCAGTGCAGGGCACCTGCCAGCAGGCACCCACTCATGTCCCCTTGCACCCCCACCCCCCAGCAGTGCAGGGCACCTGCCAGTAGGCCCCACTCATGTCCCCTTGCACCCCCACCCCCCAGCACTGAGGGGCACCTGCCAGCAGGCCCCCACTCATGTCCCACTCATGTCCCCTTGCACCCCCACCCCCCAACACTGAGGGGCACCTGCCAGCAGGCCCCCACTCATGTCCCCTTGCACTCCCACCCGCAGCACTGAGGGGCACCTGCCAGCAGGCCCCCACTCATGTCCCTTTGCACCCCTACCCCCCAGCACTGAGGGGCACCTGCCAACAGGCCCCCACTCATTTCCCCTTGCACCCCCACTCCCCAGCAGTGCAGGGCACCTGCCAGCAGTCCCCCACTCGTGTCTCCTTGCACCCCCACCCCCCAGCACTGAGGGGCACCTGCCAACAGGCCCCCACTCATGTCCTCTTGCTCCCCCACCCCCCAGCAGTGCAGGGCACCTGCCAGCAGGCCCCCACTCATGTCCCCTTGTACCCCCACCCACCAGCAGTGCAGGGCACCTGCCAGCAGGCCCCCACTCATGTCCCATTGCACCCACACCCCCCAGCACTGAGGGGCACCTGCCAGCAGGCCCCCACACATGTCCCACTCATGTCCCCTTGCACCCCCACCCCCCAGCAGTGCAGGGCACCTGCCAGCAGGCCCCCACTCATGTCCCCTTGCACCCCCACCCCCCAGCACTGAGGGGCACCTGCCAGCAGGTCCCCACTCATGTCCCCTTGCACCCCACCCCCCAGCAGTGCAGGGCACCTGCCAGCAGGCCCCCACTCATGTCCCCTTGCACCCCCACCCCCCAGCAGTGCAGGGCACCTGCTAACAGGCCCCCACTCATGTCCCATTGCACCCCCACCCCCCAGCACTGAGGGGCACCTGCCAGCAGGCCCCCACTCACGTCCCACTCATGTCCCCTTGCACCCCAACCCCCCAGTAGTGCAGTGCACCTGCCAGCAGGCCCCCACTCATGTCCCCGTGCACCCCCACCCCCCAGCACTGAGGGGCACCTGCCAGCAGGCCCCCACTCATGTCCCACTCATGTCCCCTTGCACCCCCACCCCCCAGCACTGAGGGGCACCTGCCAACAGGCCCCCACTCATGTCCCCTTGCACCCCCACACCCCAGCAGTGCAGGGCACCTGCCAGCAGGCCCCCACTCATGTCCCCTTGCACCCCCAACCCGCAGCACTGAGGGGCACCTGCCAACATGCCCCCACTCATGTCCCCTTGCACCCCCACTCCCCAGCACTGAGGGGCACCTGCCAGCAGGCCCCCACTCATGTCCCACTCATGTCCCCTTGCACCCTCACCCCCCAGCACTGAGGGGCACCTGCCAGCAGGCCCCCACTCATTTCCCCTTGCACCCCCACACCCCAGCAGTGCAGGGCACCTGCCAGCAGGCCCCCACTCATGTCCCCTTGCACCCCCAACCCGCAGCACTGAGGGGCACCTGCCAACATGCCCCCATTCATGTCCCCTTGCACCCCCACTCCCCAGCACTGAGGGGCACCTGCCAGCAGGCCCCCACTCATGTCCCACTCATGTCCCCTTGCACCCCCACCCCCCAGCAGTTTCGGGCACCTGCCAGCAGGCCCCCACTCATGTCCCACTCATGTCCCCTTGCACCCCCACCCCCAGCACTGAGGGGCACCTGCCAACAGGCCCCCACTCATGTCCCCTTGCACCCTCACCCCCCAGCACTGAGGGGCACCTGCCAGCAGGCCCCCACTCATTTCCCCTTCCAACCCCACCCCCCAGCAGTGCAGGGCACCTGCCAGCAGGCCCCCACTCATGTCCCATTGCACCCCCACCCCCCAGCCCTGAGGGGCACCTGCCAGCAGGCCCCCAATCATGTCCCACTCATGTCCACTTGCACCCCCACCCCCCAGCAGTGCAGCGCACCTGCCAGCAGGCCCCCACTCATGTCCCCTTGCACGCCCACCCCCCAGCACTGAGGAGCACCTGCCAGCAGGCCCCCACTCATGTCTCACTCATGTCCCCTTGCACCCCCACCCCCCAGCACTGAGGGGCACCTGCCAACAGGCCCCCACGCATGTCCCCTTGCACCCTCACCCCCCAGCACTGAGGGGAACCTGCCAGCAAGCCCCCACTCATTTCCCCTTGCACCCCCACCCCCCAGCAGTGCAGGGCACCTGCCATCAGGCCCCCACTCATGTCCCCTTGTAGCCTCACCCCCCAGTACTGAGGGGCACCTGCCAACAGGCCCCCACTCATTTCCCCTTGCACCCCCACACCCCAGCAGTGCAGGGCACCTGCCAGCAGGCCCCCACTCATGTCCCCTTGCACCCCCACCCCCCAGCACTGAGGGACACCTGCCAGCAGGCCCCCACTTATGTCCCACTCATGTCCCCTTGCACCCCCACCCCCCAGCAGTGCAGGGCACCTGCCAGCAGGCCCCCACTCATGTCCCACTCATGTCCCCTTGCACCCCCACCCCCAGCACTGAGGGGCACCTGCCAACAGGCCCCCACTCATGTCCCCTTGCACCCTCACCCCCCAGCACTGAGGGGCACCTGCCAGCAGGCCCCCACTCATTTCCCCTTCCAACCCCACCCCCCAGCAGTGCAGGGCACCTGCCAGCAGGCCCCCACTCATGTCCCATTGCACCCCCACCCCCCAGCACTGAGGGGCACCTGCCAGCAGGCCCCCAATCATGTCCCACTCATGTCCACTTGCACCCCCACCCCCCAGCAGTGCAGCGCACCTGCCAGCAGGACCCCACTCATGTCCCATTGCACGCCCACCCCCCAGCACTGAGGAGCACCTGCCAGCAGGCCCCCACTCATGTCTCACTCATGTCCCCTTGCACCCCCACCCCCCAGCACTGAGGGGCACCTGCCAACAGGCCCCCACGCATGTCCCCTTGCACCCTCACCCCCCAGCACTGAGGGGAACCTGCCAGCAAGCCCCCACTCATTTCCCCTTGCACCCCCACCCCCCAGCAGTGCAGGGCACCTGCCATCAGGCCCCCACTCATGTCCCCTTGTCGCCTCACCCCCCAGCACTGAGGGGCACCTGCCAACAGGCCCCCACTCATTTCCCCTTGCACCCCCACACCCCAGCAGTGCAGGGCACCTGCCAGCAGGCCCCCACTCATGTCCCCTTGCACCCCCACCCCCCAGCACTGAGGGACACCTGCCAGCAGGCCCCCACTTATGTCCCACTCATGTCCCCTTGCACCCCCACCCCCCAGCAGTGCAGGGCACCTGCCAGCAGGCCCCCACTCATGTCCCACTCGATCCCCTATCACCCCCACCCCCAGCACTGAGGGGCACCTGCCAACAGGCCCCCACTCATGTCCCCTTGCACCCTCACCCCCCAGCAGTGCAGGGCACCTGCCAGCAGGCCCCCACTCATGTCCCCTTGTACCCTCACCCCCCAGCACTGAGGGGCACCTGCCAACAGGCCCCCACTCAGGTCCCCTTGCACCCCCACCCCCCAGCACTGAGGTGCACCTGCCAGCAGGCCCCCACTCATGTCCCACTCATGTCCCCTTGCACCCCCACCCCCCAGCAGTGGAGGGCACCTGCCAGCAGGCCCCCACTCATGTCCCCTTGTACCCCCACCCCCAGCACTGAGGGGCACCTGCCAGTAGGCCCCCACTCATGTCCCCTTGCACACTCAACCCCCAGCACTGAGGGGCACCTGCCAACAGGCCCCCACTCATTTCCCCTTGCACCCCCACCCCCCAGCAGTGCAGGGCACCTGCCAGCAGGCCCCCACTCATGTCCCCTTGTACCCTCACCCCCCAGCACTGAGGGGCACCTGCCAACAGGCCCCCACTCATTTCCCCTTGCACCCCCACACCCCAGCAGTGCAGGGCACCTGCCAGCAGGCCACCCTCATGTCCCCTTGCACCCCCAGCACTGAGAGACGCCTGCCAGCAGGCCCCCACTCATGTCCCACTCATATCCCCTTGCACCCCCACCCCCCAGCAGTGCAGGGCACCTGCCAGCAGGCCCTCACTCATATCCCACTCATGTCCCCTTGCACCCCCAGCCCCAGCACTGAGGGGCACCTGCCAACAGGCCCCCACTCATGTCCCCTTGCACTCTCACCCCCCAGCACTGAGGGGCACCCGCCAGCAGGCCCCCACTCATTTCCCCTTGCACCCCCACCCCCAGCAGTGCAGGGCACCTGCCAGCAGGCCCCCACTCATGTCCCATTGCACCCCCACCCCCCAGCACTGAGGGGCACCTGCCAGCAGGCCCCCACTCATGTCCCACTCATGTCCACTTGCACCCCCACCCCCCAGCAGTGCAGCGCACCTGCCAGCAGGCCCCCACTCATGTTCCCTTGCACCCCCACCCCCCAGGACTGAGGGGCACCTGCCAGCAGGCTGCCACTCATGTCCCACTCATGTCCCCTTGCACTCCTACCCCCCAGCACTGAGGGGCACCTGCCAACAGGCCCCCACTCATGTCCCACTCATGTCCCCTTGCACCCCCACCCCCCAGCAGTGCAGCGCACCTGCCAGCAGGCCCCCACTCATGTCCCCTTGCACCACCACCCCCCAACACTGAGGGGCACCTGCCAGCAGGCCCCCACTCATGTCTCACTCATGTCCCCTTGCACCCCCACCCCCCAGCACTGAGGGGCACCTGCCAACAGGCCCCCATGCATGTCCCCTTGCACCCTCATCCCCCAGCACTGAGGGGCACCTGCCAGCAGGCCCCCACTCATTTCCCCTTGCACCCCCACCCCCCAGCAGTGCAGGGCACCTGCCAGCAGGCCCCCGCTCATGTCCCCTTGTACCCTCACCCCCCAGCACTGAGGGGCACCTGCCAACAGGCCCCCACTCATGTCCCCTTGCACCCCCACCCCCCAGCACTGAGGGGCACCTGCCAGCAGGCCCCCACTCATGTCCCACTCATGTCCCCTCGCACCCCCACCCCCCAGCAGTGCAGGATACCTGCCAGCAGGCCCCCACTCATGTCCCACTCATGTCCCCTTGCACCCCCACCCCCCAGCACTGTGGGGCACCTGCCAGTAGGCCCCCACTCATGTCCCCTTGCACACTCAACCCCCAGCACTGAGGGGCACCTGCCAACAGGCCCCCACTCATTTCCCCTTGCACCCCCACCCCCCAGCAGTACAGGGCACCTGCCAGCAGTCCCCCATGCATGTCCCCTTGCACCCTCACCCCCCAGTGCTGCGGGGCACCTGCCAGCAGGCCCCCACTCATTTCCCCTTGTACCCCCATCCCCCAGCAGTGCAGGGCACCTGCCAGTAGGCCCCCACTCATGTCCCCTTGTACCCTCACCCCCCAGCACTGAGGGGCACCTGCCAACAGGCCCCCATGCATGTCCCCTTGCACCCTCACCCCCCAGCACTGAGGGGCACCTGCCAACAGGCCCCCATGCATGTCCCCTTGCACCCTCACCCCCTAGCACTGAGGGGCACCTGCCAGCAGTCCCCCACTCATTTCCCCTTGCACCCCCACCCCCCAGCAGTGCAGGGCACCTGCCAGCAGGCCCCCACTCATGTCCCCTTGTACCCTCACCCCCCAGCACTGAGGGGCACCTGCCAACAGGCCCCCACTCATATCCCCTTGCACCCCCACCCCCCAGCACTGAGGGGCACCTGCCAACAGGCCCCCATGCATGTCCCCTTGCACCCTCACCCCCCAGCACTGAGGGGCACCTGCCAGCAGGACCCCACTCATTTCCCCTTGCACCCCCACCCCCCAGCAGTGCAGGGCACCTGCCAGCAGGCCCCCACTCATGTCCCCTTGTACCCTCACCCCCCAGCACTGAGGGGCACCTGCCAACAGGCCCCCACTCATGTCCCCTTGCACCCCCACCCCCCAGCAGTGCAGGGCACCTGCCAGCAGGCCCCCACTCATGTCCCCTTGCACCCCCAACCCCCAGCACTGAGGGGCACCTGCCAGCAGGCCCCCACTCATGTCCCCTTGCACCCCACCCCCCAGCAGTGCAGGGCACCTGCCAGCAGGCCCCCACTCATGTCCCCTTGCACCCCCACCCCCCAGCAGTGCAGGGCACCTGCCAGCAGGCCCCCACTCATGTCCCATTCATGTCCCCTTGCACCCCCACCCCCCAGCAGTGCCGGGCACCTGCCAGCAGGCCCCCACTCATGTCCCATTGCACCCCCACCCCCCAGCAGTGCAGGGCACCTCCCAGCAGGCCCCAACTCATGTCCCCTTGCACCCCCACCCCCCCAGCACTGAGGGACACCTGCCAACAGGCCCCCACACATTTCCCCTTGCACCCCCACCCCCAGCAGTGCAGGGCACCTGCCAGCAGGCCCCCACTCATGTCCCCTTGCACCCCCACCCCCAGCACTGAGGGGCACCTGCCAGCAGGCCCCCACTCATGTCCCCTTGCACCCCACCCCCCCAGCAGTGCAGGACACCTGCCACCAGGACCCCACTCATGTCCCACTCATGTCCCCTTGCACCCCCACCCCCCAGCAGTGCAGGGCACTTGGCAGCAGGCCCCCACTCATGTCCCATTGCGCCCCCACCCCCCAGCAGTGCAGGGCGCCTGCCAGCAGGCCCCCACTCATCTCCCCTTGCACCCCCACCCCCCAGCAGTGCAGGGCAACTGCCAGCATGCCTCCACTCATGTCCCCTTGCACCCCACCCCCAGCACTGAGAGGCACCTGCCAACAGGCCCCAACTCATGTCCCCTTGCACCCCCACCCCCAGCAGTGCAGGGCACCTGCCAGCAGGCCCCAACTCATGTCCACTTGCACCCCCACCCCACCAGCACTGAGGGACACCTGCCAACAGGCCCCCACTCATTTCCCCTTGCACCCCCACCCCCCAGTAGTGCAGGGCACCTGCCAGCAGGCCCCCACTCATGTCCCCTTGCACCCCCACCCCCAGCACTGAGGGGCACCTGCCAGCAGGCCCCCACTCATGTCCCCTTGCACCCCACTCCCCCAGCAGTGCAGGACACCTGCCACCAGGCCCCCACTCATGTCCCACTCATGTCTCCTTGCACCCCCACCCCCCAGCAGTGCAGGGCACTTGGCAGCAGGCCCCCACTCATGTCCCACTCATGTACCATTGCGCCCCCACCCCCCAGCAGTGCAGGGCACCTGCAAGCAGGCCCCCACTCATCTCCCCTTGCACCCCCACCCCCCAGCAGTGCAGGGCAACTGCCAGCATGCCCCCACTCATGTCCCCTTGCACCCCCACCCCCAGCACTGAGGGGCACCTGCCAACAGGCCCCAACTCATGTCCCCTTGCACCCCCACCCCAAGCACTGAGGGGTACCTGCCAACAGGCCCCCACTCATTTCCCCTTGCACCCCCGCCCCCCAGCAGTGCAGGGCACCTGCCAGCAGGCCCCCACTCATGTCCTCTTGCACCCCCACCCCCCAGCACTGAGGGACACCTGCCAGCAGGCCCCCACTCATGTCCCCTTGCACACCCACCCCCCAGCACTGAGGGGCACCTGCCAACAGGCCCCCACTCATGTCCCTGTGCACCCCCACCCCCCAACAGTGCAGGGCACCTGCCAACAGGCCCCCACTCATTTCCCCTTGCACCCCCACTCCCCAGCAGTGCAGGGCACCTGCCAGCAGGCCCCCACTCATGTCCCACTCATGTCCCCTTGCACCCCCACCCTCCAGCAGTGCAGGCCACCTGCCAGCAGGCCCCCACTCATGTCCCATTGCACCCCCACCCCCCAGCACTGAGGGGCACCTGCCAGCAGGCCCCCACTCATGTCCCACTCATGTCCCCTTGCACCCCCACCCCCCAGCAGTGAAATTGCGATCTCATGACACAAACCAAAAGTCAACTATGTACATCAACACATGTCCGCCACACGAAGGCAGGCGGTAGCGTCCCTGCGCTAACAAAAAGCCTGTATATACAGCTCTGATGAATGTCCCATACTGTGGCCCTCTAGGACAAATGACGTGCAAAGGGGTACGCGACAAACACGGACACCCGCTGTGTCAAAAATAGCGTGTATTGCAGGGGAGCGCGGGAAGTTTCACACGCGATTGTGCCTGGGCGAGCGGGGTACGTGTACTTCAGGGGCTCGCGGGAAGTTTTACATGCGATTGTGCCTGTGTGAGCGGGGTATGGGTACTTCAGGGGCTCGCGGGAAGTTTTGCATGCGATTGTGCCTGGGGGAGCGGGGTACATGTACTTCAGGGGCTCGCGGGAAGTTTTACACGCGATTGTGCCTGGGTGAGCGAGGTACGTGTACTTCAGGGTCGTGCGGGAAGTTTTACACGTGATTGGGCCTGGGCCAGCAGGGTACGTGTATTACTGGGGTGGGCGGGGAAGTACAAGAGGCAAATGCGCGGAACGCCCACACGCACGCGCCAAAAAAGACGTGCTAATCCGGAAACACGTACGCCAGCAGGAAGCAGGCGTACGTGGACCTGCGCAACATAAAAGTACATGCAAACAACAATAAAGCTCAGACGCCAGGATGAACATACCGTTCCTAGCAGCAGTGGTCGTGGGATACCACAGGAGGAGGAGGATAGTCAGGCCCAGAATTTTCACACCAAGAACCAGCCTTTTTGGCATGCCTGATGACCAGGTGTATGGGAGGTACAGGTTTCCACCTCACATAATACTCGACCTGGTCAGTGAGTGGGAGGATGACCTCACATCACCCACCCTCTGCTCCCAAGCACTCAGCCCCCTGGATAAGGTCCTCAATGTACTGCACTTTTTGGCCACCGGATCATTTCAGCGGACAAGTGCCATAGTGGCGGGGGTGTCACAGGCCACGCAGTCACGCTGCCTACACCAGGTCTTGGCCATCATGACTGCACGCCCACCAGTCCGCAGGCACATATACCTGCCCAGAACACCTGCAGAAAGGCAGGCTGCCGTCCAGGATTTCTACGGGGTGGCACAATTCCCCAAAGTCCTAGGTGCCATTGATTGCACCCATGTGGCTCTACGTCCCCCCAGTGCATCAGAGCACATCTATAGAAACCGCAAGCACTGGCATTCCATCAACGTCCAGGCAGTATGTGATGCCAAGGGAATCATGACCTCAGTATATGCCAACTATCCAGGGTCCACCCACGACAGTTTCATTTACAGAATGTCAACCCTAAACCGGGACCTAGAAGCTGGGCGGCGATACATGGCTGCTCGGTGAGTATAAATGCCACAGCACATGCATGCATGCCAGATACTGAGTAATGTCACAACCCTACTAATGATACCCATCACCACCTCCCCAGGGGACAGTGCCTACCCTCTGAGCACCCACATGATGACGCCAATTCGGAACCCCACCACGCCATCCGAGGTAAGATACAACACAGCCCATATTGCAACCCGGGGCATAGTGTAGCGCACATTCGGAGTGCTCAAGTCACGCTTTCGCTCCCTTGACCGTTCTGGCGGGCAGCTGCTATACGCTCCCCCAGTAGTGTGCAGGATCATAGTGGCAGTATGTGTCCTGCACAACGTTGCAACACGCCGGTGCCTGCCGGTGGACATGGTGGTGCCCCCACATCCCCAATCACATGTACGCCTGCTGCGCATGGGAGGGGAAAGGGCACGGGGTGAGGCAGCCCGAACGCAGCTGGTGGCTAATTACTTCACTTAGAATCACACCCCTGTGGAGTGCACACAGCCCTGCCACATACCAGCTGACAATCGAGGATGACACAAGGGACAGTGAACTGTCACAACCATACTAGCCTGAGATTGGTCACCTGGAAGTGTCACAATGTGTGCATCCCTACCTACAGAAACACCACCGATGCTGTGTCATCAAAAGACACATATGCTGCTAAATGCATTACCCCCTTGCAAAATACAACATGAGAACAGTGCCATGTCACCCAACCCCTCCCCAACACCACCACCCAACACACCATGGCATGTCATGCTATGTGAGAGCAAACAAAGCAATCCCGAAAACCTGACACAAGTGTCACAAAGTACAGTGTCCCTAATGGAAACTGGCCGCAAACAATATGCTCCCAGTAATGTTGAACTAACAACACACATGATCAAATACTTACCAACAATACAATGCAGCTACACAAGCTCAAACATAACTAAAACATGACAGTACTAAGTTAAAGTAGTCGTTGTCTTACAACCTAAATATGCCACCACATCGCCCCCTTCCAACTGTAGTCTTGCAGGCTTCAAAACTTGTCTGTGTACTGCATACAACATGAACTCCATCTCCAAAGTAGACAGCCTTGTGAAGATATGAGGAATGAACCTGCAAATTCAGAGGGAGACATGGAAGCAGAAGCATATATAATTCCAACATGCAGTGTACAATACAACAACAATATACACAAGGAATGTCTACACAGTATTGACTACAGACTGCCCACACAGCTCATGGGAGCCCAACATCACTGTGTACATCACTGTCACTTGGTCACACCCTTTGCAAGCCCATGGAAACGGGAAGCAGGAGGGGTGTGTGTCTCACGAACCCAAGCATCGAACCCAAACTCAGGACAAGCCTGCATGTGCCCAGTCGGAATACAGTGGATGCCCACGGGATCCACACAAGGCAACACACTGTTAAAAAATAATCAAAAATCAAAAAATCAAAAATCAAAAATGGCCATGTGGGGGCCAGGCGGGCGGAGGCCACCCAGGAGGTCCGAGGACAGGGTGCGCACCAACAGCCGCCTGTGTGGATGCTGGGAAAAAAAACACCTCCATGGGCTCATGGCCTGCACGGCTATGCCAATGTGGGAGAACTGCTGCTGTCGCTCTGAACACCCTCTGCTGCTGCCACAGGAGGTGGTGGTGCTATGGGAGGCAGCCCACGCAAAGCCCTGGTATGGTCCTCCATGGCAGCAAGCATGCGGGTGTGGAAGGTCTCGTCCTGGAGGATTATAGTGCGGAGATCCCCATGCAGCACCTGACGTGATGCCCGGATCTCCTCCCGAGTTGCCTGCATCTCAGCTGAGAGCGAATGTGTGAGCTGCTCCAGCTGCTGTTCTGTCCTCAAGTTAGTGTAAGTCTCAAGGTCAACAAGAGTCTCCCTGAGGTGATGGAGTTCTACCCTCAGGACTTCCCTGTGGCCCTGGGACTCTATTGATATCGATTGGCGTAGAGTCTCCAGTGTCGCCCATCTGTCCCTGTTGGATGCCAACATGTCGTCCCTGTGTGATTGGCAAATGGAGTCTGTTGCCTGCTGTAGTAGCTCCATCTGCCTTTCAGGGGGGACAATGGAATTGGCCACCCTCTCCATTGCTTGAGCCATCATCTCAACTGATGCTGCCTGTTGGGTTGCCATACCGTAAATGGATTGTTCCCATGCAGTATTGCCTGGTGGCGTACGGCCACTGCGTCGGTGGGCACCACACCTGTTTGGGGCAAGGCGATCTGCGCCTTGCTGTGCCGGCACTGCCTGAGGCTGCAGGACTGCATTCCCCCTCTGATCTGCTGGCCCAGGAACAGGATCAGATGTTGTGGAGTGTGATCCTGCACCCATAACCGCCAAAGGCTGACTAACCAACACTGACATCCCCATAGAGGGTTCTACCCCTGGTGCAAGAGGGTTGGACAGAACAGAACCCCTTCCAGAAACACCTGCGACGCCACATAGGTCTCATCATCCGACTCAACACCTGAATAGAGGTCTGGGGAGGTGCACCCAGAGACACCCCTTGACAGTATCGTCTGCAGCAAGAGTAGGTTCTCACCTACCACCACACCACGTCCCCCACTGGTGGCTGGTTGTGCCTCAGGTTCCTCCTTTGTCTGCACCATCTCCTCAACCTCCCCAGCATCAAGTGCGTCATCCCCTGCAAAAACATGAAAGACAAAAAATGGAAACAGGCATTAGCACCATAGTACACAAATAGGCCTGACAGGCTAGAGAACCAGTACATGATTTACACATGTCCCACATGACTACAACCCTCCCATGCATGCACTGTCACAGAGCTGGAAGGGGAGGCAAAAGTCTGACACTGATGACACCAAGATGGAAGAGCAACACATTTGCTGCATGCTGGATAGCACTGCCATCACACATTGGCCTGTGAGTGGCATGTCCTATACACATAAATGACACATGCCATCACACAGATGGCATGTACCATAGCCATGGTACATTCCACAAGTACATCCATATGTCAGTGATTGAGTACTGTCACCCATCCATGTGAGGTGGACATGAAGAGGTGAAAAATGCCACATAGTGTGAAAAGATATGCCATGTGCCACACACTGCAACACATCCAGTGTACAAAAATACAGTGATTGCAGGGCCATGTACACATCAATGGTTGTGCACTTCAACATGACAGGAAACAACTAGCATGTTCCACATTCAAACAGGCCCAAAAACATCATGTGATCAGGACAATACTCATTCAGCCTGACTGGTCAAATCTTTCAACTACCAAGGTGACACATGTGGGCCTATGTGGGGTTCTTCATTGACAGATGCATGTCACATATGTCACAATAGGGCTGAGGAATGTGTTGCAAAAGTGGGAGAATTGAAACAATCAGCCTGAAAGAACACTGAAAAATACAAACAATGTTGTTGCATGATGCCACCTCAAGGGCAACTGCCGTAATGTTGCGCTAAATTACTACTGTGGGCAGAAGGGATAGTGTCACACCCAAATTCAAGGCCGCAGAATGTTTTGGATGAAGCACATGGGTGACCCATACTACTCAGTCACACACACCCTCACCTGGCACTCAATCAGAAACCGTCACCCAAACAACATACACATGCATTACACACACACGCATGGGCACTCACCTGACAATGTGTCATAATCGGGTAGTTCTCCCACACCTCGGTTCTGTTCCTCTGTGACGAAGGTCCCAGCAACAGACTAATGTTCAGTGAGTTTGTTGTCCTCTTGTGGAGACCCACCGCCAGTCACCAGAGTAGCGGCATGACTTGAGGCCAGCTTGTCCTTTGCTCTGCGTTTCAGGTCGTTCCACCGCTTGTAGCAATCATCAGCTGAGCGCCTCACAAATCCAAGGGCACTTATGTGGTTGGCGATGGTCTGCCAGTGTGCCTTACGTTGACCAGGTGTGGTCTTGGACCCTGCAGTCACCACCATTTCGTGGCTATGCTGCAACACATAGCTCACAAGTGCATTAAGCTCCGCGTCATTAAAGCAAGGCTTCCTTGACGTGCCGGAGTGTGTAGCCGTGCCTGGGGTCTCAACCTGTTGTGCCAGAGCACCCTTCTTCCTCTTTTTAGAAGGTGGAGCGGAGCCAGAGTGGCTAACGCCGCTCTGGTCAGTAGGGGCAGAATCACCGGTGGACTGGGTTGTTGGAGTGTGCAAATACACATTGACCATAGGACTTGGTGCAGGAATTGTCTGAAGTGTGATGTTGGCAGGGGGAATATCAGTATGATGGACCAGGACCGACACTGTCCTGGCTGGGAGAGTCAGAGCTGGGGCGGATGGAGCTGCAGCTGCCCCTGCAGCCTCACCACCCTGCATAATTGGGGCACCAGATGACATAGCTGCCCCAGATCCACGTGCCTTGGTGAAAACTTGCACCGCCACACGTGGCCTAGACTTGCTGACCTGGAAGTCAGCCAGGGAGTCATCCTGTGCCAGGTCAGGTGCCACAATGGGCTGGTCCAACAGGGGCTGAGCTGGGATGGTCTCAGCCACGTTTCCCTCAACCATGGGGGGGGAGCATGGGTGTCCCTGATTGGTCCTCCACACATGGGGGTCTAGGGGCACCCTGCAAATCCTGGCCATGTCCCCTACCGCCCCCACCACGTCCACCTTTTGAAGGTCGGCCACCTTTGCCTCCCTTACCGCTTGGTCGCCTCCCAACCATGGCACTGATGTTCTTGTGCGTATGGGAGGAGCAGTAAACTATTGTCCTGGGCAATTGGGGGTCAAAGGGGTAGGGTACTAGATGGAATTCGTACCCTAGTCCTCTAACAAGGCTGTCTGTGACCCCTGGGGGAAGATGACGGGTCACGCAACGCACAGGCAGCCCAAAAACAAAAATAAACGTGCACGCAACCCCTCGTAGACCACGTGCGTGGAAAAATGAACCCGCACTACGCTGTGGCACCCAGAAACACAAAAATAAGCGTACGTGTGATACACGCAGCCTACAATGACCTCTGAAGGGGTACGCGACACACAGGGCAAGCACAGTTGCTAAATACGTGCGGAACTCACCGTCTGCCTGGAAAAAGAACGTGAAAAATACGCGCGTGTGTGCGTTGGCAACACCCCCGCCAAAAGAAGAATTGTATGCTGTCTGAGGAGACAGGACAAAAGGAGAAGTGAACACTGTTTGAGGAAACAGGCCCAAAAAAAGTAGAAAAATGAAAGCTGTTAGAGGTAACAGGGAGTACGAACTTGAAACGCTGTGAAGTAATCGCGTGTGAACCGACAAGAAGTACAGAATCCACCCACTCGCTCTCCACAAAAAGCACGTACAAGGAAATGGCGTCCTACACGTACCTTTTAAACCGGCCCACACGTACACATCACTTACGCATGTGCGCGCCCTTTCCTCCAATTACACGTGCTTACACTCGGACGTGCAGCTTTTCCACGTGTGCTCTGTCATCACGTGCTATGAGGGAAACACCCGCGTGCGTCATGTCACGGACGCGCTTACACACTAAGGGCCTTTGGTCCAATGAAATCGTGTACGTGCGCTGACGCGCTTACGCGCTAAGGGCCTTTCCTCGAATTACACGCTGACGTGCAAGATTTTCACGTGCCAAATCACTCCGTATCAAGCTGGCCACGCGTTCACACGCGGAAGACCATGCTCCTGCCCTGAAGGCCATTTTCCTGCCCCCAAGAGCCCCAAGCACGCTCCCACCAGCCATCTACTGCTGCCTGTCTGCCTGCTGCCCACGTGCCTTGCTATTTGGTGCCTGCACGTCAGCCATCTGCAGGGGTCCAGTTGCTGTGTCCACCCCTGCTGGAACAGAAGACTCCCGACTGGGATTCCATTGCTCCACAGCCCAGCCCAGGGACCCAGTTGCCCACACACTCCTGCCTCTGGGGTTGCCATGTTGGGCACATCTCCATCTGGCACCACTGGCAACCCTCAGCCAGAGAGGCAGAGGGCCACCAGCTTCACTAGCACCGAAGTTGGTGTCCTGGTGGAGCATGTCCTGGGGCATTAAGATGCCCTCTTCGGAACAAGACGCGCCAACAAGGAACGACGGGAGAGGATCTGGGATGACGCAGTGGTTGCCATCAACGCGTAGGGGATGGCAACCCACAACTACCAACATGTCAAGAAGCGCTGGGAGGACTTCAGGTCCAGGACCCTCAACAAGGCCCGGCACCTCGCGGAGGGGGGCCGGGTCAGCCTGAGCAACATCCAGATGAGGGTCCTGGAATGCGTAGCCCAGCGCTCCACGCCCAGATCCTTCGGAGGCAGACCCGTCTGGAGTTGAGCGGTAAGTGGCCAAGCATTGCTGTGTGAGACAGGGCATGTTGCAGTGTGCTGGTAGTCTGATACTTGCCTGTATGTGTGACATAGGCCATGTATGGATGTGTGTGTGCAGGGACATCATGGTCATGCATGTGGGACCAGTTATGTGTGAACCACATGGTAGGTGCATGTGTTTTAATGCAACATGGCGACCTCTATGCAGAATACACACCTGAAAGCATGCCAGTCTCTGTTCCTGGACATGGAGGGGGGGTGAGGAATGGGTGCTGATGTCATATACATGTATGGTGCACGTGTGTGTGTGTGTGTGTGTCTGTGCGCGCCAGAGAAGTGTGTGTTTGACTTTGAAACGCCATGGATGCATGCGACTTTGAAGGCAACATCTTGGTTTACAGGGGCCCTTGTACATGGGTGTTGATGTTGATTGCAGGCGCCGGGAGTGTTTCTGCATGTGTGTTGCATGCATTGACCCATGTGTTGTGGAAGGACAGGATGGAAGTGACATTTGACAGTGCCACTCATGTGTTATTGCTTCCTGTCTAGGGTATTTTGTGCTGTACCCTGTTGCTTGTGTTCTATTTCTCCCTCTACGCAGCGTCAAGTGAAGAAGAGGGCGGAGACGGCGCTGTGGAGCCAAGAGACGGGGATGCCTCCACCGGGCGGCGACACATGGCCCAGCCACCCTCCCAGGAATTACCATCATCCGGGAGCGAGGGGGCTGGTGCCGCGTCTGCCACAATGGCTGTGGCCGAAGAGCCGGATGAGCCCCCACAGGGGCTTCCAATGGCGGAAGACGGTGTGGAGACATCCAGGTTGGTGGTCTCCACAGAGGAGGAGGGCCCGCTACTGAGCCGCACATGGGGCCTGGTGGGGTTAGTACCACTGGTGCAAGTGGTGCAGTCCAGGGCCAGGGTCAGGAGGCAGCACAGATCACCGCGGAGGGGCCTGTGCATGTCGCTGTCCTTGACCCTGTGACTGCACCATCATGCACCAGCAGGGAGGCCCTGTCGCATGCCCGTCCGCAGGTAGGGGAAAGTGCCATATCACCTGCCTCTCCACTACCTGCGGGCGAGGGGTCCCGCGACCGTATGGGATCCGTCCTGGTGGGTGTCGCGTTGCGCACGCATGACATTTGTGATGACGTGCGTTGTTCCTGGGCGGAGAACGCACGCCATCTCGAAGAGCAGCGTCGTGACGTCGCACTGCTGGGAGGGGCCCTGGTCGGTGGGTTCCTACATGTGACGCGCACTCTAGCGGACCTCTCCTCCTCTGTGGAGGCTATGCGCCGGTCGTTCCCCACATCGTCTTCCGGCCCAGATTCCACCAGGGCCCCCTGTGGACCTGGCCTGACCAACACAGCCAGCTTGGTGGAGATCCCATCACTGCCACAGTCGGGAGTTGGCAGTCCAGCAGGGGTGGACACCACAACTGAGACCAGCAGATGGAGGATGTGCCGGCACCATTGGACAGGGCACATGGACAGCAGCAGCAGGAGCAGGCTGTACGTGGGAGCAATGATGGCTCAGGGCCATCAACATCGGAGGGGCAGGCATCGGCCATAGGGCAGGAGGACCCAGGAATGGGAGTGTCTTCCGTGTGGCTGCGGTTGGGCCAGCAGATAGGTGCGGAGCGGCGGCGGGCAGAAGAGGCGCGGCTCACGATGGTCAGGGCGGAGAACTCCATGCGTAGGGCCCTGAGGCGGGCCGAGTGCCTCGGGGCCATTCGCAGGGACCTGGAGATCCAGATGTCATCGTCCCTGCGAACCCTCAGGCCATGGAAGAGGACCGCCTCCGGGACATCGAGCAGGAGTTCGATGATGCCCTGGCCCGGGACATCAACAAGTGAGCCGTTGGACTTGCCCACTGCCCTTGTAAATAGTTAGTTAGTTAGTATTAGGTTTCCTTTCGTTTTTTCTTTATTTTGGACCGCTTGGACAATACACCACATTTTTGTATATCGTTTTTTTGTTAGGTAGTAGTTTTTGGTAGGTTTCATTTCTTAAGTTGGGCTCATGGACCCTGGATTCTTCAGTTGTACATAGTTCTACATTGGATTCATCTTTTTTAATATTTTTTTTGTGTTCACCATGGAGCAATGGTTTTTATTTTCCCTTGGATTTGATATTTTGGACTGTGACTTTGGACAACATTTCTTTTTGGATTTCTTTTGCTTATGTTTTCTTGATTTTCATTATTTATCGGACATGGACCATTTCTTTTGTTATTCCCATTGTTGTGTGTTTAATTTGATTTACGTTCATGTTATCTTTAACATATATTTTTTTATACTTCCATTTGTGGTATTATCTCATTGGTTTCATGTATGTCATGATATGGGTTTTGACATTCACTTGCACCCAATGTGTGTGTGTGACGGACATGTGTTCATTTACATACTTGCCATTGGGGTTGTATCATGTAATTGGCATTTCTATGGGGGTGGATGCAATACTTGGGTGGGTCTTTGGCCTGTGGAGGCTGGCCATAAGGGCCAGGGATCTAGACTGTGATGACGTGTTGGCTGGGGGACATGTGTCGGGGCCTGCTGGCAGGTGCCCTGCACTGCTTGGGGGTGGGGGTGCAGGGGACATGTGTGGGGGCCTGCTGGCAGGTGCCCTACACTGCTGGGGGGTGGGGGTACAAGGTGACATGAGGGGGACATGAGTGGGGGCCTGCTGGCAGGTGCCCTGCACTGCTTGGGGGTGGCGGTGCAAGGGGACATGAGTGGGACAAGAATGGGGGCCTGCTGGCAGGTGCCCTGCACTGCTGGGGGGTGGGGGTGCAAGGGGACATGAGTGGGACATGAGTGGGGGCCTGCTGGCAGATGCACTGTACTGCTGGGGGGTGGGGGTGCTGGGGGACATGAGTGGGGGCCTGCTGGCAGGTACCCTGCACTGCTTGGGGGGTGGGGGTGCAAGGGGACATGAGTGGGGGCCTGCTGGCAGGTGCCCCGCACTGCTAGGGGATGGGGGTGCAAGGGGACATGAGTGGGACATGAGTGGGGGCCTGCTGGCAGGTGCCCTGCAGTGCTTGGGGGTGGGGGTGCAAGGTGACATGAGTGGGGGCCTGCTGGCAGGTGCCCTGCACTGCTGGGGGTGCAAGGGGACATGGTTGGGACATGAGTGGGGGCCTGCTGGCAGGTGCCCTGCAATGCTGGGGGGTGGGGGTGCTGGGGGACATGAGTGGGGGCCTACTGGCAGGTGCCCTGCACTGCCTGGAGGGTAGGGTTGCAAGGGGACATGAGTGGGGACCTGCTGGCAGGTGCCCTGCACTGCTGGGGGGTGGGGGTGCTGGGGGACATGAGTGGGGGCCTGCTGGCAGGTGCCCTGCACTGCTTGGGGGGTAGGGGTACAAGGGGACATGAGTGGGGCCTGCTGGCAGGTGCCCTGCACTGCTGGGGGGTGGGGGTGCAGGGGGACATGAGTGGGGGCCTGCTGGCAGGTGCCCTGCACTGCTTGGGGGTGGGGGTGCAAGGGGACATGAGTGGGACATGAGTAGGGGCCTGCTGGCAGGTGCCCTGCACTGCTGGGGGGTGGGGGTGCAAGGGGGCATGAGTGGGACATGAGTGGGGGCCTGCTGGCAGGTGCCCTGCACTGCTTTGGGGGTGGGGATGCAAGGGGACATGAGTGGGGGGCTTCTGGCAGGTGCTCTGCACTGCTGGGGGACATGAGTGGGGGCCTGCTGGCAGGTGCCCTGCACTGCTTGGGGGGTGGGGGTGCAAGGGGACATGAGTGGGGGCCTGCTGGCAGGTGCCCTGCACTGCTGGGAGTTGGGGGTGCAAGGGGACATGAGTGGGACATGAGTGGGGGCCTGCTGGCAGGTGCCCTGCACTGCTTGGGGGTGGGGGTGCAAGGCGACATGAGTGGGACATGAGTGGGGCCTGCTGGCATGTGCCCTGCACTGCTGGGGGGTGGGGGTACAAGGGGACATGAGTGGGGGCCTGCTGGCAGGTGCCCCTCAGTGCTGGGGGGTGGGGGTGCAAGGGGACATGAGTGGGGGCCTGCTGGCAGGTGCCCCTGACTGCTGGGGGGTGGGGGTGCTGGGGGACATGAGTGGGGGCCTGCTGGCAGGTGCCCTGCACTGCTTGGGGGGTGGTGGTACAAGGGGACATGAATGGGACATGAGTGGGGACCTGCTGGCAGGTGCCCTGCAATGCTGGGGGGTGAGGGTGCAAGGGGGTAATGCGTTGGTGATCACTAGTGCAAGGTGACATGTGGCTTGGCTGGGAGGCATGCCCATGGTGGATGGGCTGCCTGCGGGACATGACCAGGGGTGCAGGGTAGTCCCCTGAGGTGTGGGCTGCCTGCAAGGACCGTGGAGGGTGTAGAGGGAACACCTGGGAGGACCCACACTGGCAATTCACATCTAGGGCTCCCCTGCACCCCCGAAATACACGTACCCCACTCACACAGGGCCTATTGCGTGCGAAACTTCACGCGCACCCCAGTAATACACGTACCCTGCTGAAATCGCGTGTGGAACATCCCGCGCATCCCAGAAATACACGTACCCTGCTGAAATCGCGTGTTAAACCTCCCCGCTCCCCAGAAATACACGTACCCTGCTGAAATCGTGTGTTAAACTTCCCTGTACCCCAGAAATACACGTACCCTGCTGAAATTGCGTGTGGAACTTCCCGCGCACCCCAGTAATACACGTACCCTGCTGAAATCGTGTGTTAAACTTCCCCGCACCCCAGAAATACACATACCCTGCTGAAATCGCGTGTGGAACTTCCCGCGCACCCCAGTAATACACGTACCCTGCTGAAATTGCGTGTTAAACTTCCCCGCACCCCAGAAATACACGTACCCTGCTGAAATCACGTGTGCAACTTCCCGCGCACCCCAGTAATACACATACCCTCCTGAAATTGCGTGTTAAACTTCCCCGCACCCCAGAAATGCATGTACCCTGCTGAAATAGCGTGTGGAACTTCCAGCGCACCCCAGTAATACACTTACCCTGCTGAAATCGCGTGTTAAACTTCCCAGCACCCCAGAAATACACGTACCCTGCTGAAATCGCTTGTGGAACTTCCAGCACACCCCAGAAATACATGTACCCTGCTGAAATCGCGTGTTAAACTTCCCCGCTCCCCAGAAATACACGTACCCTGCTGAAATCGCGTGTGGAACTTCCCGCGCACCCCAGTAATACACGTACCCTGCTGAAATCGTGTGTTAAACTTCCCCGCACCCCAGAAATACACATACCCTGCTGAAATTGCGTGTGGAACTTCCTGCGCACCCCAGTAATACACGTACCCTGCTGAAATTGCATGTTAAACTTCCCTGCACCTCAGAAATACACGTACCCTGCTGAAATCACGTGTGGAACTTCCCACACACCCCAGTAATAGACGTACCCTGCTGAAATCGCGTGTTAAACTTCCCCGCACCCCAGAAATCCACGTACCCTGCTGAAATCGTGTCGAACTTCCCGCACACCCCAGTAATACACGCACCCTGCTGAAATCGCGTGTTAAACTTCCCCGCGCCCCAGAAATACACGTACCCTGCTGAAGTCACGTGTGGAACTTCCCGCGCACCCCAGAAATACACGTACCCTGCTGAAATCGCGTGTGGAACTTCCCGCGCACCACAGTAATGCACGTACCCTGCTGAAATCACGTGTTAAACTTCCCCGCACCCCAGAAATACACGGACCCTGCTGATATCGCGTGTGGAACTTCCCGCACACCCCAGTAATACACGTACCCTGCTGAAATCATGTGTTAAACTTCCCTGCACACCAGAAATACACGTACCCTGCTGAAATCGCGTGTGGAACTTCCCCCACACCCCAGTAATACACGTACCCTGCTGAAATTGCGTGTTAAACTTCCCCGCACCCCAGAAATACACATACCCTGCTGAAATCGCGTGTGGAACTTCCCGCGCACCCCAGTAATACACGTACCCTGCTGAAATTGCGTGTTAAACTTCCCCGCACCTCAGAAATACACGTACCCTGCTGAAATCGTGTGTGGAACTTCCCGCGCACCCCAGTAATACACGTTCCCCGCTTGGCGTTTGCTGTTTGGCAGCCCTGTATACTGGTCCAGGGTTAGCGCAGCCCTTTGCGCTGAATTGGGAATTTTGATGGCTTTTCCTTGCGCGAGGGCGTTCTTGGGGGCATAACTGGCGCTGCTGCAAGGTCGCTGCGCCACTCTGTGCCACGGCTGATTTTGGAGGCTAAAATCCATGAATACGCTGTGTGCAGAAATTGATTTTAGTGCACGCGGCTGGCGCAGACATTCGCACGCGCACACTGTGCGCCAGCCGCGTGTGCCACTTTTGTGCGAAATTCTATGAATTACCCTGTTAGTGTTTGTGTATTCTAAGTGTGTTATAGCTGTATGCAATATTTCAGTATGTGAGGATGTTGTTTTGCTTGTCTCAGTGATTAAGAAAGTAGTGTATAATGCCTTTGATAATATGCTTGGGTGCGATTATTACAGGATGACATCATAGCATATATAAAGAGAATCAAAAAAAATGTTTGACTAAAGAGGATGATCCTAATATTGTTGAAAAGTGGCCTGAGTCTAATCAAGGCGAAGTGCACGATAAAGAGAAAGCACTTGGAGTGTATAGCTCATAGCATTTCTGGAAAGGGTGTGGAACAGCGCAACGTGTGATTAGGAATCACCCAAGCCACAGACCAAAGAGCTATCATTTGTGGGCAGTACAGGATAGTATGCCAAAATAATCCAAATGTTTGGGAAAACTGTTTGCATGCATCAGCTAGCAAAGAAAGGGAAGCTTGAGTGGGATAAGAAGTGTCCACGAGATCTCTAGGAGGTGATGTCGCAACTGGGTAGTGCTGCAGTGTTCCTTCATGCGTACAATGTTTCCTTGACTGACTGTTGCTGGCCCGTGCCATCTGCATAATTCCTGTTATTTCTTGACATATCAGCCCAAAGGTGGTCTCCAGCTTTACCTCTCTGCCTTCTTGTGAAATGCAGGCCCTCCATGGGTGACCTTGCCTGACTATTGGTTGGTCATCCTGTCTGCATAGGTGAATTGTGAGAGCTTTGTGGGTGTGTATACAAAAGCATGTTGTAAATGTGGATAGCTAAGTACTGTAATAGCTCTGAGGGTGTCTCAGTATTATATGGGCAG